>NW_028274814.1:47662600-47972642 GCF_037043125.1 Eumetopias jubatus | reverse complement strand
TTTGCTGCTTTTAGGTTCTCTCTTTGCTTAGAGGACCCCTCTCAATATTTCTTGGAGGGCTGGTTTCGTGTTTGCAAATTCCTTTAGTTTTTGTTTGTTCTGGAAGCTTTTTATCTCTCCTTCTATTTTCAATGATAGCCTAGCTGGATATAGTATTCTTGGCTGCATATTTTTCTCGTTTAGTGCTCTGAAGATATCTTGCCAGTCCTTTCTGGCCTGCCAGGTCTCTGTGGATAGGTCTGTTGCCAGTCTAATGTTTCTACCATTGTAGGTTACATATCTCTTCTCCCGAGCTGCTTTCAGGATTTTCTCTTTGTCTCTGAGACTCGTAAGTTTTACTATTAGATGTCGGGGTGTTGACCTATTATTATTGATTTTGAGAGGGGTTCTCTGTGCCTCCTGGATTTTAATGCCTGTTTCCTTCCTCACATTAGGGAAGTTCTCTGCTATAATTTGCTCCAATATACCTTCTGCCCCTCTCTCTCTCTCTTCTTCTTCTGGGATCCCAATTATTCTAATGTTGTTTCGTCTTATCATATCACTTATCTCTCGAATTCTGCCCTCGTGATCCTGTAGTTGTTTCTCTCTCTTTTTCTCAGCCTCTTTATTTTCCATCATTTGGTCTTCTATATCGCTGATTCTCTCTTCTGCCTCATTTATCCTAGCATTTAGTGCCCCCATTTTTGATTGCACCTCATCAATAGCCTTTTTGATTTCGATTTGGTTAGATTTTAGTTCTTTTATTTCTCCAGAAAGGGTTTCTCTAAGAACTTCCACGCTTTTTTCAAGCCCAGCTAGTATCTTTAAAGTCATGATTCTGAACTCTAGGTCCGACATCGTACTAATGTCCGTATTGAGTAGGTCCCTGGCTGACGGTACTACCTCTTGTTCTTTTTGCTGAGGTGATTTCTTTGTCTTGTCATTTTGTCCAGAGGAGAATAGATGAATGAGAAAACAAAATGCTAACAGGTTTACAACATCCCCAGCAAATATAGTGTATACAAATCAGAAAAGACCTGAAACCAGGGGAAAAGAAAGGGAAAGAAAGAAAAAAGAAAGAGAAAAAGAAAAAAAAAGATAAAAACAAAAACAAAACAATACAAAAAAGGCAGAATATGATCAAATATGATCAGGCTAGTGCATAGATCAGTGCCACACACTAGATTTTGGGCGTATTTTGGTCTGTTAGAAAAAAGTGCCTCCTAAAATTTTAAAGGAAGAAAGACATATATGTACAAAATAAGGGTTGATACAATGAAGGGATGGAAGATGACTGTAAAGATGAAAATTATAAAAGATTTTATAAAAGGACTTGGTAAGATAAGTTGTTTAAAAAAAGAAAGAAGATTTAAGAAAAAAAAAAAAAGGAAAAAGGGAGAGAATGTGATCAGGCAGGAGACTAGAACAAAGCCATACACTAGTGATTTAGGGTATATTTTGATCTGTTAGAAGAAACTGTACCTCAAAATTTTAAAGAGAGAACAACTTATATATATATGCCAAAAATAAGGGTAACTACTATGAAGGGATAAAATATGACTCTAAAAATGAAAAATAAAAAATGTTTTTTTTTTTTTTAAAAAGGGATTTATAAGATGTTGGTTGAAAAAGGGAAAAAGAAAAATAAAAAAAACAGTCAACAAAAATTAACTTTGATGAAATAATGAATCATGGTTAAAAAAAAAAAAAAAAGCCATGAATCTATGTGCAGTATTCCCCTAGCGCTGGAGTTCTCCTATTCTCCTTGATCGATCAACTTGGTCTTGGCTTGCTGGCTGTTTGTGTTGATCTTCTGGGGGAGGGGCCTGTTGCTGTGGTTTCCAAAAGTCTTTGCTGGAGGCGGAATTGCCCCGCCCTTGTCAGTCCGGGCTAAGGAAGCTGCTCAGGTTTGCTCTCAGGAGCTTTTGTTCCCTGCAAGCTCTCGGTACAGCTTTGGAGGACCAGGGCAGAAATGGTGGCCTCCCAATCTCCACTCGGAGGAGCTGAGAACTCGGGGCCCCGCTCCTCAGTGTGCCCCCAGAGAAAAGCAGTCACTTCCGTGTCCCCGGTCTCCGGCCGCACTCCGTGCTCACCCGGCCTGTGATCGAGTGTTGCTATCTCTGGCACCCGACCCCGCGCGGAGTCTCCAAACCCAGCAGATCCCTGCAGTGCGTTCCTGCACCGCTCCTCCCCGGGAAGGAAGGGGAGTCTCCCCGGATCTGCTACTTGTTGGGTCCCTGCTGGGGGAGCCGTGCCCTGACTGGGCCGCAGATCACAGTTTATGGCAACCCCGAGCTGAGAGCCCGTGACTCTGCTCCGTATCTGCAGCCAGCTTCCCTGCTCTGATACCTGGGAGCTCTGGCGCACTCAGGCACCCCCGGTCTCTCTGTGACCCCAAGGGTCCTGAGACCACACTGTCCGGGAGGATTCCACTCCCCGCTTAGCCACTGCAGCGACGTCCCTCCACCGAGCCAACTTCTAAAAGGTCCGATTTTGTGCTCCGCGGCTCTATCACTTGCCAGAAGCGGCCGGCGGAGGCCCCTCCCCCGCCGTCTATCCTCCCGAATATCGCCTCGGATTCACTTCTCCGCACGCCCTACCTTCCAGTAAGTGGTCGCTTCTCTGTTCAGAGAGTTGTTGCTACTCTCCTGTTCGATCTCCTGTTGAGTTCGTAGGTGTTCAGAATGGTTTGATCCCTATTCAGCTGAATTCCTGAGACCAGACGAAATCTAGGTCTCCTACTCCTCCGCCATCTTGCTCCGCCTCTGATATGAGGAATTCTTAATCTCAGGAACAAACTGAGTGTTACTGGAGTGTTTGGGGGTGGGAGGGATGGGGTGGCTGGGTGATAGACAAAAAAAAAAAGAAAAACAAAAACAAATGGTAATGTGTGTATACATTACATGATTATTAGATAGTTGTTCAAATCAAATTTCCTGACATTTAAGTAATTAAATATTGAAATATTAAGATATCTTAAAAATCCAAGACTCAACTCTATTTAGGAAGATCAGTTATCTGGATCTTTCTACACTTACCAAAACCTTCTTTTGGGAAAGATGTTTTCTCCTCTTTAATCACTATTATTTATTTATTTATTTATTTATTTATTTATTTATTTATTTATTTATATTTCTAGGATAGAGAGGCTAATAGGTATTTTTTGGAAAGTATTATTTATATAAGCTAAGTGTAGGTGAAGTATCATAGTTTTGGATAAATATAAATAAACTATATATAATATATATACTTGAATGAAATATATATTTATATATTACATATTTAAATAGAACCTATAATAGTTTATTTATTTGAACTAGACTGCATTTAATATATTATATATTTATGTATGTGTATGATACATATTTTAATTAATTAACTAATTAACTTTGATATATGTTTATTTTAATTAAAGACTCATCTTTTCTAGCTGTGTGACCTTGGGAATGCTGTTTATGGTCTTCGAGCCTCAGTTTTCCTCATCTATGAATAGAAAGCACCACTGTGCAAAACTGTTGTTAGAATTACAAGTTATACTTCCCTCACATGATTTTGAAATACCATGATTTCTGCATTTTCCTCACACTTTAAAAGTGAGTCATGAGCCAGTGACTATAGCATTCAAGGGATAATGTAAATGAATGAGTGTGGTCTGACATAAGCCATGTGTCAGGTAAAGATTTTGTCAAATTGGTGTGTGTGTCCTTACTGAAGAGGGAGTTAATTTGGTGTCAATATAGCTTCCATTTGGGCATAAAACATGCACTAATTGATCAAACATAATTTTTCAAAAGATAATATAAATCTAGATTTTTAGGTGAGTATGGAATATATATATATTTTTTTTAAATTTTGGCAATGAATTCAATATTAAAAAAAAAGTGAAACATAACATGCCCATAAATGACAGTGGACCATTATTTAATTGTGTAGAATTTCTGTTTAAGTCATTAAAAAGAGAAATGTACAGAAAATTTTCCCAACATTCCCAGATACTTATTTTAACTTGCTTATTTCAGATGATTATGCTTACCATTCATTTAACTGTCCCTGTTACTTCATGATAAATTTTGTCATTTCATACCTCATGAAACATTGCATAGGATTCGAGCTGTATTTTTTGCCTACATCCCTTAAAAATGAGCAAGGAGAGAGAAAGACATACATGGAGCTGAAATTACCCTATTTGAGAAAACAGGACAAAAGATTTCCAATGGATAAAAGGAGATGCAACTTTTTTTTCTAAATTTTTTATTTTAATTCAATTTAGTTAACATATAGTGTATTATTAGTGTCAGGGGTAGAATTTAGTGATTCATCAGTTGCATATAACACCCAATGCCCATTACATCAAGTGCCCTCCTTAATTCCCATCACCCAATTTCCCCATCCCCCACCCACATCCTCTCAAAAAACCCTCAGTTTGTTTCCTATAGTTAAGAATCTCTTATATTTTGCCTCTTTCTCTGTTTTTATCTTATTTTTCCTTCACTTCCCCTATGTTCATTTGTTTTGTTTCTTAAATTCCACACATGAGTGAAATCAGATGGTATTTGTCTTTCTCTGATTGACTTATTTCACTTAGCATAATACTCTCTAGTTCCATCCACATCATCCTAAATGGCAAGATTTCATTCTTTTTTTTTTCTGAGTAATATTCCATTGTATACATATATGTACCACCTCTTCTTTATATATTCGTCTGTCAATGGACATCTGAGCTCTTTCCATATTTGGCTATTATGGACATTGCTGCTATAAACACTGGGGTGCATGTGCACCTTTGAATCACTATTCTTATATCCTTTGGATAAATACCTAGTAGTGCAATTGCTGGATCATAGGGTAGCTCTATTTTTTACTTTTTGGGGAAACTCCATACTGTTTTCCAGAGTGCTACACCAGTTTGCAACCCAACAGTTTTCCACATCCTTGCCAACATCTGTTGCTTCCTGACTTGTTAATTTTAGCCATTCTCATTGGTGTGAGGTGGTATCTCATTGTGGTTTTGATTTGCATTTCCCTGATGCTGAATAATGTTGAGCATTTTTTCATGTGTCTATTGGCCATTTGTATGTCTTCTTTTGAGAAATGTCTGTTCATGTCTTCTGCCCATTTCTTGACTTGATTTTTTGGGTTTTTTTGGGGTGTTGAGTTTAATAAGTTCTTTATGGATTTTGGATACTAGTTCTTTATCTGATATGTCATTTGCCAATATCTTTTCCCATTCAGTAAGTTGACTTTTAGTTTTGTTGATTGTTTCCTGTGCTGTGCAGAAGCTTTTTATCCTGATGAAGTCCCAATAGTTTGTTTTTGCTTTTGTTTCCCTTGCCTTTAGAGATGCGTCTATCAAGAAGTTGCTGTGGCCAAGGTCAAAGAGGTTGCTGCCTGTGTTCTACTCTAGGATTTTGGTGGACCTCACATTGAGGTCTTTCAGACATTTTGTATTTATTTTTGTGTATGGTATAAGAAAGTTGTCCAGTTTCATTCTTCTCTATGTATTGTCCCATTTACAACATCATTTGTTGAAGAGACTTTTTTTCCATTGGATCTTCTCTCCTGCTTTGTTGAAGATTAGTTCACCATAGAGTTGAGGGCCTATTTCTGGTTTCTCTATTCTGTTCCATTGATCTGTGCACATATTCTTTTTTTTTTAAAGATTTTATTTATTTATTTGACAAGAGAGACACAGCGAGAGACGGAACACAAGCAGGAGGAGTGGGAGACGGAGAAGCAGGCTTCCCGTGGAGCAGGGAGCCCAATGCGGGGCTTGATCCCAGGATCCTGGGATCATGACCTGAGCTGAAGGCAGACGCTAAACAACTGAGCCACTCAGGCACCTCTGTGCACCTATTCTTGTGCCAGTACCATACTGTCTTAATGATTACAGTTTAGTAATACAGCTTGAAGTCCAGAATTGTGATGCCTTCTGCTTTGCTTTTCTTTTTTAACATTACTTTGGATATTCAGGGTCTTATGGCTATTTGGGGTCTTATTCAAGTTCCATAGAAATTTTAAGATTGTTTATTCCTGTGAAAAATGATGACAGTATTTTGATAGGGATTGCATTGAATGTGTAATTGCTTTGAGTAGCATATGCATTTTAACAATATTTGTTCTTCTAATCCCTGTGTATGAAATGTTTTTCCATTTCCTTGTGTCTTCAATTTCTTTCATAAGTGTTCTATAGTTTTGAGAGTACAAATCTTTTACCTCTTTGGTTAGGTTAATTCCTAGGTATCTTATGGATTTTGGTGCAATTTTAAGTGGGACAATTCCTTAATTTCTCTTTCTGCTGCTTCATTTCATCAACAGACGTCTGTGCATTGATTTTATAACCTGTGACTTAGCTGAATGCATGTATCAGTTTTAGCAGGTTTTTTTTTTTTTTTTGGTGGAATCCTTTGTGTTTTCTATGTAAAGTATCATGACATCTGCAAAGAGTGAAGGTTTTTCTTCTTTGCCAATTTGGATGCTTTTATTTCCTTTTGTTGTCTGATTGCTGAGGCTAGAATTTCCAGTACTATGTTGAACAACTGTGGTGAGGGTGGATATCCCTGCCCTGTTTCTGTCCTTACAGGAAAAGCTCTCAGTTTTTCCCTGTTGAGGATGATATTCACTGTGGGTCTTTCATATATGACTTTTATGATGTTGAGGTATGTTCCCTCTATCTCTACATGGTGGAGTTTTTTAAAAAATTTCTATATCATTGATTTCTATATCATTGATTTTTGCTCTAATTTTTATTATTTCTCTTCTGTTGGATTTGGGCTTTATTTACTGTTCTTTCTCCAGCTCCTTTAGATGTAGGGTGAGGTTGTATATTTGAGACTTTTCATGCTTCTTGAGGAAGGCCTGTATTGAAATATACTTTCCTCTTAGTATTGCCTTTGCTGCATCTCAAAAATTTTGAACTGTCATGTTTTCATTTTCATTTGTTTCCACGTATTTTTCATTGGTTAGAGCAAAAGCTGAGTATCATAGTCTCTTGCCTCATTTGATAAAGCGTTGCTGTCAAGATCTAAACTGGAATACTGATGCACTACACAAACCCAGAGACAGGCTTTGCTGTAGAACAGCATTACTCCTCTTTTTTTAAAAATTTTTAAATTAGTATATAATGTATTATTTGTTTCAGGGGTACAGGTCTGTGATTCACCAGTCTGACACAATTCACAGCACTCACCATAGTACATACCCTCCCCAATGTCCATCACCCAGCCACCCCATCCCCCCCACCACCCTCCACTCTAGCAACTCTCTGTTTCCTGAGATTAAGAGTCTCCTATGGTTTGTCTCCCTCTCTGTTTTTGTCTTGTTTCATTTTTCCCTCCATTCCCCTATGATCCTCTGTCTTGTTTCTCAAATTCTTCATATGATACTTGTCTTTCTCTGATTGACTTAGTTTGCTTAGCATAATACCCTCTAGTTCCATCCACATTGTTGCAAAAGGCAAGATTTCATTTTTGATGGCTGCATAATATTCCATTGTATAAATATACCACATCTTCATTATCCATTTATCTGTTGATGGACATCTAGGCTCTTTCCATAGTTTAGCTATTGTAGACATTGCTGCTATAAACATTGGGGTGCCTGTGCCCCTTCGGATAACTACATTTGTATTTATGGAGTAAATATCCAGTAGTGCAATTGCTGGGTCATAGGGTAGCTCTATTTTTTACTTTTTGGGGAACCTCCAAACTGTTTTCCAGAGGGCTACACCAGTTTGCATTCCCACCAACAGTTTTCCACATCCTTTCTAACATCTGTTGCTTCCCGACTTGTTAATTTTAGCCATTCTGATTGGTGTGAAGTGGTATCTTATTGTGGTTTTGATTTGCATTTCCCTGATGCTGAATAATGTTGAGCACTTTTTCCTGTGTCTATTGGCCATTTGAATGTCTTATTTGCAGAAATGTCTGTTCATGTCTTCAGCCCATACTTGATTGTATTATTTGTTCTCCAGGTGTTCAATTTGATAACCTCTTTATAGATTTTGGATACTAGTCCTTTATCTGATATGTCATTTGCAAATATCTTCTCCCATTCTGTCAGTTGTCTTGGTTTTGTTCACTATTTCTTTTGCTGTGCAAAAACTTTTTATCTTGATGAAGTCCCAATAGTACATTTTGCCCTTGCTTCCCTTGCCTTTGGCGATGTTTTTAAGAAGTTGCTGCGGCTGAGGTCAAAGATGTTGCTGCCTGTGTTCTCCTTTAGGATTTTGATGGATTCCTGTCTCACATTGAGGACTTTCAACCATTTCCATTCTATTTTTGTGTGTGGTGTAAGGAAATGGTCCAGTTTCATTCTTCTGCATGTGACTGTCCAATTTTCCCAACACCATTTGTTGAAGAGATTGTCTTTTTTCCATTGGACGTTCGTTCCTGCTTTGTCAAAGATTAGTTGATCATAGAGTTGAGGGTCCATTTCTGGGCTCTCTATTCTATTCCATTGATCTATGTGTCTGTTTTTGGACCAGTACCATACTGTCTTGATGATGACAGCTTTGTAATAGAGCTGGAAGCCCGGAATTAGGATGCCACCAGCTTTACTTTTCTTTTTCAACATTCTTCTGGCTATTCAGGGTCTTTTCTGGTTCCATACAAAATTTAGGATTATTTGTTCCATTTCTTTGAAAAAAGTGGATGGTATTTTGATAGGGATTGCATTGAATGTGTAGATTGCTCTAGGTAGCATAGACATTTTCACAATGTTTGTTCTTCCAATCCATGAGCATGGAACGTTTTTCCATTTCTTTGTGTCTTCCTCAATTTCTTCCATGAGTATTTTAGTTTTCTGAGTACAGATTCTTTGCCTCATTGGTTAGATTTATTCCTATGTATCTTATGGTTTTGGGTGCGATTGTAAATGGGATCGACTCCTTAATTTCTCTTCTGTCTTGTTGTTGGTGTATAGGAATACCACTGATTTCTGTGCATTGATTTTATATCCTGCCACTTTACTGAATTCTTGTATGAGTTCTAGCAGTTTTGGGGTGGAGTCTTTTGGGTTTTCCACATACAGTATCATATCATCTGTAAAGAGTGAGAGTTTGACTTCCTCTTTGCCGATTTGGATGCCTTTAATTTTTTTTGTTGTCTGATTGCTGAGGCTAGGACTTCTAATACTATGTTGAATAGCAGTGGTCATAGTGGACATCCCTGTTGTGTTCCTGACCTTAGGGTGAGGGCCCTCAGTTTTTCCCCATTGAGAATGATATTCGCTGTATGTTTTTCATAGATGGTTTTTATGATATGAGGTATGTACCCTCTATCTCTATACTCTGAAGAGTTTTCAAGAAAGGATGCTGTACTTTGTCAAATGCTTTTTGTGCATCTATTGAGAGGATCATATAATTCTTGTTCTTTCTTTTATTATTGTATTGTATCACATTGATTGATTTGTGGATGTTGAACCAACCTTGCAGCCCAGGACTAAAACGCACTTGATCGTGGTGAATAATCCTTTTAATGTACTGTTGGATCCTATTGGCTAGTATTTTGGTGAGAATTTTTGCATCCATGTTCATCAAGGAAATCGGTCTGTAATTCTCCTTTTGATGGGGACTTTGTCTGGTTTTGGGATCAAGGTAAAGGTGGCCTCATTAAACGAGTTTGGAAGTTTTCCTTCCACTTCCATTTTTTGGAACAGTTTCAGAAGAATAAGTATTGATTTTCTTTAAATGTTTGGTAGAATTTCCCTGGGAAGCCATCTGGCCCTGGGCTTTTGTTTCTTGGGAGATTTTTGATGACTGCTTCAATTTCCTTAGTGGTTATAGGTCTGTTCAGATTTTCTATTTCTTCCTGGTTCAGTTTTGGTAGTTGATACATCTCTAGGAACGCATCCATTTCTTCCAGATTATCTAATTTGCTGGCATAGAGTTGCTCATATGTTCTTATAATTGTTTGTATTTCTTTGGTGCTGGTTTTGATCTTTCCTCTTTGATTCATGATTTTGTTGATTTGGGTCATTTCTCTTTTCTTTTTGATAAGTCTGGCCAGGGGCTTATCAATCTTGTTAATTCTTTCAAAGAACCAGCTCCTAGTTTCATTGATCTGTTCTGGTGTTCTTTTGGTTTCTATTTCATTGATTTCTGCTCTGATCTTTATTATTTCTCTTCTCCTGCTGGGGTTAGGCTTCATTTGCTGTTCTTTCTCCAGTTCCTTTAGGTGTAGGGTTAGGTTGTGTATTTGAGACCTTTCTTGTTTCTTGAGAAAGGCTTGTATTGCTATATACTTTCCTCTTAGGACTGCCTTTGCTGCATCCCAAAAATTTTGAACAGTTGTGTTTTCGTTTTCATTGGTTTCCATGAATTTTTTAAATTCTTCTTTAATTTCCTGGTTGACCTATTCATTCTTCTGTAGGATGCTCTTTAGCCTCCATGTATTTGAGTTCCCTCCGACTTTCTTCTTGTGATTGAGTTCTAGTTTCAAAGCACTGTGGTCTGAAAATACACAGGGAATGATCCCAAACTTTTGGTACCCGTTGAGACCTGATTTGTGACCTAGGATGTGATCTATTCTGGAGAATGTTCCATGGGCACTAGAGAAGAATGTGTTTTCTGTTGTTTTGGGATGGAATGTTCTGAATATATTTGTGAAGTCCATTTGGTCCAATGTGTCATTTCAGGTTTTTATTTCCTTGTTGATCTTTTGCTTAGATTATCTGTCCATTTCAGTGAGTGGGGGGTGTTAAAGTCCCCCACTATTTTTGTATTGTTGTTGATGTGTTTCTTTGCTTTTGTTGTTAATTGCCTTATATAATTGGCTGCTCCCATGTTAGGGGCATAGATATTTACAATTGTTAGATCTTCTTGTTGGATAGACGCTTTAAGTATGATTAGTGTCCTTCCTTGTCTGTTATTATAGTCTTTGTTTTAAAATCTAATTTGATATAAGGATTGCCACCTCAGCTTTCTTTTGGTGTCCATTAGCATGGTAAATGGTTTTCCACCCCCTTACTTTCAATCTGGGAGTGTCTTTGGGTCTAAAATGAGTCTCTTGCAGACAGCATATAGATCAGTCTTGTTTTTTTTTTACCCAATCTTATAGTCTGTGTCTTTTGATTGGGGCATTTAGCCCATTTACATTCAGGGTAACTATTGAAAGATATGAATTTAGTGCCATTGTATTGCCTGTAAAGTGACTGTTACTGCATATTGTCTGTGTTCCTTTCTGGTCTATGTTACTTTTATGGTCTCTCTCTGCTTAGAGGACCCCTTTCAATATTTCTTGTAGGGCTGCTTTTGTGTTTACAATTTCCTTTAGTTTTTGTTTGTCCTGGAAGCTTTTTATATCTCCTCCTATTTTCAATGACAGCTTAGCTGGATATAGTCTTTCTGGCTGCATATTTTTCTCATTTAGTGCCCTAAATATATCATGCCAGTCCTTTCTGGCCTGCCAGCTCTCTGTGGATGGGTCTTTTGCCAATCTAATGTTTCTACCATTGTAGGTTACAGATCTCTTTTCCAGAGCTGCTTTCAGGATTTTCTCTTTGTCTCTGAGACTTGTAAGTTTTACTATTAGATGTCGGGGTGTTGACCTATTTTTATTGATTTTTAGAAGGGTTCTCTGTGCCTCCTGGATTTTGATGCCCGTTTCCTTCCTCACATTAGGGAAGTTCTCTGCTATTATTTGCTCCAGTATACTTTCTGCCCCCCTCTCTCTTTTTCTTCTGGGATTCCAATTATTCTAATATTGTTTCACTTTGTGGTATCACTTATCTCTCGAATATGTTCTAAGGTGAGCACTGTGAATTGTGAAGGACTGATGAATCACAGACCTGTACCTCTGAAACAAATAACACATTATATATTAAAGAAGAAGAAGAAGAAGAAGAAGAAGAAGAAGAAGAAGAAGAAGACAGCAGGAAGGGAAAAATGAAGGGGGGAAACTGGATGGGGAGATGAACCATGAAAGACTATGGACTCTGAGAAACAAACAGGGTTCTAGAGGGGTTGGGGTGGGGGGATGGTTTAGCCTGGTGATGGGTATTAAAGAGGGCATGTATTGAATGGAGCACTGGGTATTATATTGAAACAATGAATCAAGGAACCCTATACCAGTAAATAAATAAGTAAATAAATAAGTAAATAAATAAATAAAAATAAAATACTTTTTTCATCACACAGCATATGTTCCTGATTTCTAAAATTTTTACTAATTTTTAATCATTCATATTCAACATAGTTCTTCCAGTCTTCAATATGATTATGCTTCACTTTAGAAATTACTTTCTCCAATTTTTAGATATTAATTCACCCAGATTATTTAACATTTACAAGAAGTCAGTACTGTGCTAAGCAGTTAATGGCTGTTATCTAAATTCTGAAATAATTTGAAATATCTAAAAAAAATCACATTTTTTATTACTAGGTAATAATAAAACTAATAGGCATTGTTAACTTTTTGTTGGTTTTCCTTTGTCTTTATTTCAAGAATATGCACATGTAGATAAACACAAAACCATCCCAAACTCACAGTTCTCTCAAGAACCTTTATGTCATGTAAACCTCAGAAAGCCATTAATTAGCATCAAGATCCAAAATCAAGCTTAAATAACTCAGCATTCAAAATATGGAAAAGAGTTGAGTGTAAGAAAACTTTAACATTGGGAACAAAATATTGTCATCTATGAAGTATACTTATTCTTAAAAATAATCAGTTGTATTACATTTTTCAAAGTATTCTTTATGACTTACTTGATTATAAAAATTAAGAGTCAGTTTTTGAGGGTTGCTGGAGTGGTGGGGGCTGGGAAGGATGGGGCGGCTGGATGATAGACATTGGGGAGGGTATGTGCTATGGTGAACGCTGTGAATTGTGCAAGACTATTGAATCACAGATCTGTACCTCTGAAACAAATAATACATTGTATGTTAAAAAAAAGAAGAAGAAGAAGAAGATAGCAGGAGGGGAAGAATGAAGGGGGGAAATCGGATGGGGAGATGAACCATGAGAGACTATGGACTCTGAAAAACAAACTGAGGGTTCTAGAGGGGAGGGGCTTGGGGGGATGGGTTAGTCTGGTGATGGGTATTAAAGAGGGCATGTTCTGCATTGAGCACTGGGTATTATACGCAAATAATGAATCATGGAACACTACATCAAAAACTAATAATGTAATGTATGGTGATTAACATAACATAATAAAAAAATTAAAAAATGAGTCAGTTTTGTATTACTGACTTCCCTTATACACTAAATACAGTACAAATTTATTTTCCTTTCTATCCAATGTAGTATTTGAATAATATAAGCTAATTGGTTACAGCCATTAGCAGCAAATTTTTGCTTTTTGAAAAAAGAAATATTACTACTATGTAAGTAGAATTAAAACAAAATTTTAACAAGACAATAACCACTCAACAAAACATTTAAATACGAGGTAAACAAAAAGATCTTTGTTGTGATCTTTTGCAAAAATATTGATAGATATTATATCTTCTATTTTCTTCAAATAACTAATAAGGCTAAGTGTTACATATTGTTGCACAAGAGTATTTCTTAAATGTAACAAAAATAAGTTATTTTATAATAATTTTAGATTTATAGAAAAGGGCAGATGTAGTACAGAGCTTCCTTATACTCCTCACCTAGTTGCCTTTAATATAATCATCTTATGTTACCACAGTCAACACCAAACTAGTGAACATTGATACATTGCTAATAAAGAATCTCCAGATTCTATTAGAATTTCATCACTTCTTCCATCAATATCCGTCTTAAAATGGGTTTAATTGAGAATACAACATGACATTTAGTCATCATGTTTCCTTTTACCTGTGACACTTGCAGTCTTTTCTTGTGGTCAGGTTGTGTGTAAAATGCCTCTCAATTTTTGGTTTTCTGATGTTTTTCTCATGTTCAGACTGGAGTTATGGGTTTCTAGAATGATGGTTCCAAAGGTGAAATCTAATCTTATCAAGGATACAGGTTATCCACATGACATCACTGGGGATATTAACCTTATCACTTGGTTAATATAGCATTTGCCAGGTGTTCCTACTGTAAAGTTACAATTTTCTGCCTTCCATTCTGTGTTCTTCTACAAAATCACCAAGTCCTGCCCACTTTAGGTGGCATTAAACTTCCTGAAAAGGGAGTATTTGAAATTTTTCTGTAAAGATTTGTCTTTCTCCCTCCCATTTATTTCTCTCTCAATTATTAAATCATTTATAACAGCATGGCTCATGGATATTAACTTTATACTTCAGTTATGATCGAATGCTACTTTATTTGTTTTGCTGTAAATTGTTACAGTTTTGGCCATTGGGAGGTTTTTCAGGTTAGTTCCTGTGTGCCTTTGACATGCCCCAATCTTTATATTTTTTGAGCACTTTCTTACTTTCTGGCATTATAAGATGCCCTTTGCCTACCTTATTTTTCCTTTGTTCCATCCTTAGAATCAGTCATTTCTCCAAGGATCTGTAATTCCTTTTACTGATGAATAGTATTTAAAAACCGATATCTGGTGCTGGGTGCCCTGCTTGTGGGATTTCATTGTTTGTAGGTTCTTAAGCAGGAAGAGCTCTAGGATATACTAACCCATGTCCACACACACATATATATCTGTTTATGTATTGAACCATCTGTATGCACAGTAAGCTAAACATGAGTACATACTGATGTCTCTGACTCTGCTCTAGTGGCTAGGATTCACTTTTACCTTCCCTTGTTGCTTATCTGTAACTGTGCCTCTGAAAGTGTGGAACTCGTTTTCCATCAGCCATTCAACAAATATTTACATATTTGTTGAAACCTAATCTGCTGTCAATGCCACATTCTCTTGAATCTGACTTTATATTAAACCCGAAATTAGGTAATGTGCACTTCCCAACATCGTTCTTTTTCTTCCAAAATTAATTTAGCTATTTAAGTTTCTTTGCATTTCCATATGAACTTTAGAATCAGTTTGTTAACTCCTACAAAAAATATTGCTGGGATTTGTACTGGGGTTGCATTGAATTATAGATTAAATTGTGGAAAATTGACATTTTACTATCTTGAGTCTTCTAATTCATCATCACTTTCTTAAAATTGCATTTGAGCAGTGTATATCTCTTCAGTTTCCTTCTCATTCCTTAAAATGCATAGTAAAAATCAGGTATAAATTACACATTTGCAATTCAAAGTAAAACTTCCCTCTATCTTTTCTTATTGTCTTCCTCTCCAGATCCATCTTGTACTTTCAGGTCACACATGGAGAAAATCTACCTAGTGGTACATTCTAGATTCTCAACCACTGAGTTTAGTTGAAAATATGTAGCATATACAAATTTTGTATTGCTTATCAGGTTTTAGGTCTAGTCGATATTACATTGCACTGATGCTTGTTTTGGTAGGCATTACAAAGGAAAAATATGAAACACTGTATGATCCAGAGTTATAGTTTACCTTTCAAGTCAGAATTTCACCATATCTGGATCGTAATAATATTTATATAATTTGGGGATTCCTTATGTATAAGTCCTTTAAGAATACAGTATGAGAGAAGAAGAACAACTGGGTAATATAGCTTATTAATTAGATATTTGAGAATAATGTTCTAAACAGTGAAATTTGACTAATAGTAATATCAAAAAGTATGTTCAAGGTTGTTTTGATATGTATGTATGTTATGTGTATAGGAGGAATAGCAGTTCCAGTGTGTTACATGTAACCCTAATGATTCATATTTGTTTGCAGTATTTATTTAACAGATCATACTTTTTAAGTTTTAATGAAACCAACAAAAAGGATATGTTATAGCTATATAATTTTGAGATTAAATTTAGTGTTAAAATGTAAATAATAAGTGGACGTGTCCTCAGAGACTGTCATTTGTATTATACTGATCTAACACATGCATAGTATTTTGCAGAGATAGCAAAAATCACAATTATTATATTTTTTAATATACACATACCTAGTTAGTATCCTATTTTGTATATGTTTTGTGAATTAAACTTTGCAGGGTATTTCAGAGAATGATTTACCAAATTAATTTAGTTTCTTCTCTCCAGAAAGAGGAATCCCCAAATTGCTTTGAATTTATTTTTACCAGAAATATAATTCTGAAGCTGAAAGTTTATGTATGTTTCTTTACCAAAGTGACCTGAAGCTCTTCTATTTTTCTCTTCAAAGCACTGGTATACTACTTTATTAAATGTACTATTTCTTATGGTTTCACTGGAGAAAATAGCAAGGTGGTCTGGTAAAATCTTTTAATTTTGGAAAGCTGAATCATTTGTCTCATACTTTAACCCAATAGAAGCAAACCAAAAATATGATATTCAAAATATCTAATTAGATGTTTAAATATTTTGCTAAGTAAAGAAAAAAATTAGTCTTATATAGATGTTAAAACATTTTAGATATTTTTATAGTACAATAAGGGCTAATTTCAAACATAGCCTTGCCATGCTTTTATCTAGCTCATTCAAAGTGAAAGGATTGAGCTGCCTTTTCCTGGTCATTCTACAACAAAGTTAGTGACAGTGATCTAACCATATTAATTTCATATGTTTATTCTACTTACTGTTACTAAATATGTTTTAAGTGCTTTAAAATGAGAAAGCATATACATACAAATTAAGAGTGCATTTGTAATTTATTAAAGTAGATTTGAAAAAAAAATGAAGCATTGTCTTGAAATGCAATCTACTTCAAAATTTTAAATGGTTGAAGGAGATTAAGTTGAATTAACTTTAATACTGTATAAAAGTGGTTATTTTAATTGATGAATCATTTCTTCTAATAATTCCTTTTCTACTTTGAAAATTTGTTTTGCCCTACATGGGAGCTAGTAATCATTTGAATGCAATTGAATTATCTCTGTATTGGTGGGCTGAGAATCTGGGTATTGTGATTTCATCTCTTCTTTTTCCATATCCACCAATCTAACCCTTGGTTTTCCTTTTCCAAGGATATGTTCTATGAATTGGTCTATAATCCACCCTTCCCCCTTTTGCTTTTATTTTTTGGACCTCTGCAAAATCTGCTGACCAATTAACTAATTTACAAAACAGAATCCATTTTGCATGGTGCTATCAAGATGTAGATGGCAATCTAAGTCAGATACATTGGTTGATCATAGGAGGGTGTTAATATAGAACCACTCTTACCTATAGTAACATCTAATACAAAGCAATTTTGAAGCCATTTCCCCTTTGCTTACTTTGTAAAGTGGTGAAGGTCATAGAATTGTGTGTATTAGTTTTCCAATAAACAGTAAAATTACCTTAGCAATTTGTTTAAAATCTAGGATAATTATAGTAATAAAAGATTATTAGAACAAAAAATATTCTAAGTATCCAAAAGAAAAGGTAACATTTATTTGATGTTTATTAGTAATTTCTTTAATAATTTCAGCCAAACTATCCTTAGATATTAACTTTTAGTATAAAAACCCTTAAAAAAACCTTCTCTGGTGTATTTATAGGAGAATTTGACTGGCTTCTAGGTTACTTTATGGACAGTGGAAAATTATACCTTACTTTTCTAAATAATGATATTAAATAAAACCTAAAGGCCAAATGTCCTTTTCTTATTGTCAATATGTAAAATATTTAATAAAGTGTGATGTGAAACATTGAATATGCTTTTACCTCTTTCTCATGGATTTTTTTTTTCTTGAATGCAAACTTTCTGTTTTAGGGTTAATCCCAGTTCTGTTTCAGAGACCAAAGTTCTCTGTGGTAAAACATGAATAAATGATTAAAAGATAATGGTCAGGTACAAAAATAGTAACAAAACACTGGCATCAGAATTATTCCCAGGAAGGGAGCTTGACCTTGGGTGAGGTGATTCTCCTCAAAGGAGGCCATTTTCTGATAGGGTGACACCCATGTGCATCCACCTCTTAGATTACTTTACCTATAGCTCCCTGAATAACCTCTTCAGTCCTGAAAGGGAGAGCCAGATGGTGCAGTATAAAATCTATGGCAGGAAGTAAGCTTATTCCTTCTGTTACCTACACTTAGTAGGTCAACATTTTGCTAAATTTTATGGTTAAATGTTGAAGATGAAAAAAGATGTTTCCCCAAGAATGTAAAAATCTAGTAGGAAAAACCAATAATCATAAGTGATGTAATGAGCTTCATTATCTATATCTTTATTTATCTGTACATCATATAGATGCATTACTTTTACATAAAGGATTACATTAATTTAATGTGGTCTGAATTTCCTTCAGGATTTCATCTTCTATAGGTTATTATCATAGGGATTGGATTGTCACATGAAATAACTGGATATTCTTGTAGTTGACATTTTTACTGACCGTTGAGAAAAATATGCACAGAATCTTCCCTGGGTTTCAAATTTAGACAGAGAAATAACTGATGGTGTAACTGAACTGAGTGAGTTTGTTCCTTGGTGAGTCCTAGATAGAGACTACACCGGGTGGTGGTGTTTCACAAAGTTATTTGCAGCAAATAAGGAGGTCATGGGGAATATCTTCCAAACTGTCACTCTCCAAGTGTGAATGAATGGGTTTCTTTTATTTAGAGTTAGGATGAATATTAAGAGAGGGGAGTTTTGTCATTGCATGTTAAGGCCGGCATAAGGGTGCCCAGGTGTACATAAAACATGCATTTTGTAAGACTGTTGAATCACAGATCTGTACCTCTGAAACAAATAATACAATATATGTTATTAAAAAAAAAGGAAGAAGAAGATAGAAGGAGGGGAAGAATGAAGTGGGGGAAATCGGAGGAGGAGATGAACCATGAGAGGCGATGGACTCTGAAAAACAAACTGAGGGTTTTAGAGGGGAGGGGGTGGGGGGATGGGTTAGCCTGGTGATGGGTATTAAAGAGGGCACGTTCTGCATGGAGCACTGGGTGTAATACGCAAACAATGAATCATGGAACACTACATCAAAAACTAATGATGTGATGTATGGTGATTAACATAACATAATAATAAAAAAAAGAAAAAAAACATGTGTATACATGCATTCTATAAAGTTTGTGCTCCTTTTTGGGTGAAACTCCTAACAGAATGAGGTAGAAGTAACTGTGGACACTCCATGGTCCATCTGCATAGGTGTGATTTGGTAGTCAAACTCAAACTGGTTTAGGCCAGCTGGAGCTCTTCTTGTTGTTTGCCTCTAAAAGATAAGGTTAAGAGTCTTGTGATAAAGCCTGGGGGGTCAGTGGGTGTCTTGCTAGTGGCACTTTTAACCTCATTAACCCTATGGGTCACGGTTTCAGTGGTAAGTGAGGGTGGAGATTAGGAGGTAGGCAAGAGAAAAAACTTTAATATTTATTCCAAAATGACATCTTTTGTAAAACATAAATCATTTAATTTTATGTGTTCAGGAGCAAAAGATTTTATTAAAGAAAACATTTCAAAATTCCTCTTGTGTTAACTTCTTCATTTTTTTGTTTTTAATATATTCTTAGTCATTTATACATTCCTAAACTCTCTATAAAGCATTTGCTGTATTTTATTGAGTATAATAGAAAGAAAATGTAAATTAGAAGAAAGATAATTATAAATTTTCTGAACCATTAGAATTTTATACATCACTAATAGATAATATAGTGGATTTGTTTGTATTTTCCTCAAATTGAGAAGTATTCTTTTTATACCACAGAGGCTTTTTAGACTGACCGAAGGATGTGTAAGAAGATATGGTCACACATTGAAACACATTGATGAAGATTTCAAGTAAATGTGATAGCATTTTTAAATTTTATGGTGACAGTAAGGCTGATAATTCTTCCATTTTTATTTACTTGTACTATAATTTCACATTACTTCTGTCCTAAGCAATTATGGAACACTGGCAAATAAATCTTGCATCAAAAGGGGACACAACTCATTAGAAAGAAACAGTAATTTCAGTTTGTTCCATTATTGTTGGTATTAAATAATACCTTTTAAGCATCCTATTGGGGTTAGGGTAAGAATGCCAGATAAAATACAGCATGCCCAGTGAAATTTGTATTTTAAATAAACAATGAATATTTTTATAGTGTAAATATTCCTCTGAAAATGTTTTTATATATCTAAAATTCAAATTTAAGTGTCCTGTATTGTTATTTGTTAAATCTGAAAACCTTATACTGATGCTATGCTGGTCACCCTAGAAATTAATGTGAAATGTTACAGTCTTTGCCCTTAAGAGGTGTATTTACAACATAGTCACATATGATAAGTGTTATATATATGTGGGAAATTAACATCTTTGTTATATATATGTGGGAAATTAACATCTTTGTCCTCACTTGGTTCATAATTCAGAATATTTACTGATGAAAAGGAACTTTGAAATATTATATATAGCAATTCCTTTAACATCTAGTAAATACTGAAAAAATCTTACCTTCTGTTATTAATATTTTGTATATTATATATAGAAATATAGAAATTCCTTTAATATCTAGTAAATACTGAAAAAAACAAATCTTACCTTAATTATGTTATTAATGTTTTGTTTTGTGAAAAATAATGAAATGGTATAATTCAAATGTCAAGACAGGTTTTGCTGAGTTTTCCCTGATTATTCAAGTTAGCCAAAAAAATGCATTATAAGAAAAAGCAGGATTTCTGGTCATCCTAGGAAGTTTTAAGAGAAATAATTCATAATTATCAAACTCAGAATTCACTGTAGATCTGGCCGGAATAAAAAAAAAGACAATTTAAAGTTAAGTTACTGCAGAAGGACAACATATCCTTAAGTTCAAGAGCATATTAAGGATCATTTATTCTAATTTGTCATCTTCTATATGGGGAAGTTTGGCCAATGGCAATTGACTAAAACACTGATATATCAAAGCTAAGTTGGATGAGAATCCAACTATGTTGACTCCAGTACAGATTTTCTGAAACTATCCAGTGCTTTTTCCATTATATTATACACTTTTCAATTCAATTTAATTCAGTCAGGAACACCTTAGATTCTCAATCAGAAAGTAAAGAAATTCACCATAAGATTTAGGACTGTGTATAATTAGAACAGATGGGTTCTTTCAAATGACATTCTTAGCTGAATATAGGTAGCAATTATTAAATATGAAAAGGTAAGTAGGGGATAAAAACAAATTTGTTATGCACTATGATTTCTGAATGAAAGGGAAAAATGTATAACAGAAGAAAAGTTGGAAAATAATGCCTATACTGATATATAAATGAATTGATGAAGAAATGATATACTGATTTCAATTTTATATAACAATTTAAGTACTATTTGTTTTTATATGTTCTTACAAATGTAAAACATGTCCCTTATAGAAAATTAAAAAAAAATAATTAAACTACAAAGAAAATAAGCAGTAGCCATGCTATACTGCCCAGTGACATCTATTAGCAACATTTTACAGTATATACTTCTGGGGAGGGGGGAGGGAGTTAAGATGGCAGAATAGTAGGGGTGGTCCCTGG
The DNA here is from genome assembly GCF_037043125.1 of Eumetopias jubatus. NCBI lineage: Eukaryota > Metazoa > Chordata > Mammalia > Carnivora > Otariidae > Eumetopias > Eumetopias jubatus. Next base: position 47,951,289 of record NW_028274814.1, on the reverse strand, counting down.
GCTTGCTTTGTCCCTCCAACACAACTAGATTAACATCAAATCATTTTGAACACCTAGGAAATTGATCTGAGATTAAGAGAACAGTCTGCACCAGGAAAGAATGTGGCAGATACGAGGAGCAGAGGCATGAATTGGGGGAGAGAAAAGCTATGGTGCCATGAAGGCAAGGGAGCCCTTAACATGGAGAAGAGGAAGAGAGAAAGAGAGAGGGGAAGAGAGAGCAGCACAATGGGTTCATGCAAGAAAAACACTTCCTCAAAAACATTGACTAGGAAGTTGAGAGGAACTATCACAAGTTTTTACAAGAAGCAGAACTCAAATTCAAAGGTTTTGGAAGTCTGCACCAATCAATGGAGTTGAGCCGGCCAGGCATGGTGGTGCTCCTGGGGGTAAAGAGGGTGGAGGCCTGGGAGTGGACAGCATGGTGTAGGGATCCCCTGGGTTGCACTGGGAGTGAACATTACCCTTCCTGGAGTACATTTGGAAGAGGGTATATTGCCTTTCCAAGGAAAAAAGACCCTTTGTGTGCCAGTGAGTGGTTATTCATTGACAGGCAACAGAGGGCTGATAACCTGGTGGCTGCTTTTCTCTGTGCTTTGCCATAAACTTCAAGTACCTGCACAGGTGTGTGACTGCTTTTCTGGAACAATAAGGCACCAGACACAGAGACGGGGAGGGTCTCTTCTGGAGGAGAGGAGCAGGTCTGCCCTATGCTGGGTCCTTGAAGATTTGGAGTTTTGAATCCCAGCTGCACTCCAAGCAATAAACACAGCAATAAACCACAGAACTGTGGTACTGTACTTGCCAAAGGCCTGGGCACACACAGGGTGAGGGCAATGATCTGATTAAAGCCTGGGACACAAGAGAGGAGACTGCTTTTCTGTGAGGGTTTCCTGAATAGCAGTGGGCCCTTGCTCCCCTCTCTGGGGAGGAGAGAGTGGAGCAATGCCATTTCCCCTTCCCCTTCACCCCAGCCCACTGCTTTGGTGAGCAACACAGTGCCCCCAGTGGAGGCTGGAGCCACTTACACCAAACCCCACCCCCCTGTACCCTGTGGACACATCTTTACTAGGGCAGATCTGACTGTGAGCCAGTGAGTGAGCCTCTCCCCAGAAGACCAGCACAGGTCCCCTGCATGCACCACATCAATATACTGATATCCTCCAAAGCATCAGCTTTGCTTCTGGTGGAAATAGGACCAGGCGCGCTCTCTCTCTCTCTCTCAATCTCTCAATCTCTCTTTTTTCCTTTGGAGTCAGGCTTATAATTTTTGGGTTGTTTTTTCCTCTTCTTTTCGATCAAATTTCTTTCTTTCTTTCTTTCTTTCTTTCTTTCTTTCTTTCTTTCTTTCTTTCTTTCTTTCTTCTTTCTTTCGTCTTTCTTTCTTTCTTTTTCTTTGGAATCAGGTTTATAGTTTTTTGTTTGTTTTGTTCCCTTTCCTTTTTTCTTTTTTTCTTTTGTATCAGCTTTTTTTTAAGGCTTATTTTGATAAACAAATCAAAGAACACCTGGTTAAAGGTCAAAACACTTCCCACTGCAAACGAAGAGGAGCTCTGCAAGGACAGACCTGTGGGAAAGAGCAGCCAAAACACAACAGAGTGTATACAGCATACACTAGAAACAATTCCTGAAGTATGAAGCCCTGGACAGTGTATGACCCCTTCCTAATATAGCATTACTCTCAGGAACAGGAAATTTAACAAGCTTTCATAACATGCAAAAGACAGAAACCAGGACAAAATGACAAAACAGAGACATTCTTCTTAAAAGATCAAGAAGAAATTATAGCCAGGGATTTGCTCAAAACAGATAAAAACAATATATCTGAACAAGAATTTAGAACAATAGCCATAAGAATACTATCTGGGCTTGAAAGAAGCATAGAAGACACCAGAAAAACCCTTATTGCAAAGGTAAAAGACCTAAAAACTAGTCAGGTGGAAATTAAAAAAAAAATGTTACAACTGAGATGCAAAATTGCCTAGATGTAATCACAACGAGGATGGAAGATGCAGAGGAATAAATAGAATGAATAGGTGATATAGAAGATAAAATTATGGAAAATAGAGAAGCTGAAAGGAAGAGGGAAAGAAAACTATTAGATCACCAATGTAGGCTTAGGGAACTCAGCGATTCCACAAAGCATGATAATACCCATATCATAGGAGACCCAGAAAAGGAAGAGTGAGAAAAATAGGGAGAAGGTTTATTTGAACAAATTATAGCTGAGAACTTTCCCAATCTGGGGAAGGAAATGGGCATTGAAGTCCAGGAGGCATAGAAAATTCACACCAAATCAACAAAGACAGGTCAAAACCAGGACATATCATAGTGAAAGTTGCAAAATACAAAGATAAAGAGAGAATTCTGAAAGCAGCTAGGACAAAATGTCCTTAAGCTACAAAGGTAGACACATAAGGTTAGTACAGACATGTCCAGAGAAATTTGGCAGGCCAGAAGGGAGTAACTTGATATATTTAAAGTGCTAAACGGGAAAAATATGTGGCCAAGAATATTTTATCCAGCAAGGCTGTCATTCAGAATAGGAGAGATAAAGAGTTTCCAAGACAAGCAAAAACTAAAGGAGTTGGCAAACACTAAACCAGCTTTGCAAGAAAAATTAAAGGGGACCCTTTGAGCAGGAAAGAGACCAAAAGCAACAAAGACTAGAAAGGAACAGAGACAACCTACAGGAATAGGGATTTTACAGGTAATACAATGGCACTAAATTCATATCTTTCTGTAATTACTCTGAATGGAAATGGACAAAATGCTCCAAACAAAAGACATAGCATATCAGAATGGATTGAAAAAAAAATACCCATCAATATGTTGCTTAGAAGAGACTCATTTTAGACCCAAAGTCACCTCCATATTGAAAGTGAGGGGGTGGAGGAAAATTTATCATGCTAACGGACATTGAAAGAAAGCTAGAGTAGCCATACTTAAATCATACAAAGTAGATTTTAAACCAAAGACTATAACAAGAGATGAAGAAGGACAATATATGATAATAAAGGGGTCTATCCAACAAGAAAGTCTAACAATTGTAAATATTTATGCTTCCATCTTGGGAGAACCCATATATACAAAACAATTAATGACAAACATAAAGTAACTTATTGATAATAATACAAAAATAGTAAGGGACTTTAACACCCCACTTAAAGCAGTGGATAATCATTTAAGCAGAAGATCAAGGAAACAATGGCTTTGAATGACACACTGAACCAGATGGACTTAACAGATATATTCAGAGTATTTCATCTTGAAGCAGCAGAATACACATTCTTCTCAAGTGCACATGGAATATTATCCAGAAAAGAACACATACTGGGTCACAAATCAGTCCTCAACAAATACAAAAAGACAGAGATCATACCATGCCTATTTTCATACCACAATGTTATGAAACTTGAAGTAAACCACAAGAAAAAATTTGGAAAGATCACAAATAAATGGAGGTTAAAGAACATCCTACTAAGGAATGAATGGGTTAATGAGGAAATTAAAGAAGAAATAAAAAAATACATGGAAGCAAATGAAAATGAAAACATGATAGTCCAAAACATTTGGGATGCAGCAAAGGCAGACATAAGAGGGAAGTACATAGCAATACAGACAGGCCTTCCTAGAGAAGCAAGAAAAATCTCAAATATACAACCTAACCTTATACCTAAAGGAGCTGGAAAAAGAACAGCAAAATAAAGCCTAAAGCCAGCATAAGAAGGAAAATAATAAAGATTAGAGCAGAAATCAATGATATAGGAATTAAAAAAAAGGTAGAACAAATCAATGAAACTAGGAGCTGGTTCTCTGAAAGAATTAACTAAATTGATAAACCATTAGCTAGATTTATCAGAAAGAAAAGAGAAAGGACCCAAATAAATAAAATCAGGAATGAAAGAGGAGAGATCACAACCAACACCAAGGAAATACAAACAATTAGAAGACTATTATGAACAATTATATGCCAACTAATTGGGCAATCTGGAAGAAATGGATAAACTCCTAGAAACATATAAACTACAAAAACTGAAACAGAAAGAAAAATTTGAGCAGACACAAAACCAGCAAAGAAATTGAATCAGTAATTAAAATTCTCCCAACAAACAAGAGACCAAGGCCGGATGGCTTCCCAGGAGAAGTCTACCAAACATTTAAAGAAGAGTTAACGCCAATTCTGAAACGGTTAAAAAAAAAAACAAACAGAAGGAAAACTTCCAAACTCATTCTATGAGGCCAGTATCACCTTGATTCCAAAACCAGACAGAGATCTCAATAAAAAGAATTACAGACCATTATCCCTCATGAACATGGATGCAAAAATTCTCAATAAAATACAGAGCAAATCAAATCCAACAGTACATTAAAAGAATTATTTACCATGGTCAAGTAGGATTTATTCCTGGGCTGCTAGGGTGGTTCCATATCTGCAAATCAATCAATGTAATACACCACATTAATAAAGGAAGGAATAAGAACCATATGATCCTCTCAACAGATGCAGAAAAAGCATTTGACAAGACACAGCATTCTTTCTTGATAAAAACCCTCCACCTTGTAAGGATAGAGAGAATATACCTCAACATAGTAAGTGCCATATATGAAAGACCCACAGCTAATATCATCCTCAGTGGGGAAAAACTGAGAGCTTTCCCGCTAAGGTAAGGAACACAGTAGGGATATTCACTCTCACTACTGTTGTTCAATATAGTACTGGAAGTCCTAGTCTCAGGAATCAGACAACAAAAAGAAATAAAATGCATCCAAACTGGAAGGAAGAAGTCAAACATTCACTCTTCACAGATGATGTGATACTCTATGTAGAAAACCTGGAAGACTCCACCAAAAAATTGCTAGAACTGATGAAGAACTGATATAGAACTGATGAATTCAGCAAAGTCACAGAATATAAAACCAACATACATCTGTTGCATTTCTATGCACTGTCAACGTCTAGTGCGTTGGGGTCCCTGGGTAAGGGTTGTGAAAGAACCAGGACACAGGGGATGCAGAGCAAAGGCAGCACTTGCAACTGCATGCTGTCGTTTATTTTCCACACAGCTATATACTTGCAGCAATCAGATAAACATAACAATGTGTACTTTCAGTACATAATGGGATTAAACTAACATCCTTGAAGAAAGATACATTAAAGAATTCTCTCAGCCACCCTTCTTCTGGAGACAGCATGTTCTTGTCTCAAGAAGGAACACCTCTAATCTAGGCAAGAGCCACTTCCTGCTGATCCAGGCATTCAGAACTTGCAACATGAGATAAGGGGAAGAGAACATTTTCTCTTCCTGGCCTAGGCCTGCCTGGCTGTCCTTAACCTCACTGCAGTCCTTAAATGATCCTGGCCTGCAAGGGGCCTACAAGCCTATACCATCTCAATGCACCAACAGTGGAGCAGCAGAAAGAGAAATCAAGGAATCAATCCCATTTATAATTGTGCCAAAAACCATAAGATACCTAAGAACAAACCTAACCAAAGAGCTGAAAGATCTGTAAAACTCTGAAAACTATAGAACACTTATGAAAGAAATTGAGGAAGACACAAAGAAATGGAAAAACATTCTATGCTCATGGATTGGAAGAACAAATATTGTTAAAATGTCTGTACTACGCAAAGCAATCTACACATTCAAAGCAATTCCTATGAAAATAACCACCAGCAGTTTTCACAGAGCTAGAACAAACAATTCTAAAATTTGTATGGAACCATAAAAGACCCCAAATAGCCAAAGTAATGTTGAAAAAGAAAAGCAAAGCAGGAGGCATCACAATTCTGGACTTCAAGCTCTATTACAAAGCTGTAATCATCAAGACAGTATGGTCCGGGTACCAAAACTGGCACATAGGTCAGTGGAACAGAATAGAGAATCCAGAAATAGACCAACAACTATATGGTCAATTAATCTTTAACAAAACAGGAAAGAATATCCGACGGAAAAATGACAGTCTGTTCAACAAATGGAGTTGGGAAAATTGGACAGCCACATGCAGAAGAATAAAAGTGGGCAACTTTCTTACACCATACAAAAAAATAAACTCAAAATGGATGAAAGACCTAAATGTGAGACCTGAAACCATAAAAATCCTAGAGGAGAACACAGGTAGCAACCTCTTTGACCTCAGGCATAACAACTTCTTACTTGACACATCTCTGGAGGTAAGGGAAAGAAAAGCAAAAATGAACTATTAGGACTTCATCAAAATAAAAACTTCAGCACAGTGAAGGAAACAAAACTAAAAGGCAACCTATGGAATAGGAGAAGATATTTGCAAATGGCATATTAGGTAAAGGGCTAGTATCCAAAATATGTAAAAAATTTACTAAAACTCAACACCCCAAAAAACAAATAATCCAGTTAAGAAATGGACAGAAGACATGCACAGACATTTATCCAAAGAGGACATATAAATGGCTAACAGACACATGAAAAATTGCTCAAAATCACTCATCATCAGAAAAATACAAATCAAAACCACAATGAGATACCCCCTCACACCAGTCAGAATGGCTAAAATTAACAACTCAGAACAACAGATACTGGCGAGGATGTGGAGAAAGGGAAACCCTCTTACAGTAATGGTAGGAATGCAAACTAGTGCAGCCACTCTCGAAAACATCAAGTTCCTCAAGATAAAAATAGAACTACCCTATGACTTAGCAATTGCACTACTAGGTATTTATCCACAGGACACAAAAATACTGACTTGAAGGGGCACATGCATCCCAACGTTTATAGCAGCACTATCAACAATAGCCAAATTATGGAAAGAGCCCAATGTCCATCGACTGATTAATGGATAAAGATGTGGCATACATATGTACAATGGAATATTACTCAGCAAAAAAAAAAAAAAGAAAGAAAAAGAAACCTTTCCATTTTCACCAATGTGGATGGAGCTAGAGAGTATTATGTTAAGTGAAATAAGTCAATCAGAGAAAGAAAAAATACCATAAGATTTCACTCATGTGAAATTTAAGAAGTAAAACAGTTGAACATAGGGGAAGGGGAGGAAAATAAGATAAAAACAGAGAGGGAGGCAAACCATATGAGACTCTTAATTACAGAGAACAAACTGAGGGTTGCTGGAGGGGAAGTGGGTGGGGGGATTGCCTAATGGATGATGGGCATTAAGGAGGGCTCTTGTGATGAGCACTGGTTGTTGTATGTAAGTGATGAATTACTAAATTCTACTCATGAAACCAATACTACACTAAATTAACTAACTTGAATTAAAAAAGAAAAAAGTTGGAAGAAAAAAAAAACTGCTGCATAGTGTTCCAAAAAGAAAAAAAAAGCCAAACTAATTGAAATGGCAAGCAGAATTGTGGCTACCAGGGCCTGTGGTATGGAGGAAATGGAGAGATGTTGGTCAAAGGGTACAAACTTCCAGTTTTAAGAAATAAATTCTGTAAATCTTTTTTTTTTAAAGCTTTTATTTATGGGCACCTGGGTGGCTCAGTTGGTTAAGCAACTGCCTTCGGCTCAGGTCATGATCCTGGAGTCCCGGGATCAAGTCCTGCATGGGGGTGGTTCCCTACTCAGCAGGGAGGCTGCTTCTCCCTCTGACCCTCCCCCCATTTCATGCTCTCTCTATCTCATTCTCTCTCTCAAATAAATAAAATCTTAAGGATTTTATTTATTTATTTGACAGAGAGAGAGACAGAGAGAGGGAACACAGCAGGGGGAGTGGGAGAGGGAGAAGCAGGCCTCCTGCTGAGCAGGGAACCCAACGTGGGGCTCAATCCCAGGACCGTGGGATCATGACCCGACCCGAAGGCAGACGCTTAACAACTGAGCCACCCAGGTGCCCCAAATTCTGTAAATCTAATGTAACAGCATGGTGATTACAGTTAATGATACTGTAGTATAATACAGATATTATATATTAAAAAGTTGCTAAGATAGTAGATCTTAAATGTTCTGACCAAACAGAAATTATAATTATGTAATGGGATGAGATATTAATTAACTTCACAGTGGGAATCATCTTGCAATATATAAATATATCAAATTAACATATTGTACACCTTAAACTTACAATATGTCTTATGTCAATTATATCTTAATAAACCTGAAAAAAAGCAAAAAAAATTAAAGCATATACTTTCATTCCCTTTCTATCCTTGTATGATTTTAAGTTTCACATCTTTTTTTTTTTTCAGCTTTATTGAAACATCATCTTTGTGGGGGATTACTTTTTGTTTCCACGAGTTTGATTTTTTTTTTTCAGATTCTACATAAGTGATACCATGCAGTATTTGTTTCTCTCTGTCTGGATTATTTCACTTAGCATAAGGCTCTCAAGGTCCATCATGTTGTGGCAAATGGCAGGATTTCTTTCTTTCTCACATTTGAGTAATATTTCTGTGTGTATGTATGTGTATCAAATCTTTATCCACTCATTTGTTGGCAGACAGTTTGTTTCCAATGTCTTGGCTGTTGTTAAGAATGCTGTATTGAACATGGGAGTTCAGGTACCTTTTTGAGATCATGCTTTCATTTCCTTTGGATATATACCTAGAAGTGGGATTGCTAGACCATATGGTAGTTCTAGTTCTAATTTTTTGAGGGACTTCCATTGTTTTCTATAGTGGCTGCATCAATTTGAATTCCCATTAACAGTGCAAAAGTGTTCCTTTTCTCAACACCCTGGTCAAAGTTTGTTAATCTCTTGTCTCTTTGATGATAGCAGTTCTTAGGAGTGAGGAATTGCTGTGGTTTTGATCTGCACTTTCCCAATTACTAGTGATGTTGAGAAATTTTTCATGTACCTGTTGGCCATTTGTATATATTTTTTGGAAAAATATCTATTTAGTTTCTCTGTCCATATTTTAATTGTATTGGTTATTTATTTATTTACTTATATATTTATTAAATTACTTACTTAGTTATTAAGTTGCATGAGTTCTTTATGTATTTTGGATATGAGCCCCTTATCAGATCTGTGATTTTAAATATTTTCTTCCATTGCATGCTTTGTCTTTTCACTTTGTTGATATTTTGCCCTCTGATGGAGACACTTTTTTAAATTTGACTAAGAGTCTTTTTATTCATCTGTATATGTCATAAAGTAGATTTCAATATAATGATTATTTGTATGTATTGCATTTCAATAAAATTAGTAGGGAATTAACCAATTCCTCTTTTATGGACACATTTTTTCCCTGATATTTCTGGTCTTTGGATATAATACTATTATGGGTATCCTCTAAGATAAAGTTTGTTCACAGCATGATTTTTTTTTCTTTATGCTGAATGACTCTTCTTTTACTTCCCTATCTCAAACAGAACTTATTTAAAAACATGATAAATGTAACAATGTATATAATGTGAAGCTTAAAATTGGGCAAATATGAATAATTTTTTCTTCTCTTTTATCGTCTTACTTGCCTATGATCACCAGTGCAAATAATTTTTTATGTTCATATGAATTAAACATATTTACACATTATTTCTTATTTTTTTCCCTTCTTTTCCTTCTATTTCTCTTGTTCTCATTTCCCTTCCACTTTTTCTTTTTTATGCTATGCAAGTGTCCACTACTCTGCAACTTGATTTTTGCTTCTAAACAACAAAACATATAGAACTTTCCTTCTGGCATATTCTTTAGAGTGTTCTATCTTTAAATGCATGGATATATAATTACTCAAGTGGAGAGGTGATTAATCATATCAAAGGCTACAGTACAGTAAGTTTTTGTTATTCTAATAGAATGAATGGAACCATGAATGGAATACTATATATGTCCATATGATTTTTTTTCATATTTGCTAAGTGATAGTCAGTTTTTTCATATTTACTAAGTGATAGTCAAACATTACAGATCAATGTTTTTTCCTTTTTCCCCACTTATACTTATCTGAATCCTTAGTCAATGCAATACAATCAGATTTTTAAATTTAGAGTCAGAAAGTAAACAAAACAAAAATGAATTACAATATAGGCAAAAAGCCAATGTACTATATTTTTTTATTAAGTCTCAGTTCTTTCCATCCCTAGATTTACTGAGATCTTTGAGTGAACAGTAATGTTATAATATTCTCTTTAGCCAACCAACCTTGTATTTCATATATTAAATGATAAAATGCAATATATTTTTAGGAGTTACTTGTAAGACTGATCTGAACTGGACATAGAAGTGTGGAAAACATGACAACTGCCTATGTCTGTGTTATCTTGTGTGGTTTCAACCAGACTGACCTAAATATACATTCATTTCTATGAGGTTATAACCCCAAAGATGAGAGTCTTATGTCTATTTTAGTTTATATACAATATCTATATCTACTCACTACAAATATTGAGCCATGGGAGTCCAATAAATAGCGAATGGTAGATTGTTGGTGGTTACCCAATTTTACTTCTTTAAATAGAACTTGTTCTTACTTGAAAAAAAAATGGTGGGGGTGGTAGTACCAAAAAACCTTAAGCCAAACTGTGAATATCTAAATCTATAGATTTTATTATGTGGTCTATATCTTCAATAGCCATTTATTATAGGCTGTCATTTACACCTACCTTTAACAGATATCTGTTATTTTGCATATTGTTTCTTTTCTTATTCCTCTAGTTGTCTGGACTTTTAGTTCCATGTACCTACGTCTTCCTTTAGTACATACTCAATTCTCATGAAAATTTTCACTATGAACTATCAATTGTAATTTTTTATGATGGTGACTTTTGCTAATTTATTTCCAGATTGTTACAAACTAGACGTTATTAAAAGTCTTGTTTACATATTTAAATTAAATAGGAATTTTTTTTTAATTTTTTCAAAACTGTTCAAAATATATCCAGTTATTTTCACATTTCCTCTGTGGTTTTTACCGAAGTAAGTTAGTCTTATACAACTGTAGGTAGCTGCCCCACTTAGGCTAGGTCTGGACTTTTCATCGACTCTAGGAGGATAGTAGAGAACAAATCTCTTCATTCACCTGCCAACATCTTTGTGGGCTTTTCTTTACTATTGGGATAAAGAAATCATCTCGAAAGCTTCATAATGTCCAATGTTGCAGACTCTGAGGAGCCTCCAGGTATTTTTTTAATTCAAAATCTTATACCATTTTAATGAAAATAATATTTTAATTACCTTTGTCTATCATCACTGCTAGTTATGATTATAACAGGGGCATAAAGATCTTGGTCTTATATTTTCTTTAATATTTTTCAGATATACTGAAAGGATGCTTTTAAATAAAATTAACAGAAATAATGATCTGTTTCCTCACTCAACCTAAAGTGTAATCAATCATTTAAATAGTTTTAGCTGAGTGGGCTGTTGGATGGAAATGTGGTTTGAATGTCTTTGATTTCACTACTACTATACTATTTTTCTAACAATTTTTGAAAATACTAGTGAATCTCTTAAATTCTAATCTCATTTGTTTTATAAGATTATAAATTAATTATGTATTTTCTATGTTAAAAGAAATCACAGAGCAGACAGAGACAATACCTATTGCGGACTTGGAACCATCTCTTGACCTTCCTCCTCCTCCTTCTTCTCCTTCTCCTCCTCCAGAGGATGAACAGAGCCCAATTTTTGAGCCCATCAGGGTGAATGGTACAGTATATATACCAGATTTTATGCATTTATGTTCTCTCTTTGTTATCTTAAGGTACTTCTTCACCTGATTTTACTTTTCTCTAGCTGTTACTATTTGGGAATTTTACAACTTAGAGAAAATATAGAGATTAAAAAAATTTCAAAATGTATATAGAAGTAGAACAAAAGCATATTTTCTCACAAAGACATTTGAAAATTTCATACATCAAGGAAAATATTCAAAGATAAAAGAAGCCATTCGTCCAAATTTAGATATGTTTCCTGACATGAGACTGAGCGACTTAAACATGATCAAAATTCAAAATTTAAAACATGATCATCATTTAAATTTCAGTGAATCTGTAAAAAGACAATAAAGGTAAAACCCTACTATATGATTGCCTCCTTTTGATCATAACAAAACATTTAGTAGAGCAGGATTTCTCAAATTCAGCACCACTGACATTTTGGGCTAGATAACTGTTGTGGGGGATGCTCCAGTGACTGTAGGACATTTAGCAGCATCTCTGGCTTCTACTCACTAGACACCAGTAGCACTTAACCCTCAGTTATGACACCAAGAATGTCTCCAGACATTTACAAATGTCCCTTGGGGACAAAATTGCCTCTGGTTGATAACCACCATAACATTATTCAGAAAGTTAAAGAAATGATTTGGACATTAGTTATTAATATAACCATTCTCTTTGATGGTAGCATTTCACCTTATTTCAGAAGTGTAATTCTTCAGAAGTATAAATACTTTTTTTTTCACTAGAGTCTAAACGTTTATTTCAGAAGGAAATAAACATATTAAGAAAAGACTATAAACAATGATGGTTGAAAGTTTGGTTTCTAGAAAGTGGCAATGTAACATATTACTGTGGTGAAACTGAAAAAAATTATAGATGCTGTTTGGCCTAAAACCAAATACCAGCCAGTTAAAATATTCCATAAGATTTGCAGTAATTCTTTAGGAGAAGTATATACCACCAGTCAGCAAGTTCAAGTAAAGAATTCTATCTTGATAATAACGGAGATTTAAAATAATTAAGTACTTATATTGGTGAGGATAAGCTTATCTGAACTGAAATTTTATGCCTGGTATTTAGGTATATTTAATACCTGTATGTAAAATTTTCATCTGTGGTGGAAGTATCCAAGACCATGTTCAGGTTTGATGATTGACTGGGAGAACTCACACTGATACATGTACTTATAGCTAAGATTTATGACAATGGAAGAATACCAAGCACAGACAGCAAAGGGAAAAGGTACATAGAGTGAAGAATGGTGGAGACTAGGCTCGGCTTCCCAGGGTCTTTTCCCAGTACGGTCACATGAGTCACACGAATTCCTCCAGTAAGTTGTGACAATGTGTGTCAAATGTTGCCCTCCTAAGAAACTCCTTAGAGAATTGGTGTTCAGGGTCTTTATTGGGGCTGATTCCATAGGCAACCTCTGGCTGACATATAACAAATTCCAGACTTCCAGAAGAAAAGTGGATGTTCATCAAAAACTATACGCTGTGCACAGTTCAAGAATAGTGAACCATTCTTATCAATAACTGTGGTGGGAACCCTCCTGAAATCTAGGTTTCCAGATGCCAGCCAAGTACAACCTTACAAGCAGACCTTTCAAAGATGGTAGTGAGGTCTGCTATGCTAACTCATTTCTGCACATCCTTTTAAGTAGTTTTTTTTTTCTTCGCATTCAGCCTAAAAGTTCATAGCAATTCACACACTGGATAATACCAGAAAATTTTGGATATTTTAAGAGCAATAACAAATGGAAAATAATGGTATTAATCTTTCAAACAACATGAGCTCACAATATCTCTGATTATCACTCATTCTGTTTCTTAGCTTCTTCTTTTTCTTTTTCTCTGTAAGGAATCATTGCTGTGATCCTGGGAATCTTCACCCTGCTGCTCTTGATGTTGTGTGGATTCTTTGGTTATCAGTGTAAGTCTGATTAATTAGGGGAAAAGGTTTCTCAGATTATCATATTTCTTTAAATCATTTTTGGGTAATAGTTTTTCATAAACATTTTGTTGCCGTTGGAAAAAGAACAGGCAAAAAACAACACGAAATTATCACAACTTTTTAGTATATGAATGAATTTAACCTTCTGAGCTCTCAATAACTGCAATATTTTTCCAGGGAAGCAATATTATTGCAATTACTGTAGAGATCTTGATACTAACAATTATTATTTGAAAATTACCACTTGCTAAGAAATAAGCTTATGATTTTACAACTGTATTTATTTAGAAATCAGAAAGTAACTTACTTTATAATTTGTTCAAATTGTCAATGTCTCCAGCAGCCTAAATTAGATCAATAGAATGTTTTTATTATTACTAAAATTATTCCCAACTGGTGATTTAAAAGTAAATGTTCCTCTTTGATGATAACACTAGTTTGATACTCAAAACTCTGTAATTTTGATCAGGGAATGAAATTCAACACATTAAATCAACCACTCATGATGCCAAAAAATATTTATTCAAGATGATATTTGCCGTTTTTGTTTGTCTTAATTGAGTTGGGCCATTTTTCTACTAATAGAAACATGCATTCAAACTTATAAGGAAATTATGTTGATATTTTGGATTTAGGCATAGACTTTAGAAATAATAGTGGATAAATGAAAGAGTATTTGGCCAAATAACTTTTTACAGTTTTTGAAAACATTTATGGAGAACTTTAGTAAGTAGAAAACTAAAAAATTATACTTTGTAATTGAATACACTGATATTTCATAATTAAGCATGTGGCTTATATGTATTGGGAATTCTTGTTCTTAGACTTTCAAACTGTTGAGGCATCAGCATCCAAGATGAAGATCTTTCACGAATGGATTGAGTCTTTACAAAACAAAACTGAAAAATTTCTAAAGATCCAAAAAGTTCTTGACCAAAATAAAGGTAATATGGGAGCTAGAACAAACTCTCTTTACAGAATGCTAGGTTGTTCTTATTGCAGCCCTAAAATGGTTGGTTGCATAATGTAACAGGAGTCCTCTGACACAGCAGCATAGCAATTTTGATGGCTTCTTGCTTCTTCTTCCCATCATCCTCTGAAACTGAGTCACACATTTATGAGACACAGCCTCCTATTTTAATTAGCTCATTCACTCAGTTATTCATTCACATTTGTTCAATGCACACTAAATGCCAGCCACCAAGCTGGTGATCAGTATGAACCCTGCCCTTAGGAGGCTCAGGAGAAAGCATATAAACCAAAAATAAATCAAAGTGCACAGGTGTGAAGTAGAGGTCTGTGCAAGATATTCAGGGAGCATGGAAATGGGAGAACTTAAATATCTGAAAAATCATAGTGTTTTCATAGTTTCTAAATGCCTCCTAAGGAGAGAAGTTTAAAATACTACAGTCATGATAAAGCTTCGTTTATGCTGATTAACTGTAATATAAAATAGTCTGTTTACGATAAATAAATATTTTACAAAAGCATAGCATTACGTTAGTTTGTTTCCTGTGAAGTATCAAATCTATATTGAATAATTGAATCAACCATTTGAGAGTCCTTTAGTGATAGGTTGTGTTAAAACACAGGTTTCTTTCTTTCTTTTTCTTTTTTTTTTTATTGAGATACGCTTAACATATAACATTGTGTAAGTTTGAGGTGTATGACATGTTGGTTTAATGCTTCTACATATTGCAATAGGATTACTACAGTAGTGTATCATGTCACATAATTATCATTTCAATTTTGTATTGAGAACAATTAAGATCTAGTCTCTTAGCAACTTTCAATTTATAATTCAGCATTGCTGACTATGACCACTATGTTATGCATTTTAAAAGGTTGGTTTCTTTTTTTTTTAGATTTTTTTTTAAGATTTTATTTATTTATTTGTCAGAGAGAGAGAGAGAGCATGAGCAGGGGGAGAAGCAGGCAGAGGGAGAAGCAGGTTCCCTGCCGATCAAGGAGCCTGATGTGGGACTCGATCCCAGGACCCTGGGATGATGACCTGAGCCAAAGGCAGACACTTAACTGACTGAGCCACCTAGGCATCCCTTAAGAGGCTGGTTTCTAAGCAATTGATCATTTCAGCTAGAGATGAAACTAATTAAGAAGAGAAGGGCACTGAACCAAAATTACCTGTATATTTGCCACTTGAGAATTTCATTATTATGACTCTTAAAATAGTAAAAAAATATCTGATATAATGTTTATTCTCATCTATTAAGTCTTATTGTCCAATGTAGAAAACCTAGAGTGGCTCCGAAGCCAGAAGGATTATCTCATTGAGGCTTTACAAGAACTAAAGGAGAAACAAGGTAATTTGGAAGAAACTGAGACAATTCCGAGTTGATAATAATTCTTTTTTTAAAATAATAATTCTTAATAACAGTCTTATTCATCTTAAAAGGGAAAGGTGTGAAACAACAAGGCCTTCTGTGTGGGTTCTGAGCTATAAATATCTTCTTTCTTAGGAGTCAAGTGTGGACTTCCCCTGAATCACTGGGTTCAGTACAAAGACCACTGCTACCATCAAACCATGGAAATGGTTTCTTGGTTAAACTGTTCTGATCTTTGTGTCTCTTTGAACGCTACATTTTTAAAGACAGAAGGGAGTAGATTGAAGGTGAGATTGTATTTTATTCTTTGATTCTGGGATATGAATATTTAATAGGTACCAGTCAAAGGAAGTGTTCACCTGCGCCTCTAAAAACAGAGAAAGGAATATTCTCTAGCTTCGGTTTTCACTCATCTTTTCCTGGTGTGCTCCACTTCACGCACCTTTCTTTTCCCAACACACCATGCATACTTTCCCTGTAGAAACATTCCATTTGCTGTTCCCTCTGCATGCAATGTTCTTCTCTCCTATAACCATGACTAACTACTTCACCTCCTTGAAGTATGCATTCATTCAATTATCACTTTCTCTCTTTTTTAAAAGATTTTATTTATTTATTTGACAGAGACACAGCAAGAGAGGGAACACAAGCAGGGGGAGTGGGAGAGGGAGAAGCAGGCTTTCCGCTGAGCAGGGAGCCCGATGCGGAGCTCGATCCCAGGACCCTGGGATCATGACCTGAGCTGAAGGCAGACGCTTCGACTGAGCCACCCAGGTGCCCCAAGTTATCACCTTCCCAATGAGGCCTGCCCTGACAACCCCATTTAAAATTGCAACTTGTGCATCAGTGCCCACCTTCCACCCCCCGCAGACGCCCTCCTCTGTACTCCTAGTCCTTCTGACTCTGCTCTATATTTTTTTTCTTTTCCTTTCTTTGCCTTGCCTTTTATTTCTTATATTAACTGCAGTATAGTTAACATACAGTGTTACAGTAGTTTCAGGTGTACAACATAGTGATTCAACAATTCTATATATTATTCAGTGCTCATCATAAGTGCATTTTTTCAAATTAACTTATTCTACTTAATTCAGTGACCGAAATAAATCATTATTTTGTGATAAGTGTACTCTTTAATCCCTATCACCTAATTAACCCATCCCTCCCCTCCTCTGTGGTAACCAACAGTTTGTTCTCCATAGTTAAGAGTAGGTTTTTGGTTTGTCTTTCTCTCTCTCTCTCTTTTTTATTAATATGTTTTGTTTCTTAAATTCCACATATGTGTGAAATTATATGGTATTTGTCTTTCTCTGACTAGCTTATTTTACTTAGCATTATACCCTGTAGATCATTCATGTTGCAAATGACAAGATTTTATTCTTTTTTATGGCTGAGTAACATTCCATTGTGTGTGTGTATACACACACACACACACACACACACATATACACCACATCTTTATCCATTTACTTACTGATGGACACTTGGGCTGCTCTCAACTTTGGCTATTGTAAATAATGCTGCAGTAAAAATAGGGATACACATATCTTTTCAAATTAGTGTTTTAGTATTCTTTGGGTAAATACCCAGTAGTACAGTTACTGGATCATTGGGTAGTTCTATTTTTAACTTTTTGAGGAATCTCCATACTGTTTTCCACAGTGGCTGCACCAGTTGCATTCCCACCAACAGTGCAGGAGGGTTCGTTTTCTGCACATTCTCACCAAGTGTTGTTTCTTGCGTTGTTGATTTTAACCATTCTGACAGGTGTGAGATGATATCTCATTGTGATTCCTTGCTCTAATTTCCTTTATAGAATTTGTCACCTTCTTACATATCATTTGTATATATGACGTTTACTTCTATCTGGACCCAATCCCCCCAAATTGGGGATTTTCTCATTTTTGTTCAATGATATATTTTTCAAAAGAATAGACAGCGTTGGATAAGTGATAAAATGAGTTAAGAAAAATAATTGATTTTTAGTGTTCAGTGTCCTCTTGAATATGTAATTTTCTATTAGCTATCTTTTCTTTTTCTTTGTATTTAATTCCTGGTTTGAGAAAAGCACAGACACTATAGAACTAAATACTTTTTTGATGTTTCCTTTATCAGTGGACATATAGAGACTGCAGTATTTTTATTTTTATGATTCTTTACTTCCTGCCTGACACAAATTCAATATTTTTCATCTCTAATGTGCTTTTAGTATTAATATTTTTGTATCTGTTGGTTCCTGCAGAATATCATGAAATTAATTACAGTAAATCATACTTGGCTTGGCCTGTCTTACAAGAAGGAGGACAATGAATGGAAGTGGGAGGATGGCTCCTCTCCTTCTCCTGGGCTGTAAGTCTCTAATATATAACCAATTCTTTATTCCTTTCTCAATGTCTTTTGCTTGAAGAGCCTGAGAAATAGAGAAGATTACCTGGGACAGAATTTGGACATTTTTATTTCTTGCTTTTGTTACTTCATATTATAATTTTATATATCAGCAATTTTATAAATCATAAAGTCATTTAGATATTTCATAATTAGTGTAAATATATCTCTATTATTAGATGATCTGATTAATTACAATTTTAGATGAGAAATGTAATGTGGAGAAGAATATTATTATATATAAACTTTGGGACATCTCTGTTGTTCTTAGGAGAAGTATAAAATCGTCACTCTTAGGCCACAGAATTTGGGTCCTTTTTATGGTTTTAAGCACATTGGTCAATTGTGATCCAGAAACATTGCATTGGACAACTATAGCAAATATATATACACATATATACACACATAATTTATGTGTGTATATATGTTTCATCACTGTGTGACAAACTTGGAATTTCAAAGTTTTAATAATTTTAATAGCTGATTATTTTTATTTTGTTCTTTTAGGTAATAGTCTTCTTACATTTAGTGAGACAATTTTTCCTATAAACTATAATAATACTTTTGACCATTTTATCCTATTTCCCTTTTTATTTTTTCTATGGCTTCTTATACATTAGGTTTCTAACTTTTCTTTCAGACCTTCTTACCAGTTTTTTCCTTTAGTGGTTTGCCCTTTAAGTTTATTTGCTTTTATTATGTGAACAAAGAGTTAACATTTAAGTATACTGAGATTGTCTTTATTCATTTGAAATTTGTTTTGCCATATGATGGAGAAAGTTGAAGTATGTACATCTGTATTCACATGCAGTTATAATTATATCTGTCCCTAATATGTATATTTTAATTAGGTAATCAAGTGTTAGAGTACTGTTTAATGATTATTTCTTATCACTGAATTTAATGTCGTATTTATCACATACTAAAATTTTAATATTTAAATAATTTAACTCATTTAGTATGTCACTTAAATATTTTATAGCTTGTGTAAATATTTTAATGTGTATACAACCTTGAACATTTTTCTGGACTTGCCTATACTGTCGTGTCAAATTATGAGTCTGCTTATTTTCAAGGTTGACAATTTTATTTATTATTCTTTCTGGTTTTAAAAGTGAATTTTATCCTTCTTCCTTTGCCAAATGAAATATCATATTGGCTTTGAAATAACATTCTTTCATCTTAAATTATTCAGAAAGGCAAGATATATCTTTGGCATATTTTCATTATAAGTGTCCAAATAAGTTTGCCTTATAAGAAATAACATTTTCCATTAACACATCATTTCCATTAATAATTATAAAAGATAAAATGATTTAATATTTCCATCTCAAAATTGGTTTAAATATGCAGGGTTTTTATGAAGACTTTGATATTATTATATCAGGTTTCTTTTTTTTTAAGATTTTATTTATTTTGAAAGACAGAGAGAGAGAGTGAGAGAATGAGAGAGAGAGCATGAATGGGGGTGCAGAGGGAGAGGGAGAAGCAGACTCCTAGCAGGGAGCCTGACATGGGGTTCGATCCTGGGACTCTGGGATCATGACCCCAGCCAAAGGCAGACGCTCAACCCACTGAGTCACCCAGGTGCCCCTATATCAGATTTCTTATGTGATCATGATCTCTTTATATAGGTTAATCACATTCCCACAATCACAGTAAATTTCTTCAATGTTGTAGAGAAAGAGGAATGTCATAAACATTATGACAATAAAAACATTTCTTAATAATTTTAGTAATCAGACTCAGGAGGACATTGGATGACATGGTTGATCATTTTATTTATTAGAATTTTGTGACTTGACTGTTTTCCTGTACTTCAAACCCTGTACAATGTTTGGTACACAGAATACTCAGGAGGTATGTTGAATTAATGAATGGAAGAATGTATAAAATATTTTGGCAATTTATTTTTCCTACACAGTTCAGAATTCTTTTTTTTCTAATTTCTTTGGCATTTTGAAAAGACATGTATTATGCATTTAATAATTGAGTCAATAAGCTTTACCTTTTTCAGGCAATACTAGACAACCAATTTTTGCTGTAGAGTTGATGAAAGGTAGTTTTACTGACAATGACCTAAAATGCTCTGGCTTTTTCATCAAGGACTGAATTCAACCAGAGTATTTGAAAGCATCTGCTGTATGGCATTTATGTCATGGTGATTTTGTGAATTGCAGAATACATCAGAGCAGAGGGAAGAGGCCTGACATATTACACACAGACACAGACATACACACGTGTATGTACATAGATACATTCTAAATTTCATTACTAATATTGGGTACCTAATATAATGTTTTTATAAGCAAACTCTCCCTACTTCAACTGCAGCTGTAAATGCATAGTTGAATGGTTTCTATTATGCCAATCTATACTTAAAACATAACTTTATATCCCAGGTCATATGTCCTTTCATGCTATTGCCATAATTTTCCAGCCAGATCATTCTCTTTTTCTCTATATTGGTATATATTTTCCCACGTGTAAATAATTATCACACTTTCTGAAACTTATTTTTGTGTAAATATTCATCTCTTCTATAAATGCGTGAGTTCTTTATTCAAAAGAAGGAGAGTGTCTTTCCTGCCTTGAGTTCTTGACAACACTAAGCATAATGAATTTCACATAATAGTTCTTAAATAATACTATTTAGTTTGAACAGAGTGAGTATGGCCAATGACTTGTGTTTTCTAATTTCTCAGGAGTTTGCCAGAGCCAGGTCTGGATTTCCAGGGGAAATGTGTGTATGTAAATTCACACACCGTTGGTACTGATAACTGCACTAGGTCCTCTTCATGCTTGTGTGAGAAGACTGTCCACTAAAAACCAGAAGAAGAAAGTTAAGAGAAAAGCTATGAAGCTCTCATCTCAATAATATTCCAGGTTCAAGATCTGCCTGTCTTTATTCTATTGTTTTTTCAGATTATTTGTAACTTTTTTTTTCATGGCAGAAAATGATACATGATTTTATGATAGAAGAAGGCAAGGTCTAAAGTTGCAACAGAAATATCAGAGTAACACAGAAAGGTTAGAAATTCAGAACCTGTTTGATTTTGTGAGAATTATATAAATGAACTAATAAACATATCATTTATTATGACTACTTAATCTTTTTGGACCTCTTTTATGTTTTAAAGTCTATTTATTCATTTATAGTTATGACCCTATGGAAATAAACCCTTAGAACAAATACAGTGGGAAATAAAAGTAATAAATGATTTAACACATAACATACAAAGGATGTAAAAAATACAGAGGAGTATCAACAGTAACAAAATCATAAAATTAAAAAAAAACAACAAATTTCTGAAGTCATCTATTTCCAAAGTTGCTTGCAGAAGTCTTCCTAGCAGATTTTAAATATATCAATTCCACTTATATCTTCAATTCCTTGCTTCTCCTTTTAGTGGAAAAGGCTACTTTTGAATAGACACTGGATCAACTCCCTACTACCTCCCCACACTAATTCAAGTTTTATGCTATTAATTTTCCCATCACATACATGCAACCACTTCCACTCAAAATACATTTCTTCCAAGATATAAACATACTCATGTATCTGTACCCATCTGGTTCTGCTCATGTCCCCTTCAATTCACCCCTTATATAGGCTTCTTTTCAAAGTAAATGCACTTGAGGGAAGAATCTGCATGAATTATGTACTTCCTCACTTTCCAATAATTAGTCAGAACACTGTTATTTGAATTTTCTTTTTCTCCTCTTTATTGAGAACTGCTTTTGTTTAAAACACTAATGGTCTATTTGTTAGTCATTCATTTCTTCATTCACTTTGAATTTTTTATATGTCTGTTTCTGTTTTAGACAGTATGTTAAATTCATAAATCCAATTTATTTCAATGCTTATATTATTTGCTCTATCTACAGAATTTTACTGGATTACTTATTTCATTCTTCTTGACACTTTGTCGTCATCATCATCATCATCTTTGGATATATTATTTTACTTTGAACAGTTCTTGGTTTTCTTCCTTCCACTCTGGCCCTATAGTTTTAGTCTCCTTTATGGATCTTTTTTTAAATTGCTCCCTAATGTTTTTCAACTTGAAGTTTTCATTAAGGAACATTCATTTCATTTAGGATGATGTTCGATTTATTGACACAGGTGTGGTAAAGAAACCTCTGCTGTAAGAAATTGCAGGCCTGGGTTCAAATATCTTCTATTACACTCCTTATATATTTGCCATCTGACAAGCTATTCATCTATGAGTCTCAGTTTCCTAATTCATAAGATTGTGATGATAATAGCTGTAGCTACTAGCTGTTTGAGGATTAAATAACATCACATGTTTGAAGCATTTAAAAGAATGACGAGATCAGAGCAAGTGTTCTAGTCAAGTTACCTATTGTTTTAGATGAGAAGAAAAATATTACACTCCTTGTAAACTGTGGAACATTATATGACTTAAAGTATTCTTAACAGAAATAATAATGATACAATGCAGAAATTGGGTGATTGAAATGCACACATTTCACGCATCTAACCTTTTTAAATTTAATTAATTAATTAATTAATTTTTTTACTTTAAATTTTTTATTGTTATGTTGATCACCATACATTACATCATTAGTTTTGGATGTAGTGTTCCATGATTCATTGTTTGTGCATAACACCCAGGGCTCCACGCAGAACGTGCCCTCTTTAATACCCATCACCAGGCTAACCCATCCCCCCACCCCTCTCCCCTCTAGAACCGTAAGTTTGTTTTTCAGAGTCCATCATCTCTCATGATTCATCTCCCCCTCTGATTTACTCCCCTTCATTCTTCCCCTCCTGCTATCTTCTTTTATTTTTTCTTAACATATATTGCATTATTTGTTTCAGAGGTACATATATGTGTTTCAACAGTCTTGCACAATTCAGAGTGCTTACCATAGCACATACCCTCCATAATGTCTATCACCCAGCCACCCGTCCCTCCCATGCCCCACCACTCCAGCAACCCTCAGTTTGTTTCCTGAGATTAAGAATTCCTCCTATCAGTGAGGTCATATGATACATGTCTTTCTCTGATTGACTTATTTCACTCAGCATAACACCCTCCAGTTCCATCCACATCGTTACAAATGGAAAGATCTCATTCCTTTTGATGGCTGCATAATATTCCATTGTGTATGTATACCACATCTTTTTTATCCATTCATCTATCGATGGACAACTTGGCTCTTTCCACAGTTTGACTATTGTGGACATTGCTGCTATAAGCATTGGGGAGCACATACCCCTTCGGATCCCTACATTTGTATCTTTGTGGTAAATGCCCAGTAGTACAACTGCTGGATCGTATGGTAGCTCTATTTTCAACTTTTTGAGGAACCTCCATACTGTTTTCCAGAGTGGTTGCACAAGCTTGCATTCCCACCAACAGTGTAGGAAGGTTCCCCTTTCTCCGCATCCCCGCCAACATCTGTCATTTCCTGACTTGTTAATTTTAGCCATTCTGACTGGTGTGAGGTGGTATCTCATTGAGGTTTTGATTTGGAGTTCCCTGATGCTGAACGATGTGGAGCACATTTTCATGTGTCTGTTGGGCATTTGGATGTCTTCTTTGGAAAAATGTCTGTTCATGTCTTCTGCCCATTTCTTGATTGGATTGGGTGTTGAGATTGATAAGTTCTTTATAGATATTGGATATAGCCCTTTATCTGATATGTCATTTGCAAATATTTTCTCCCGTTCTGTCGGTTGTCTTTTGGTTTTGTGGACTGTTTCTTTTGCTGTGCAAAAGCTTTTTATCTTGATGAAATCCAAATAGTTCATTTTTGCCCTGGCTTCCCGTGACTTTGGCGATGTTTCTAGGAAGAAGTTGCTGCGGCTGAGGTCGAAGAGGTTGCTGCCTTTGTTCTCCTTTAGGATTTTGATGGACTCCTGTCTCACGTTTAGGTCTTTTAACCATTTGAGTCTATTTTTGTGTGCAGTGTAAGGAAATGGTCCAGTTTCATTCTTCTGCATGTGGCTGTCCAATTTTCCCAACAGCATTTGTTGAAGAGACTGTCTTTTTTCCATTGGACATTCTTTCCTGCTTGGTCAAAGATGAGTTGACCATAGAGTTGAGGGTCCATTTCTGAGCTGTCTATTCTGTTCTACTGATCTATGTGTCTGTTTTTGTGCCAGTACCATACTGTCTTGATGATGACAGCTTTGTAATAGAGCTGGAAGTCCGGAATTGGGATGCTGCCAGCTTTGCTTTTCTTTTTCAACATTCCTCTGGCTATTCGGGGTCTTTTCTGGTTCCATACACACTTTAGGATTATTTGTCCCATTTCTTTGAAAACAGTGGATGGTATTTTGATGGGGATTGCATTGAATGTGTAGATTGCTCTAGGTAGCATTGACATCTTCACAATGTTTGTTCTTCCAATCCATGAGCATGGAACGTTTCCCCATTTCTTTGTGTCTTCCTCAATTTCTTTCATGAGTATTTTATACTTTTCTGAGTACAGATCCTTTGCCTCTTTGGTTAGATTTATTCCTAGGTATCTTATTGTTTTGGGTGCAATTGTAAATGGAATCGACTCCTTAATTTGTCTCTCTTCTGTCTTGTTGTTGGTGTATAGGAATACCACTAATTTCTGTGCATTGATTTTATATCCTGTCACTTTACTGAATTCCTGTAGGAGTTCTAGCAGTTTTGAGGTGGAGTCTTTTGGGTTTTCCACATACAGTATCATGTCATCTGCAAAGAGTGAGAGTTTGACTTCCTCCTTGCCGATTTAGATGCCTTTGATTTCTTTTTGTTGTCTGATTGCTGTGGCTAGGACTTCTAACACTATGTTGAATAGCAGTGGTGATAGTGGACATCCCTGCCGCGTTCCTGACCTTAGGGGGAAAGCTCTCAGCTTTTCCCCATTGAGAATGATATTCGCTGTAGGTTTTTCATAGATGGCTTTTATGATATTGAGGTATGTACCCTCTATCCCTATACACTGAAGAGTTTTGATCAAGAAAGGATGCTGTACTTTGTCAAATGCTTTTTCTGCATCTATTGAGAGGAGCATATGATTCTTGTTCTTTCTTTTGTTGATGTATTGTATCACATTGATTGATTTGTGGATGTTGAACCAACCTTGCAGCCCAGGCATAAATCCCACTTGGTCATGGTGAATAACCCTTTGAATGTACTGTTGGATCCTATTGGCTAGTATTTTGGTGAGAATTTTTGCATCCATGTTCATCAAGGATATTGGTCTGTAATTCTTTTTGATGGGGTCTTTGTCTGGTTTGGGGATCAAGGTAATGGTGGCCTCCTAAAACGAGTTTGGAAGTTTTCCTTCCATTTCTATTTTTTGGAACAGTTTCAGAAGAATAGGTATTAATTCTTCTTTAAATGTTTGGTAGAATTCCCCTGGGAAGCCATCTGGCCCTGGGCTTTTGTTTGTTGGGAGATTTTTGATGACTGCTTCAATTTCCTTAGTGGTTATACGTCTGTTCAGGTTTTCTATTTCTTCCTGGTTCAATTTTGGTAGTTGATACATCTCTAGGAATGCATCCATTTCTTCCAGGTTATCTAATTTGATGGCACATAGTTGCTCCTAATATGTTCTTTTTTTTCATTTTTTATAGTATGTTAATCACCACACATTACATCATTAGTTTTTGATGTAGTGTTCCATGATTCATTGCTTGTGCATAACACCCAGTGCTCCACGCAGAACGTGCCCTCCTTAATACCCATCACCAGGCTATCCCATCCCCCCACCCCCCTTCCCTCTAGAACCCTCAGTTTGTTTTTCAGAGTCCATCTTTTCTCATGGTTTGTCTCCCCCTCCGACTTACTCCCCTTCATTCTTCCCCTCCTGCTATCTTCTTCCTTTTTTTTTCTTAACATATATTGCATTATTTGTTTCGGAAGTACAGATCTGTGATTCAACAGTCTTGCACAATTCACAGTGCTTACCATAGCACTTACCCTCCCCAATGTCTATGACCCAGCCACCCCATCCGTCCCACCCCCACCAGTCCAGCAACCCTCAGTTTCTTTCCTGAGATTAAGAATTCCACTCATAATATGTTCTTATAATTGTTTGTATTTCTTTGGTGTTGGTTGTGATCTCTCCTCTTTCATTCATGATTTTGTTGATGTGGGTCATTTCTCTTTCTTTTTGATAAGTCTCGCCAGGGGTTTATCAATCTTGTTAATTTTTTCAAAGAACCAGCTCCTAGTTTCGTTGATCTGTTCTACTGTTCTTTTGGTTTCTATTTCATTGATTTCTGCTCTGATCTTTATTATTTCTCTTCTCCTGTTGGGTTTAGGCTTTATTTGCCTTTTTTTCTCCAGGTCCTTTAGGTGTAGTGTAGTGTTAGTTTGTGTATTTGAGACCTTTCTTGTTTCTTGAGAAAGGCTTGTATTGCTATATACTTTCCTCTTAGGACTGCCTTGCTGTATCCCAAAGATTTTGAACAGTTTTGTCTTCATTTTCATTGGTTTCCATGAATTTTTTTAATTCTTGTTTAATTTCCTGGTTGACCCATTCATTCTTTAGTAAAATGCTCTTTAGCCTCCATGTATTTGAGTTCTTTCTGACTTTCCTCTTGTGATTGAGTTCTAGTTTCAAAGCACTGTGGTGTGAAAATATGCAGGGAATAATCCCAGTTGAGACCTGATTTGTGACCTAGGTACCAGTTGAGACCTGATTTGTGACCGAGGATGTGACCTATTCTGGAGAATGTTCCATGGGCACTAGAGAAGAATCTGTATTCCGTTGCTTTGGGATGGAATGTTCAGAATATGTCTATGAAGTCCATTTGGTCCAGTTTGTCATTTCAAGTCTTTATTTCCTTGTTGATCTTTTGCTTAGATGATCTGTCCATGTCAGTGAGGGGGGTGTTAAAGTCCCCCACTATTATTGTATTGTTGTGAATGTGTTTCTTTGCTTTGGTTATTAATTGCCTTATATAATTGGCTGCTCCCATGTTAGGGGCATAGATATTTGCAATTGTCAGATCTTCTTGGTATATAGACACTTTAAGTAGGATATAGTGTCCTTCCTCATTCTTATTACAGTCTTTGTTTTAAAATCTAATTTGTCTGATAAGGATTGCCACCCCAGCTTTTTTTTGGTGTCCATTTGTATGGTAAATGGTTTTCCACCCCCTCACTTTCAATATGGGCGTGTCTTTCGGTCTAAAATGAGTGTCTTCCAGACAGCATATTGAAGGGTCTTGTTTTTTAATCCAACCAGATAGACAGTGTCTTTTGATTGGGGCATTTAGCCCATTTACATTCAGGGTAACTATTGAAAGATATGAATTTAGTGCCATTGTATTGCCTGTAAGATGACTGTTATTGTATATTGTCTATGTTCCCTTCTGGTCTATGTTGCTTTTAGGCTCTCTCTTTGCATAGAGGACCCTTTTCAATATTTCTTGTAGAGCTCGTTTCATGTTTGCTAATTCCTTTAGTTTTGTTTTGTCCTGGAAGCTTTTTATCTCTCCTTCAATTTTCAGTGACAGCCTAGCTGGATATAGTATTCTTGACTGCATATTTTTCTCGTTTAGTGCTCTGAAGATATCATGCCAGTCCTTTCTGGCCTGCCAGGTCTCTGTGGGTAGGTCTGTTGCCAATCTAATGTTTCTGCCATTGTAGGTTACATATCTTTTCACCCGAGATGCTTTCAGGATTTTCTCTTTGTCTCTGAGACTCGTAAGTTTTACTATTAGATGTCGGGGTGTTGACCTATTTTTATTGATTTTGAGAAGGGTTCTCTGTGCCTCCTGGATTTTGATGCCTGTTTCCTTCAAAATTAGGGAAGTTCTCTGCTATAATTGGCTCCAATATACCTTCTGCCCCTCTCTCTCTTTCTTTTTTTTCTGGGATCCCAATTATTCTAATGTTGTTTCATCTTATCGTATCGCTTATCTCTCGAATTCTGCCCTCCTGATCCAGTAGTTGTTT
Organism: Eumetopias jubatus; assembly: GCF_037043125.1. Classification (NCBI taxonomy): domain Eukaryota; kingdom Metazoa; phylum Chordata; class Mammalia; order Carnivora; family Otariidae; genus Eumetopias; species Eumetopias jubatus. Next base: position 47,923,098 of record NW_028274814.1, on the reverse strand, counting down.
TTCTCTTTTTCTCAGCTTCTTTATTTTCCATCATTTGGTCTTCTATATAGCTAATTCTCTCTTCTGCCTCATTTATCCTAGCAGTTAGTGCCCCCATTTTTTATTGCACCTCATTAATAGCCTTTTTGATTTCGACTTGGTTAGATTTTAGTTCTTTTATTGCTCCAGTAAGGGTTTCTGTAATAACCTCCATGCTTTTTGCAAGCCCAACTAGTATCTTTAAAATCATGATTCTGAACTCTAGGTCCGACATCTTACTAATGTCCGTATTGAGTAGGTCCCTGGCAGACAGTACTACCTCTTGTTCTTTTTGTTGAGGTGATTTTTTTCGTCTTGTCATTTTGTCCAGAGGAGAATAGATGAAGAGAGAATGAAATGCTAACAGGTTAACAACGCCCCCAGAAAATATACTCTAAACAAATCAGAAAAGACCTGAAATCAGGGGAGATGAAAGGGAAAGAAAGAAAAAAGAAAGAGAAAAAAAGAAAAAGAAAAAGAGAAAAACAAACAAAAACAGAACAAAACAAAAAAACAGAATATGATGAAATATGATCAGGTTGGTGCATAGATCATTGCCACACACTAGATTTTGGGTGTATTTTCGTCTGTTAGAAGAAAATGCCTCCCAAAATTTTAAAGAAAGAAAAACTTATATATGTCCAAAAATAAGGGTTGATACGATGAAGGGATGGACTATGACTGTAAAGATGAAAATTATAAAGGATTTTATAAAAGGAATTGATAAGATAAGAAGTTGTCTGAAAAAAGAAAGAAGAGGATTTTTTTTTTAAAAAAAAGGGAGAGAATGTGATCCTGCAGGAGACTAGAACAAAGCCATACACTAGAGATTTAGGGTATATTTTGATCTGTTACAAGAAACTGTATCTCAAAATTTTAAAGAGAGAACAACTTATATATATATGCCAAAAATAAGGGTAACTACTATGAAGGGATAGAATATGACTCTAAAAATGAAAATAAAAAAGTTTTTTTTAAAAGGGGATTGACAAGATGTTGGTTGAAAAATGGAAAAAGAAAAATTCAAAAAAAAAAACAGTTAAAAAAATTTAACTTTGAAAGACTAAAGAATCATGGTAAAAAAGCTATGGATTCTATGTGCAGTATTCCCCTAGTGCTGGAGTTCTGCCATTCTCATTGATCGATAAACTTGATCTTGGCTGGCTGTTCTTGCTAATTTTTCTGGGGGAGGGGCCTGTTGCCGTGGTTCCCAAATGTCTTTGCTGGAGGTGGAATTGCCCCACCCTTGCTTGTCCGGGCTAAGTAATCTGTGCGGGTTTGCTTTCGGGAGCTTTTGTTCCCTGCAAGCTTTCCGTACAGCTTTGGAGGATGGGAGTGAAAATGGCGGCCTCCCAATCTCCGCCCTGGAGGAACCGAGAATTTGGGGCCCCACTCCTCAGTGCATTCCCAGAGAAAAGCAGTCAGTCACTCCTGTCTCCCCGGTCTCTGGCCACACTCCGTGCTCGCCCAGCCTGTGACTGAGCATTTCTATCTCTGGCACCTGACCCCATGTGGAGTCTCCAAACCCAGCAGATCCCTTGTTGTGCTTCTGCACCACTCCTCCTGGGGGAGGAAGGGGAGTCTCCCCAGATTTGCCGCTTGTTGGGTCCCTGCTGGAGGAGCAGTGGCCCGACTGTGCCGCAGATCATGGTTTATGGCAACCCCGAGCTGAGAGCCCGCACCTTGGCTCTGTCTCTGCAGCCGGCTTCCCTGCTCCATTACCTGGGAGCTCTGCTACACTCTGGCAACCCTGGTCTTTCTGTGACCCCAGGGTCCTGAGACCACACTGTCCCAGAGAGCGTTCCACCCCCCTCTTAGCCACTGGAGCGACATCCCTCAGCAGAGCCGACTTCTAAAAGTTCCGATTTTGTGCTTCGCGGCTCTATCACTTGCCAGAAGCGGCTGATGGAGGCCCCCTCCCCAGCCGTCTATCCTCCTGAATATTGCCTTGGATTTACTTCTCTGCACATACTACCTTCTTGAAAGTGGTCGCTTTTCTGTTCAGAGAGTTGTTGCCATTCTTTTCTTCGATCTCCTGTTGAGTTTGTAGGTGTTCAGAATGGTTTGATCCCTATCCAGCTGAATTCCTGGGACCAGATGAAATCTGCCATCTTGCTCTGCCCCTATTTACTTTACTCTTAACTATTAATGCACTGCATCAAAATGATTGAAATATTTCTTATCACTCAGTAAGTCCTCTGATTATTGCTTATGTATAGCCATAGCATAATGTGAGGTATCATGAAAACATGCATTAGAAAGTGTTATTTTACATCCTCCTGTAGTCTCTTGCTGATTCAGTGAACCCATCTTAATTATGTTGTTAGAGAACTCTTACTGTACTTCTTTTATCATGTTACCCAAAAGTTAAGGAAACAATAAGGGTTTTATGTAGACAAATCCACACACTTGACTTTCATGCCTTAAATATCAATTTAATATAAACTAGTTAGGAGTTTGGTTTAGAGTCCATCTGGATGAAAGTGAAATAAATAAAAAAATATAATAATAATAAGTGAAAATTTGATAAAGTTAAGACCTTTTACTGTCATATTTTAAAATGAAACAGATTTATAAAAATATGAATATTATTGTTCTTATTCAAGTGGCATTTCAAATCATTTAAGAAAGGACAGTTTATCTCATAATAATTGTATAATTAGGAAAAATATAGATTTACATTAATCCCTATGTACTATATGCCAAAATATCCTTGAAAGATGAACATAGAATAAGAAATATAAACTGAAAGAAACAGTGAAAGTGTGGTAACTGTATCAGAATTTGATGGATTTTTTAAAGCAAAAATTACAGAAAACTTTAGGGGATTTGTGATGGCTTATAATTAAACTGGCAAAAATTAATTTTTTAAAAAAGGAAGACAAGAATAAACTGAAAAATATATTTATAAGGTACATCATAGACATGAGTTAATATTCTTAATATCTAAATATGTCTTGTATATCTGTAAAAAATAATGAAGATCTCAATCATGTACGGTTCCTTCTTATCTGTGGGGGGATAAGTACCAAATCTTACATATACTGTTTTTCTTATATATAATACCTATAATTAAGTTCAAGTTATAAATTAGGCACAGTAAGAGATTAATAACATGACTAATAATAAAATGGAAAAATTCTAAAGTAATAAAAGTTATGTGAATGTCTCTCAAAGTATCTTGTTGTATTGTACTCATCCTTCTTACGCTGATCTGGGATGGGAAATTGCCTACGTGATGAGATGAAGTGAGGTGATTGATGTAGGCATTGTGACTTAGTGTTAATCTACTATTGACCTTCTGACAATGTCAGAAGGAGGGTCATCTGCTTCCAGACTGCAGCTGACCATGGTTAACTGAAACCACAAAAAGCAAAACCACAGATGGGGTGGGTAGTAACTGTTATATTTCTGAGGCACTGGGGAAATATTGTGAAGTAACAGACAATGGCATAGGGTGATATTCTAACAATGATAAGCATCTTGATAAGAATCTCACAATAGTGTAGTTTTTAATCTTTCTTTAAACACTTAGGGGCACCTGGGTGTCTCAGTCGTTAAGCGTCTGCCTTCGGCTCTGGTGGTGATCCCAGGGTCCTGGGATTGAGCCCTGCATTGGGCTCCCTGCTCAGCAGGAAGCCTGCTTCTCCCTCTCCCACTCCCCCTGTTTGTGTTCCCTCTCTCGCTGTGTCTCTCTCTGTCAAATAAATAAATAAAATCTTAAAAAAAAAACGAAGGGCTATATAACAGTAGATATAGAGAAATAATGGAGGACTAAATATTGGATAGGATACCTATTGCTAGAATGACACTTTTTGGTCAAGGCTGAAGAAATAAAAAAAAAAAAGAGAAGGAGATTAATGTGTAAATTTAACTAAAACTCTCTTCTTGGTAATACTGAAGGTGTTTTTGCTATTCTGTAACTAAAATAAATGCTAGACAGAGACCAAATTTTTAGATTTTTTTCCTTCCACTTGGCAACAGTGGAGGAATAGTATCTGTTTTAATCAGGGTATTTGAATTCAGATGAGATGTGATTCCAGCAAATGTACAAGTAAAAGGGATTCTTTACTATCTCCTAGAATCTATGCCCACTGTAGTGACCTAGAAAATTAACCGAAGTTGTACATAAAAGCTTATTTGGGTAAAGAGAGAAATCATCAATGGTTATTGCTAATAAAAATGCATTTTGTAGTCCAAGTTAGCTTAGTCAAAAAAGAAGCAGGTATATACACATCAAGTGAAGAGAGTGTTAGGATATGTTAAACAAAATGACATCAAAAAACAAACAAACAAAAAACCCAAACACCTTTTCTCTCTCCAAAATCCACTCATTGAAAGTACTGCATTGCATTCTCTTGACAGAAGAGGCCACTCTTGACCGAGGAATTCAACAAAGCACCCACCCTACCACTCCACTCCATAAAAAGTATGTTTCACATATTTTAAGATATTACAGGAAGAACATAGAAAAAGAAAATCAAAACACTTCAGCTGATGAAAATTCTCCCATAAAAACCAAACATGAAACATAAGAGAACTGTAATACAATAAACTGATTTAAATATCCAAAACCAAAAATTGGACACTTGGACCAAAAACTCACAAGTTAAAGAGCAAACTAAAGTAGAAAAAAGTACAATTCTTTCTTCTTCCCATTTTTACTCATTATTACAGGGAATTTTACCACCTAAAATATTAGGTCTCATATCAGTTAACTAAGCTTCCAATTAAGTAAATATAATAAAGAATAAAAAATTAAACACAAAACAACATAAAATGAAAATAAGATGAGAGCAGAAATAGAAAATAAATCAGAAACATAGTAAACTGGATGGGGGAGAAAAGATGGTGGAGGAGTAGGGCACCCTATTCCAACTGGTCCCTGGAATTGAGTTGGATATCTATCAGACCACTCTGAGCACCCACAAAATCAGCCTGAGATGTAAGAAGATCTGGATTTCTACAAACAGAATATCGCAGATGGCTGGTTTCAAGGTACGAAGTGGGGAGCTGTGATTCTGTGGGCAGATATCGGAGGATAAATGGCAGTGGGAGGGAGCCTGGCTGGGAGGATCCTACACCGCCGGTGAGCGACAGCCTCGCACACTGGGGATGGGGCACAGACTCGCAGACTGGTAATGGTGGGGAAAGGACTTTAGGGCAGCCTCTGGGGCAGAAACCCAGAGCGGTGGTGTCGCGCATGCAAACTGGGAGCAGCTGGCGGTTTTAGAAGAACAAAGGGCAGAGACATGCCTGGACCTGGAGGCAGGATTGGGGGCATGGGGGAGGGGCGCACAACCCAGGACGCTGCAGTTTATAGCAGCACGGACAGAAACGGAGACAGTGTGGCCTGGAGAGCTCACTGAAGAACAGACTGCAATTTCTCTGCTCGGAGGCAGAGGGTTGGAAACGGTCTCTTCTGCTCTGACTCTCAGAAGAGATGTGGAAAGCAACCAGGGAAAGCCGCCAAAGAACAAAAGCCCCCAAAACTGGTTTCCACTGAGCCCATCCCCCACCACAGGGGGGCAGGGCAACTCTGCCCAAACACGACTGCCTGAGTAACAACCGGGCAGGCCCCACCCCCAGAAGACAGGCTGGGAAACAAGAGGCCAGCAACCCTAAGGTCCCTAGAAAACAGATGCATCTTGCTTGGGTTCTGGTCAATAATTTGGAATCTATACATTCCCTCAACCACCCATCAACAGAATGACTAGGAGGAGGAACCCCCAAAATAAGAAAGACTCAGAGATTATGACTTATGCCACAGATTTACAAATGGGTGCAGATATAACCAAGATGTTGGAGATGGAATTCAGGCTAGCAATTGTGAAGACAATGGCTAGAATGGAGAAATCAATTAATGGCAACATAGAGTCTCTAAGGGCAGAAATGAAAGCTGAATTGACAGAACTTAAAAATGGTATAAATGAGATTCAATCTGATCTAGATAATCTAACAGCTAGGGTAAGTGAGGCAGAAGAATGAATCAGTGACCTGGAAGACAATTTAATAGAAAAAAAGGGAAAAGAGGAGGTCAGGGAAAAACAACTCAGAATCCATGAAAATAGAATCAGAGAAATAAGTGACACCATGAAGCATTACAGTGTCAGAATTATTGGAATCCCGGAGGGAATGGAGCAAAAGAAGGACTAGAAGATATATTTGAGCAAATCGTAGCTGAGAACTTCCCTAATCTGGGAAATAAAACAAACATTCCTGTCCTAGAGGCAGAGAGGACCCCTCCCAAGATCAAGGAAAACAGGCCAACACCCCGGCTTGTAATAGTAAAACTCACAAATCTTAGAACCAAGGAAACCATCTTAAGGGAAATTAGGGGGAAGAGATTCCTTATGTACAGAAGGAAGAACATCAGAATAACGTCAGACCTGTCCACAGAGACCTGGCAAGCCAGAAAGGGCTGGCAAGACATATTCCGGGTACTAAACAAGAAGAACAGGCAGCCAAGAATACTTTATTCAGCAAGGCTGTCATTTAGAATGGATGGAGAGATGCAGAGCTTCCACGACCGGCAGAAACTGAAATAATATGTGACCACTAAGCCAGCCCTGCAAGAAATATTAAGGGGGGTTCTATAAAAGGAGAAAGACCCCAAGAGTGATATAGAACAGAAATTTACAGGGACAATCTATAAAAACAACGTCTTCACAAGCAACATGATGACAATTAATTCATATCTTTCAATAATCACTCTCAACGTGAATGGCCTAAATGCTCCCATAAAACGACACAGGGTTGCAGATTGGATAAAAAGACAGGACCCATCCATATGCTGTCTACAAGAGACTCATTTTGAACCTAAAGATACATCCAGACTGAAAGTGAAGGGATGGAGATCCATCTTCCATGCCAAAGGACCTGAAAAGAAAGCTGGGGCAGCAATTCTTATATCAGACAAATTAGATTTTAAACTAAAGTCTCTAATTAGAGATACAGAAGGACACTATATCATTCTTAAAGGGTCTATCCAACAAGAATATCTAACAATTGTAAGTCTCTATGCCCCCAACATGGGAGCAGCCATCTACATAAGCCAACTGTTAACCAAAATAAAGAATCATATTGATAACAATACGTTAATTGTAGGAGACCTCAATACTCCACTCTCAGCAATGGATAGATCATCTAAGCAGAAAATCAACAAGGAAACAAGAGCTTTGAATGATACACTGGACAGATGGACCTCATGGATATATACAGAACATTCCATCCTAAAACAACAGAATATTCATTCTTCTCGAGTGCACACGGAACTTTCTCCAGAATAGACCACATACTGGGTCACAAATCAGGTCTCAACCGATACCAAAAGATTGAGATTATTCCCTGCATATTCTCAGACCACAGTGCTTTAAAACTGGAACTCAATCACAAGAAAATATCTGACAGAAATTCAAGCACTTGGAAGCTAAAGACCACTCTGCTCAAGAATGTTTGGGTCAACCAGGAAATCAAAGAAGAACTTAAACAATTCATGGAAATCAATGAGAACGAAAACGCATTGGTCCAAAACCTATGGGATACTGCAAGGGCAGTCCTAAGGGGGAAATATATAGCCATTCAAGCCTCACTCAAAAAAAATAGAAAAATCCCGAATTCACCAACTAACTCTACACCTTAAAGAACTAGAGAAAAAGCAACAAATGATGCCTAAGCCATGCATTAGAAGAGAAATAATTAAAATTAAAGCAGAGATCAATGAATTAGAAACCAGACACAGTAGATCAGATCAACAAAACTAGAAGTTGATTCTTTGAAAGAATTAATAAGATTGATAAACCACTGGCCAGACTTATCCAAAAGAAAAGAGAAAGGACCCAAGTTAATAAAATTATGAGTGAAAGGGGAGAGATCACGACTAATACCAAGGAAATAGACACAATTACTAGAAATTACTATCAACAATGATATGCCAATAAAATGAGCAATCTGGATGAAATGGAGGTCTTCCCGGAAAACTGTAGGCTGCCAAGACTGAAACAGGAAGAAATTGACAACCTGAATAGGCCAACAACCAGTAACGAGATGGAAGCAGTGATCAAAAACCTCCCAAAAAAACAAGAGTCCGGGGCCTGATGGATTCCCTGGGGAATTCTACCGAACATTCAAAGAAGAAATAATACCTATTCTACTGAAGCTGTTTGAAAAAATGGAAACAGAAGGAAAACTTCCAAACTCATTCTATGAGGCCAGCATTACCTTAATCCCCAAACCAGGCAAAGACCCCATCAAAAAGGAGAATTTCAGACGATATCCCTGATGAATATGGGTTCCTAAATCCTCAACAAAATCCCAGCTAATAGGATACAACAATACATTAAAAGGATCATCCACCACAAGCAAGTGGGATTTATCCCCGGGATGCAAGAGTGGCTCAACATTCGCAAATCAATCAATGTGATAGAACACATTAATAAGAGGAGAGAGAAAAGCCATATGGTCCTCTCAATTGATGCAGAAAAAGCATTTGACAAAATACAGCATCCTTTCCTGATTAGAACTCTGCACAGTATAGGGATAGAGGGAACATTCCTCAAGTTCATAAAATCTATCTATGAAAAACCCACAGCGAATATCATCCTCAATGGGGAAGAGCTGAGAGCCTTTCCTTTAAGATCAGGAACATGTCAAGGATACCCACTCTCGCCACTATTGTTCAACATAGTACTAGAAGTCCTAGCAACAGCAATCAGACAAGAAAAAGGAATAAAAGTATTCAAATTGGAAAAGAAGAAGTCAAACTCTCTCTTTTCACAGATGACATGATACTTTATGTGGAAAACCCAAAAGACCCCACCCCCAAATTACTAGAACTCATACAGCAATTCAGTAATGTGGCAGGATACAAAATCAATGCGCAGAAATCAGTTGCTTTCTTATACACTAACAATGCTACTGTAGAAAGAGAAATGATTCCATTTACAATAGCACCAAAAACCATAAGATACCTCAGCATAAACCTAACCAAAGAGGTAAAGATCTATACTCTAGGAACTACAGAACACTCATGAAAGAAATTGAAGAAGACACAAAAAGATGGAAAAATATTCCATGCTCATGGATCGGAAGAATAAACATTGTTAAAATGTCCATGCTATCCAGAGCAATCTATACCTTCAGTGCCATCCCGATCAAAATTCCAATGACATTTTTCAAAGCACTGGAACAAACAATCCTAAAATTTGTATGGAATCAGAAAAGACCCCAAATCGCCAAGGAAATATTGAAAAAGAAAAACAAAGCTGGAGGCATCACGTTGCCCAATTTCAAGCTATATTACAAAGCTGTGATCACCAAGACGGCATGGTACTGGCACAAAAACAGACATATAGACCAATGGAACAGAATAGAGAACCCAGATATGGACCCTCAACTGTATGGTCAAATAATCTTTGACAAAGCAGGAAAAAACATGCAATGGAAAAAAGACAGTCTCTTCAATAGATGGTGCTGGGAAAATTGGACAGCCACATGCAGAAAAATGAAACTCGACCATCCTCTAACACCATATCCAAAGATAAACTCAAAATGGATGAAAGACCTCAATGTGAGACAGGAATCCATCAAAATCCTAGAAGAGAACATAGGCAGTAACCTCTTTGACATCAGCCACAGCAAATTCTTTCAAGATACATCTCCAAAAGCTAGTGAAAGAAAAGCAAAAATGAACTTTTGGGACATCATCAAGATAAAAAGCTTCTGCACAGCAAAGGAAACAGTCAACAAAACAAAGAGAAAACCCACAGAATAGGAGAAGATATTTGCAAATGACACTACATATAGATATATATGTAGATCTTGGTATCCAAGATCTATAAAGAACTTCTCAAACTCAACCCCCAAGAACAAATAATCAAGTCAAAAAATGGGCAGAAGACATGAAAAGACACTTCTCTGAAGAAGATACAAATGGCTAAGAAACACATGAAAAAATGTTCATCATCATTAGCCATCAGGGAAATTCAAATCAAAACCACATTGAGATACCACCTTACACCAGTTAGAATGGCAAAAATGGACAGGGAAAGAAACAACAAATGTTGGAGAGGTTGTGGAGAAAGGGGAACCCTCGTACACCGTTGGTGGGAATGCAAGTTGGTACAGCCACTTTGGAAAACAGTGTGGAGGTTCCTCAAAAAATTAAAAATACAGCTACCCTTTGACCCAGCAATTGCACTCCTGAGTATTTACCCCAAAGACACAGATGTAGTGAAAAGAAGGACCATATGCACCACAATGTTCATAGCAGCAATGCCCGCAACAGCCAAACTGTGGAAAGAGCCGAGATGCCCTTCAACAGATGAATGGATAAAGAAGATGTGGTCCATATATACAATGGAATATTACTCAGCCATCAGAAAGGATGAATACCCAACTTTTACATCAACATGGATGGGATTGGAGGAGATTATGCTAAGTGAAATAAGTCAAACAGAGAAAGTCAATTATCATATGGTTTCACTTATTTGTGGATCATAAAGAATAGCATGGAGGACATCAGGAGAAGGAAGGGAAAAATGAAGGGGGGAATTCAGAGGGAGAGATGAACCATGAAAGACCATGGACTCTGAGAAACAAACAGGATTCTAGAGGGGAAGGGGGGAGGGGGGATTGGTTAGCCCGGTGATGGGTATTAAGGAGGGCACGTACTGCATGGAGCACTGGGTGTTATACGAAAACAATGGATTGTGGATCATCACATCAAAAACTAATGATGTATTGTATGGTGACTAACATAACATAATAAAATTTAAAAAATTTAAGAAAAAAGAAACATAGCAAACCAAAAGCAAGTTTTTAAAAAAGACTAATAACATTGATAAATCTCTAGGTAGATTGACCAAGGGGTGAAAAAGAAAAGAAAATCAGAAATGAAAGAGAAAACATGGCTATAGACACTACTGAGATTAAAAGGAAATAACATCTGTCAAAAGATAATCAACCATAAATCCGGTGTTTTTTTTCCTGCACTCCAACCTGTTTTATTAGTCTCTTACAGCTACCCTTTATGCTAATACCACATTGTTTTAATGCAATCTGTGATGACATCTCTTCTTTCATTTTTGATGTTAGTAATTTGTGTCTTCTCTGTTGTTTGTTTTGGTCAGCCTGACTTACAAAGAATCAGCTGTTGGTTTCATTGATTTTTCCCTTTTGCTTTCTGTTTTCAATTTCATCGACTTCTGCTCTAATTTTTATTACTTTCTTTCTTCTATTTGCTTTAAGCTTAAATTGCTCTTCTTTCTTTAGTTTCACTAGATAGAAGCATGGTTTTGTGATGTTTTCATTTTTCTATTATATTCATGTAATGCTAGAAGTTTTCCCTGAGCTTTTGCTGTATCTAACAAATTTTGATAAGGTGTATTTTCATTTAGTTGAAAATATATTTTAATTTCTCTTCAGACTTCTTTGAAGCATTTGTTTTTATAAGGGTGCTGTTTAAGCTCCAATTGTTTGAACATTTCCCAGCTATCTTTTGTTGTTAATTTCTATATTAGTGCGATTGTGGTCTATGAAGATACTTTGTATAATTTCTATTCTTTTAAACTTTTAAGGTATGTTTTATATAGTTGATCTTGGGGAATGTTCCATGAAGTTTGAAAAGAATGTTTATTCTACTGTTGTTAAATAAATCATTCTATAAATGTCAAGCACATCAAGTTGATTGATATTGCTGTCAGGTCAATTATATTTTCACTGATTTTCTGCTTGCTGGATCTGTCAGTTACTGAGAGAGATGTGTTGAAGTCTCCACGTGTAATAGTTAACTTTTCCATTTCTCCATACAGTTCTATCAGTGTTGCCTCATGTATTTTATACTCTATCATTAGGTGCATTTACACTAAGGATTTTTATGTCTTCTTTGAAAGCTAGACAACTTTATCATTTTAGATTGTTCTTTATCTGTGGTAAGGTTCCTTGTTCTGATAGTATACATAATTGTAGGGCTATGTCTATATAGTGAAAGCAAATTTGGTAATTGTAAATGCATTAATAATATGCCAAAAATTTTATCAAATGTTTGCTAATTAAGAACATAAACACAAGAACAAAAAATAAAAAAAAGAAAACAGAAAGAAATGGACCATTTTTTCAGGCTCTTTACTTTTAAGTCACACGCCATTTTAGTACTTCTTAACTGAATTCACTGATTTGACTGTAATTTAAAATAAGCAGTTTTTAGTTTGAATTGCAGATGGGGTCTAGTGTTGAAGGGAATTGCCTATAAAAACAGAAAAGGTGGAAATTCAACCACCTAACTTTTTCCGATAGGTTTATTTAAAAAATATTGGATTCTAGTTGCTTATATTTTATGTCTTTCATCAACATTTCTCTCTCTTTTTTAGGTTTTTATTTAAATTCCAGTTAGTGAACTTACAGTGTAATATTAGTTTCAGGTGTACAATATAGTGACTCAACACCTCATTACATGATCTGGTGCACTTTTTTCTATTCACTTTAAAAATTATGACTCAGAAAAATAAAAAAAAAAAAAGACAGATACTTACTTGGGTTATAACCTACACATTATTTTGTGCTTTTCTCCCTGTGATACAGAATGAACAGAAGTTCTAGGAAATAGCATAAATTCCAGCCCACTTATTTATTCACTGAACTCACATTTATTGAGTTAACATATGCAACTTGTTACTGTGTTAGTTCTACATTGCAAAGATCGGTAAGCATAGTCCATCACGACACTTGTGGTCTATGGGAGAATAAGACACAGACCTCATGGTGTAGAGCAGTAAGACACTGGTTAGGGTGAGCCTAGGCTGTGTTAGCAGTTTATAAGATGGGCCTCACACAAAGGCAGGTTGTGGAAAGTATTCTGACACTAATTTTCTGTGATACTTAAGATTCAACCAAATGCAAGGGAGTAGAGAATATTTCAGGCAAAGACACAGCATGTTCAAAGGTAACACTGTTTTCTATCTCAGTGTTTTTCATATGCACTATCAAGTAATAACAACGAAAAGATAAAATATTTGTTGACTCCTAGGGGATATGAGGCACTGAAAAGAGGTGGTGGAACTCCTCTACTCAGGAAGCACTTAGAAGTGCAATATAACCAATAAAACTGAATGTGTACAGAAACTGAATGTATGGATAACAGAAGAGTAAGTAGAACAATCACGATGAGCCTGAGTTGGTGAGTGTGTGTTGTGGCATCTCTGCTCACACCTGTTGATACAGAGCAAACAGCACTGCCAAAGCTGTGGTGGGACCTTTGTGGCTTTCAGGGGCTGTGTAGCTCAGCCTATGATGTCAACATCATCGGAGGTGCTGTTTACTGACTGTGTGGCTGAAATAATGACCTGAATTATGTGTGAGTTCCTCAAAGGAAAGGTTTCAAATGAAGCTATTTCTGTAAATATGTTCCTTGACAACAGAAATACTACAAAGAATAAAAGGAGAAACTTTTCAGGGCAATAAAGTAAATAAGACGCAAGCAGAGAAAATGAGATTGATTTAAAGATATTCACAAAGATATTAGAAAGAGGAAGACTAATCTTCCATACTTATGAGCATACAGAATTTGACCATGTATACATATGCGGAGGGGATCTGGAAGCTCAGGATTGTGCTGATAATGGCTTTTGTCAAAATTCACCTCTTATTAGAAATAATATTAACATCCATGAATTAATGAATTATCATTGATTGCATTTACAAGGACAACAAAACAAATATGAAAATGGGAGTTATAAAATGGATTTGCCATCAAGAAATTTAAATATGCTATCTGAGTCAGTGACTAAAGGTGACTTTATAAATCTATTAAAAACATTTTAGAGCGCCTGTGTGGCTCAGTTGGTTAGATGACTGCCTTCAGCTCAGGTTATGATCTCAGGGTTCTGGGATCGAGCCCCACATTGGGCTCCTGGCTCAGCAGGGAGCCTGCTTCTCCCTTTCACCCTCTCCCGTCTCCTGCTGTTTGTCACTCTCTCTCTCTCTCTCTCTAATAAATAAATAAATAAATAAAATCTTAAAGAAAACATTGTACATCTTATTCCTCTGAGGAATGGTGTTTTTTTAAAATATACCTAAGAAATTAAATATTTAAATTGTTAAAAGAACATTTAATTATACATATGAGATCTAGGTGTACATACATTGTGGGTTTTCCTGTATGTATAAAATTTTATGTATTCATACTGGTTTTGGAAATATTAAAATATAAAAATAATATTAAAAAAGACTAATTTGCTTTTCCTTTTTTTTTCTGGTTGTAAGGGATGTGTTCTAAAAGTAATTTGTATTGCTAATTAGCTTTTGAATTATAGAACCAGAGAAATATGCCTTACAACTTGAAACTTTCTACACAAAGGTAAGATTTACTGGGGATTAATATATAAAAGTTCTATTTACTACATTTTTGTATTTAATGCCATGTTTAATGTTGAGTTCTTTGTTTTTTACTTTTAATTTTTGAAAAATAGATTTATCAAAATCCTTTAGCCTAACAGAAGTGAAAGTCTTTGGCTTACCAGATACAAGATCAACTACAGATTCACCAAGAAAGGAAGGGGATGTATAAGACTACAACCTGAAAAGCTCTCACTGGCAAGGTTTTCTTGAATATGGAGTTTAAAATCTAGCTAACTTCTAGAAAACCCTGACTCGGGATTATAAAAATTGGCATTTCAATTCTGAGGTGTGTGCAAACTTGGGAAGTTTGGGGAAAGTCTTTGCTATTTTAAAGGACTAATAATAAAAGGTGAGACACATAAGGGAGTGGCATGTGCCATTATAAACTCAGGGAAAAATGGCAAGACACCCTATTCTCTTACAACAAAGGGTAAAGTTTTGCTTATCTTTGAATGATTTTGTTAGGAGCTAGCAAAGTGGGAAATTTAATTCATGAAATACAATTCAATTTAAGCTCTTCTGATATTTCAATTGAATATAGTCTTATTGGGAAATTTATTTACTTGCTGATGCTTAATTGAAAAAGAAAATTGTAATTATTGAAATACCTTTTGTTAGAGGACCTAATTACATATTAATCTGAATGCTCAAATTTCAAAGAGCTTTTGTGGAATTTTCTTTTGGCCATTTTTCCTCATAAAATACTTCAGATCTTAGCTGGGGGGGGTTATGAAAATCATGTGAAAATTGATGTATTTAATTAATTTAACTTATACTGATGTATTTATGAAAGATTGTTAACTTAGAACCTTTATTTCTGTTCTAAGACAGACTTAGGAAGAAGTGATACAGGGTGTCTTTTTTTTTGTTTTGTTTTTTCTAAGTAGACCTTCTGAACAGATTCCACCTGGAGTCAAGGTTTTGAAATCTTTATCTACAGATTTCAAGAAGGTTTAATTCAATATCTTTATCAGAGACTCAGACAACTTTTTTTCTATACAACAGAGTGGGTCCACTCTAGTTATTTGAAAGCTGTCTTTTAATGTGTAACCTTTTAACCTATTAACTTTAGGTTTGTGTAGGATGAATTCCCAAACTCTGAGGATGGGCACCTCATGTTAAACATATGCAAATGTTAAGTAATCTCTATCTCCAGTACCAAATCAGCTCCCAAGAAATGCCAATAGTTTTCTTTTCTTTTTTTAAGATTTTATTTATTTGACACACAGAGAGAGAGCATAAGCAGTGGGAGAGGGAGAAGCAGGCTTCCGCTGAGCAGGGAGCCCGATGCGGAGCTCGATCCCAGGACCCTGGGATCAGGACCTGAGCCGGAGGCAGATGCTTAACCGACTGTGCCACCAGGCGCCTGCCAATATTTTTCTTGATTTTCTGTGTCTTCTTTCCTTTTCACCTCCTAACGTTCAGTCATTTATTAAGCCTTGGTAGCATCACTCCTAAATCTATTGTTTATTATTATTAATTATAATTATTGAATATGTTTATATTTCCATCATGATATCCCTCATTAACCCTCTTATCATGTATCTCTTGAATTGCCTCTGGTGCCTTGTAACTCATATCTTCCTAGCTTTTCTTAAAGATCAATTTCATTTCTCTACAACAACCAGTGGTATATTTAAAACTCAAATCAGCCAATATCAGGTGATTTATGCAAACATTGCATAGCCATTGCCTGGATAATAATAAAACTGCTTAAAGAGATACAGGATTGGGGGTGCATGCCTGGGTGGCTTAGTCAGTTGAGCATCCGACTCTTGATTTCAGCTCAGGTCATGATCTCAGATCTCAGGGTCATGAGATCAAGCCCTATATCCGACTCTGCACTCAGCAGGGAATCTGCTTGAGGATTCTCTCCCTCCCTCTCCATCCGCCCCTCGCCCTGCCTACATGCTCTTTCTCTCTCTCTAAAATAAAGAAATAAATCTTAAAAAGAAAAAGATACAGGATTTGTCTTACCCCTGCCATGTTTCCAACTTCATTTCTTCTCACTGCCCTCCTAATGTTGAATGCTTCTATGAGGACCACTTGTTTTGTCCATGATTTCATGTTGTTTTCTTTGTTTTGTCTGCTTTTCCCCTAAGTTATGCCATTAAAGCTTAATAATTCTTTAGGACTCAAATCAAATATTATCTCTTAAAACAAAACTGTTCTTAACCTCTACCCTATGCCAACCCATGCCAGAATTTGATTTTGTGGTTCTCTTTCAAGGTACCCATGCCTATCACTGCCCTTACACAATCACTTGTAATTATTTCTATATTTTCCTCAAATAGACTAAACCACTGTATTCCAGTGATTGTCTCTCTTCAGTATATAACAGACTTGGCTACCTTATAAAATCTCAATAATTATTATTTTAATGAATTAATTAATACATATCAAACAACATACATTTAATGAAGTCTAAGTATTTTTATCTCTCATACCTCTCATAGTCTAGAGAAAAAGTTTGGTATAAATTGTAAGTTGTTAGTCATAATTGGGAGATAAATTAATGAGTGATATAATGAGTAGTTATTTAATAATTTCAACCCCTAATATAAATATTATTTATATTATATCCTTCTAAGGCACATTTATTTTTATCAGAGGAAATCTGTAGATTAAATTATTTATTTAAAAAAATAAAATTGAATGTAAGAACTGGGACAGAGGAATAGAGATGTTATTTTGGAAATGCTAGATTTTGTGCCAGGTGTAATATGGATGGGAAAGTAGTAATTCCTCAGAATAATTAGCAAGTATCATTAAATACCTGTTGATAATGGGACTATGATTTTTAGAACTTTTTCCATGATGATAGAAATGCGATAATGAGGATATGAGTAAAAGATATGTGTAATGTCAAGACTCAGCAATAGTTTTAAAAGCAAAACTTTAAGCTTGCAGTGTTTGTGATTGAGAGAGAAACAAGTTAACCATATGGGTGGTCAAGCCTCCATCCCCCCAAATCTTGTACAATATGAAAACAGTTTTTCAGAGGCATTGAAAATGGAGAATCTGAATGATGTGCTTAAAGGTCCATTTGCCCTTTCAATCAGAGTCCAAAGTGTCCTACATTCTGAAAGTGTGTGATAAAATAAACTGACTTCAAACAGCCCAGGTGTGAGAATTTCCTGTTCAAAACTTAATGGATGCATTTTGATGAGAAATCTACTTTTTCCATGCTTGTTTCACTTTGAGTAATCTGTGAAGGTCAAAGGTAATGTGTATTCTTGTCCTGGATTTATGTTGTCAAGTTTCTCCTTTTATATCTCAGCTATAGCAGGGCTGTTTGAGAGTAACCTGGCCTCCCCCAAAAAGATGCATGACTTTCTGGTTGACAAAAGGTATGTGTCCCTACTCTCCTTTCTACTAGCCACCTCATTTAGTGGGGGATTTCAAATGCTGGATGGGATGCACCTGAGGTACAATGATATACAATCAAATCACAGAGAACATTGGTGTTTTTGTTTGAATAATTCAGGATAAAAATATCCATAAAATATAAAATATGTTGGAAGTTTTCTTAAAGTATTCCAATTATTGTCTGTAGGAAATTAGTCATGGGTATATACACATTCATATTTGGGTTTGTAAATCAATATAATTTAAAGTGAAACCCACAAAACATCATGACAAGGAGCACTTAATTTTGGATTTTATAATCGATACAAGGTGTTTTTTACATAATAATATGTTGTTATATTTTGTTCAACCTTTATAAATAATTCTTTAAAAGAAATTTGTTGCATGATAAAGGCCAAACATAATGCCTTATATAGTTACCTGGATTGAATAAAAGCAGCTTGATTTTCAATAAAAATCAGGATGTGGTAGCTTCTGTAAAATGCAAATTTAAACTTAATTAAAGACAAAGGACTTTTATTATTTTTTAATTTATTTATTTGAGAGAGAGAGAGAAAGAAAACCAGGAAAGGGCAGAAGGAGAAAGAGAGAGAGAGAGAATCTCAAGCAGACTCCACACTTGGCACAGAGCCTGATGTAGGGCTTTAGCCCAGGACCCAGAGATCATGACCTGAGTCAAAGGCAGACGCTTAACCGACTGAGCCACCCAGGCACCCCCTCAGGATTTTCTTAATATTATTTTTTCTCTAGCTACTTAATTGTAAGAATATAATATGTAATACATATAACATACACAATATGTGTTAATCAACTCTTTGTGTTATCAGTAAGGCTTCTGGTCAACAGTGGGCTATTAGCATTTGGTAACCCCTTCAATAAATAAATGTAAGCCACTAAATACATGTAATTTAGTTAGACACTCCTGAGGACTAACTTTGTTCAGCCATTGTTGTAATTTGTAGTCTTTGACCAACAACTCATGAAACATTATATGATAGCATATTTTGAGAGAAGATTACAATGGTAGATATGGGTTTTGGGTCCAAGTTTATATATCTGATCCCCTATGCATTTTGGTTCTCTTGTATGTAAACTTTCTAAACAATTCTCTCCATCTATCCTTTCTCAGTGTTTCATTTTTCTTCCTGCAGATTTACCATCATCTCTGGAAAAGTTCATTGATGGGATTCTAGTAATAATCTGCCTTATCTAGTAATAATCTGCTGTGGTAACAATAATAGTTGTTATTCCCTGTCAGTAAATTTTTGAAAGATTATAAGGGAACTTTTCATTTTAATGATTGTCAGTACCTCTAAATATTTCACAATATTATAGAATAGAACTTTCATTTTAACATATCCTTTTAGACTAAATGTGGAATGGTTATTCTGAATTTTTCCAAGGTATAAATAACAGAATGACTATAGAGAAAATCATATATATGAGAATATCATTCATATATATTCAGATTTTATAACTCAAAGACATGTTTTAGGACACTGAAAGACCTTTTTGAGAAATACGAATTAATCCTTGAAATTTGCTAAAATGATATTGTAAGAGATGGTGAAGTTTGGTCCATTGGGCTTTTGAAATACTTTTCCCCCAAATCTTCATTACTTTATTAATTTTTTTTGGTACAGTCATTTTATTCCAGATTATTCTAATCCAAACAACACACCAAATTTCAAACTAAGAAACCAAAATTATTAAGATTTATTGAGATCAGTATTAATTTTTTATGGGGATTAATTTAATATATTTTTTAGCTACTGTTATAAATACTGGAGCAGAATAATTCATCCCTGGTAACAAGGATCCTTAAAGGTATATAATGATTTTCAAAGTTCTGGTATTAGTACAGTTTATATTTTGTGTCCCTCTTATGCTAGGCAAAAATGATAGATTTTTTTGAGGAAACATAAATTATAAAATTAGGCAATGAATGTTCATAAATAATGATTACAGAAGACAGTTCCCTCTTAGGTAACAATATGAGGAAATATTCATTTAAAATTATTGCATCCATTGTTGCCAGTTGGCTCAAATCTCCTCCTTCTGTAATATAAATGATAAAGAAACTTACGATTCTAAAAATGTGGTTTTGTTTATGACTTTCAGGACATGAAAAGATGGGTTTTTTCCTTTGTGTGTTTGCTTTATATGAACACATAAATTAGGGGATGAGAGGCTGACCCTTCTGTGTGTGTGTGTGTTTTGTTGTATATGCACTAGCCTGTGAGGGTGCATAGCTATGTTATGTACATATAATGTTTATAACTGTTGCAAATAGGTAAATTAATTTTCATTTTTTAAAATTCAAATTGTTTTTGGATAATAATTCATAATCTTTCTTCAGTGTATCATTGTAGTCATTGTTCAAAGGAGTGGTTAACATATTCCAATTGTTATTACTTTAATTTTGAAAAAAAAACATGGAATGAGAGTTTGTTTTGTTTTTTTATTTATTCATGAGAGAGATAGAGAGAAAGAGGCAGAGGGAGAAGCAGGCTCCCAAGGAGCAGGGAGCCCAATGTGGGACTCGATCCCAGGACCCCGGGATCATGACCTGAGCCGAAGGCAGACGCTTAACCATCTGAGCCACCCAGGCACCCTTTTTTTTGTGTGTGTGGTTTTTTTTGTTGTTGTTGTTTGTTTGTTTTTATTCGTGAGAGACATAGATAGAGGCAGAGGGAGATGGAATGAGAGTTTGGATGACCTGTACTTCTAAGAACTCTACTGTGCTTTACATAGATGATGAAGAGGAAATGGTAAGATTTTTAAATGTTTCTAGTATTTTATTAAAAGCTTATTTCAGTCAATATTATATTTTTGTACATATTTGTAGTTTATTTAGAAATCAATATTCCATTATTTGACTTTATGATATTTTATTTATATTTTATGCTATTGATGCACATCTGATAATTTTGTTCTTCATTTTCATAGAAAACCAAGCTTCTGTAAATTTTTCTTGTCTAAAATAAACTTCACTCTTTAATTTGCCATACATCAAGAAAACGAAACATCATGATTTTATAGATTGATGAAAAGTAAATAGAAGCATGTAATTACAAATTAGATCATGAACAGGGATTTCCCATCTCCAGCAGCCCCGCTCCTGCTCCTATGTGTTCTCTTGCCATTTCTCCTCCCTCCTTTTTAACCACTGTCCTGACTTTTAATATTAAAGAGTCTTTGTTTTTGAGCTTCAAATACATGGAGTCATGCAATATGCATTTTCATTCCCATATGCTGTTTTCATCCCCATATGCTATTTCTTGCAATTCATTGATATTACCTTTTATCTGTAGTTTGTTAACTTTTACTTCTAAATTATGTGAATATAACATTTTAAAATCTGTTCTATCAATGTCTCTTGGGGCTGGGGATGTGAGTTTCATGACCTCAAGGATACAGAGTTTTCCTGGGTTCAGTACTTTTATCATGGGATGCCCTTCACTGGTCCCATCTTCCTCTGGTGTGGCCTGGTTGGAGAAGAAGCATTTCCTCCGGCTGCTTATTGTTAACCAGTGTCCTGATGGATCACCTTGTAAGGTTTGCCTGGTGTTGCTGAACAGGATTCTCTTCAACAGGGAGGAAGAATGACTTACTTCCCTGAGCCACCTCCTATTGCCAGGTTGAGTGTTAAGAAGCAACAGGTCTAGGTCACTTTCTTCTGCAGGGCTGGGGATATAAGACGCACTGTCATTCTTGGCTCTCAATCCCAGGATCCGAAACCATTTTGCCTTTCTCTTTCCACCTTCTAGAGTTCTCCTTTCCTTGTGTCTTCCATTAGTTCCAGTTTTATAGTTGTATTTAGCAGGCAGAGAGCAATGAGTCTATGACACCTTGTCTAAACCATTGGAATCCACCAATACAGAAATGGACTGAAGTAGGGCTTACCCAGTTAAACAATGGTGTGGAGACCAGAAACCCAAATTTGGAACTTCTGTTATTTATTTCCTTCATGTCAATCTCTTAATTTCCTTCTAAAACCCCAGTTCTAGAAACATACTAGAAAAATATATTGATTTAGTCACAGTGTTTGGAGAAATGAATTTGACAGTTACTGGATACTTCTTTAAAGCCTTGCTATGTTACTATTGTTAACATGGGTATCTATTAAATTACATAAATCAGAATTTTCCTTGTTCACATAAGAAAATTTGCAAATGTTAGTTTTAAGTCAAAATTATAAACACTGGTGAAATTTTTGATCTGTAAAAGCAGCTTTCAACTTTAAACTTAATGTTAGATTAGGATCTAACTCATTTCATTTTGAAAATTAAGGATCTTGTGAAAGAATATACTATTTGAATTTTAAAAAATAATAAAAGCTTTTATAATGATTAAGTAAAAATTATTTATTTTGCGTAGACATTTCTGAGTTCCTTATCTCTTCTATCATGGCAAAACAGTAGCTATCACCCATGGATGTGGATAAAAGGCCCAACTTCCAAACTAAAGTAAGTTTTTTTTTTAATATTGCTATAGAGAAGAATAAAATATGAAAACAAGAAAATTTTAGAAGAATAATATTAATGCATTCATTTTTTAAAAATTTTTTATTGTTAGGTTAATCACCATACATTACATCATTAGTTTTTGACGTAGTGTTCCATGATTCATTGTTTGTGCATAACACCCAGTGCTCCACGCAGAATGTGCCCTCTTTAATACCCATCACCAGGCTAACCCATTCCCCCTCCCTCCTCCCCTCTAGAACCCTCAGTGTGTTTTTCAGAGTCCATCGTCTCTCTTGGTTCGTCTCCCCCTCCGACTTACTCCCCTTCATTCTTCCCCTCCTGCTTTCTTCTTTTTCTTTTTTCTTAACATATGTTGCATTATTTGTTTCAGAGGTACAGATCTGTGATTCAACAGTCTTGCACAATTCACAGCGCTCACCATAGCACATACCCTCCCCAATGTCTATCACCCAGCCACCCCATCCCTCCCACCCCCCACCAGTCCAGCAACCCTCAGTTTGTTTCCTGAGATTAAGAATTCCTCCTATCAGTGAGGTCATAGGATACATGTCTTTCTCTGATTGACTTATTTCACTCAGTAATGCATTCATTTTACTTGGATTGTAGACATGAAGTAAAATGTGGAAAGTTAGTGAGATGTTGATATGTTATAGAATATGCAATTTTCATAATAACCAACTCCTACTAATATATAAAAATGTCATTACCCGTTTTCAAAATATTTTCTTATTATAGTTACATGGAAAGTGCTACTGTTTGGTAGATAGCCTCCATGCAATATAACAGAATTATGCATTTTTCTTCATTATAGACAAAATCATCATCTGGTAAACATAACTGTATTATGCTATACACACAAGACTTTTAATCAGAGATGTGGATCTCCAAATACATGTTTGCAAACATAAGCTTTAGAATTAAAACACCTGATTTTGGACTCTGCTGGGTAACTTTATATTTCATGAAATGGAAATACTATAATTGCAAAAGTCTTAAAATGAATTATATAATTTGTTCTAATAATGATTTTTTTTCCAAACCGTTATTGAAATGTAATATAAACACCAGAAGATTCAGGTATCATTCCTTTCCAGTCTGGATTTTTTTTTTGTTTAACATTGTACTGTAGCATTCAACCTTTCTACAAGATCACATGTTGAATGAGTCCATATATGAAATACCAAGAACAGGCAGACCCATGGAGACAAAAAGTGGATCAGTGGTTGCAAAAGGCTAAAGGGAGGTGGGCTAGGAAATGACTACTAATTGGTAAAGGTTCCTTTTGAGGTGATGAAATTTTCTAGACTTGGATAGTGATGATGGTTGCAAACTCTGTTAATATAATAAAAATCACAGATTTATACATTTAAGCCTTTTTAAATTTTAAATTCAATTAATTAACATATAGTGTATTATTAGTTTCAGAGGTAGAGTTCAGTGATTCATCAGTTGTATATAACACCCAGTACTCATTACATCACATGCCCTCCTTAATATCCATCAACCTGTTACCTGATCCCCCCCACCTCCCCTCCAGCAACCCTCAGTTTGTTTCCTATGATTAAGAGTCTCTTATAATTTATCTCCCTCTCTGATTTTGTCTTGTTTTATTTTTCCCTCCCTTCCCCTATGCTCTTCTATTTTGTTTCTTAAATTCCACCTATGAGTGAAATCACATAATTGTCTTTCTCTGATGGACTTATTTCGCTTAGCATAATACCCCCTAGTTCCATCCACATTGTTGCAAATGGTACGATGTCTTTTTTGATGGCTGGGTAATAGTCCATTGTGTTTGACACACACATACACACACACACACACACACACACACACACATCTTTATCCATTCATCTTTCAATGGACATCTAGGTTCTTTCCATAGTTTAGCTATTGCAGATATTGCTGCTATAAATATTGGGGTGCAAGTGCCCCTTTGGATCACTACATTTGTATCTTTGGAATAAATACCCAGTAGTGCAATTGTTGTGTCATTGGGTAGCTCTATTTTTAACTTTTTGAGGAACCCCCATACTGTTTTCCACAGTGGCTGTACCAACTTGTAGTCCCACCAGCTGTGTAAGAATGTTCCCCATTCTCTACATCCTCGCCAACATTGGTTCTTTTGTGACTTGTTAATTTTAGCCATTCTGACTGGTGTGAGGTGGTAACTCACTGTGGTTTTGATTTGTATATCCCTGATATACAAATGTTGAGCATTTTTGCATGTGTCAGTTGGCCATTTAGATATCTTCTTTGGAGAAATGTCTGTTCATGTCTTCTGCCCATTTCTTGTTTGATTTGTTCTTTGGGGGTTGAGTTTGATAAGTTCTTTATAGATTTCAGGTCCGAGTCATTTATCTGATAAGACATTTGCAAGTATCCTTTCCCATTCCATAGGTTGTCTTTTAGTTTTGTCGATTGTTTCCTTTGCTGTGCAAAATATTTTTATCTTGATGAAGTTCCAATAGTTCATTTTTGCATTTGTTTCCCTTACCTCTGGAGACATATCTAGCAAGAAGTTGTTGCTGCCGAGAACAAAGAGGTTGTTGCCTGTGTTCTCCTCTAGGATTTTGATGGATTCCTATCTCACATTTAGATCTTTAATCCACTTTGAGTCTATTTTTGTGTATGGTGTAAGAAAATGATCCATTTTCATTTTTCTGCATATGGCTGTCCAATTCTCCCAACACCATTTGTTGAAGAGACTTTTTTTTTTTCCATTGGATATTCTTTCTTGCTTTGTCAAATATTAGTTGACCATAGAGCTAAGGGTCCATTTCTGGGTTCTTTATTCTGTTGCATTGATCTATGTGTTTGTTTTTGTGCCAGTACTGTACTGTCTTGATGATTACAGCTTTGTAATATAGCTTGAAGTCTGGAATTGTGATGCCACCAGCCTTGGTTTTCTTTTTCAGCATTCTTTTGGCTATTTAGATTCTTTTCTGGTTCTATACAAAGTTTAGGATCATTTGTTCAAGCTCTGTGAAAAATGTCGATGGTATTTTGATAGAGATTGCATTGAAAATATAGATTGCTCTAGGTAGCATACACATTTTAATAATATTTGTTCTTCCAATCCATGAGCATGGAACATTTTCCTATTTTTGTGTCTTCCTCAATTTCTTTCATAAGTGTTCTACAGTCTTCAGAGTACAGAATGTTTACCTCTTCAGTTAGGCTTATTCCTAGGTATCTCATGGCTTTTGGTGCAATTTTAAATGGGGATAGGTTCCTTAATTTCTCTTTCTTCAGTTTCATTCCTGGTGTACAGAAATGCAACTGATTTCTGTGCATTGATTTTATATCCTGCCACTTTGCTGAATTCCTGTATGAGTTATAAAAATTTTGGGGTGGAGTCTTTTGGGTTTTCCACATAGAGAACCATTTCATCTGTGAAGAGTGAGAGTTTGACTTTTTGCCAGTTTGAATGCTTTTTATTTCTTTTTGTTGGCTGATTGGTGGGGCAAGGACTGCTAGTACTGTGTTGAACAAGAGTGGTGAGAGTAGACATCCCTGTCATGCTCCTGACCTTAGGGGAAAAGCTCTCAATTTTTCCCCATTGAGAATCATAGTCACTGTGGGCTTTTCATATATGGCTTTTATGATGTTGAGGTATGTTCCCTCTATCCCTACATTGTGAAGAGTTTTAATCAAGATAAGATACTGTACTTTGTCAAATGCTTTTTCTTCATCTATTGGGAGGATCATATGGTTCTTGTCCTTTCTTTCATAAATGTGATGTATCACATTGATTGATTTGTGGATGTTGAACCACCCTTACAGCCCAGGAATAAATCCCACTTGGTTGTGGTGAATGATCCTTTTAATGTGCTGTTGAATCCTATTGGCTAGCATCTTGGTGAGAATTTTTGCATCCATATTCCTCAGGGATATTGTTCTGTAACTCTCTCTTTTGGTGTGGTCTTTGTCTGGTTTGGGGATCAAGGTAATCCTGGCTTCATAGAATGAGTTTGGAAGTTTTCCTTCTGTTTCTAATTTTTGGAACAACTTAAGAAGAATAGGTATGAATTCTTCTTTAAATGTTTGGTAGAATTCCCCTGGGAAGCCATCTGGCTCTGGACTCTTTGTTGGGAGGTTTTTGATTACTGCTTCAATTTCCTTGCTGGTTATGGGACTGTTCAGCTTTTCTATTTCTTGCTGTTTCAGTTTTGGTAGTTTATATGTTTCTAGGAATGCATCCATTTCTTCCAGATTGCCTAATTTGCTGGCATAGAGTTGATCCTAGTATGTTCTTATAATTGTTTGTATTTCTTCAGTGTTGGTTGTGATCTCTCCTCTTTAATTCATGAGTTTATTTATTTGGGTCCTTTCTCTTTTCTTTTTGATGTATCTGGCTAGAGGTTTATTGATCTTATTAATTCTTCCAATGAGCCAGCTCTTAGTTTCATTGACCTGTTCTATTGTTCTTTTGGTTTCTATTTCATTGATTTCTGCTCTTATCTTTATTAATTCTCTTCTTTTGCTGGATTTAGGATTTATTTGTGATCCAGTATGTGATCTATTTCTGGAGACTTCCATGTGCACTTGGGAAGAATGCGTGTTCTCTTGCTTTAGGATGGAATGCCCTGGATATATTTGTGAAGTCCTTCTGGTCCAGTATGTCATTCAAAGTCCTTGTTTCCTTGTTGATCTTCTGCTTAGATGATCTGTCCAGTGCTGTGAGTGGGATGTTAAAATTTCCTACTATTATTGTATTATTATCGATGTGTTTCCTTAATTTTGTTATTAATTGGTTTATATAATTGGCCGCTCCTATGTTAGGGGCATAAATATTTATAATTGTTAGAACTTCTTGTTGGATAGACCCTTTAATTATGAAGCCCTCTTCATCTCTTATTACAGTTTTGGTTTAAAATCCAATTTGTCTGATATAAAGATTGCTAGCCCAGCTTTCTTTTGATGTCTATTAGCACGGTAAAGATTTCTCCACCCACTTTCTTTTTTTTTTTAAAGATTTTATTTATTTATTTGAGAGAGAGGGAATGAGAGATAGAGAGCATGAGAGGGAAGAGGGTCAGAGGGTCAGAGGGAGAAGCAGACACCCTGCTGAGCAGGGAGCCCAATGTGGGACTCGATCCTGGGACTCCAGGATCATGACCTGAGCCGAAGGCAGTTGCTTAACCAACTGAGCCACCCGGGCGCCCTCTCCACCCACTTTCAATCTCGGGTTGTCTTTGGGTGTAAAATGAGAGTTGTAGACAGCATATCAATGGGTCTTGCTTTTTTTAATTTAATCTGATAACCAGTATCTTTTAATTAGAGCATTTAGCCCATTTATATCAGAGTAACTATTGAAAGATATTAATTCAATGGCATTGTATTACCTGTAATATCACTATTTCTGCATATTGTCTCTGTTCCTTTCTGACCTATGCTACTTTTGGGCTTTTTCTTCACTTAAAGGACCCCCTTCAATATTTCTTACAGGGTTGGTTTAGTGATCACGAATTCTTTTAGTTTCTGTTTGTCCTGGAAGCTCTTTATCTCTCCCTCTATTCTGAATGAAAGCCTTGCTGGATAAATTATTCTTGGCTGCATATGTTTCTCTTTTAGCATCCTGAATATATCACGTCAGTCCTTTCTGACCTGCCAGATCTCTTGGATAGGTCTGCTACCAGCCTTATGTTCCTACCTTGTATGTTAAGGACCTCTTGTCCGAAGTTGCTCTCGGGATTTTCTCTTTGTCTCTGAAGTTTACAAGCTTCATCTTATATGTTGAGGCATTGACCTATTTTTATTAATTTTGAGACGGGTTCTCTGCGCCTCCTGAATCTGTATGCCTATTTCCCTCCCCAGATTAGTGAAGTTCTCAGCCATATTTTTTTCAAATATATTTTCTGTCCTTCTCTCTCTTTCTTCTTCCTCTGGGATCCCAATTATTCTAATATTGTTTCACTTTATGGTATCACTGATCTCTTGAACCCTCCTTTCATGATTCAATAGTTATTTATCTCTCTTTTTCTTAGTTTCTTTATTATCCATCATTTTGTCTTCTATCTCACTGATTCTCTCCTCTGCCTCATTTATCCTCGCAGTTAGAGCCTCCTTTTTTTTTTGCATCTCATTAATAGCCTTTTTGATTTTGACCTGATTAGATTTTAGTTCTTTTATTTCTCCAGAAGGGTATTCTCTAGTGTCTTCCATGCTTTTTTCAAGTGCAGCTACTATCTTTGTAATCATTATTCTAATCTCTAGTTCTGACATCTACTTATATCCATACTGATTAGGTTCCTGGTAGTCAGTACTGCCTTTTGGATTTCTTTCTGGGATGAGTTTTTCTATCTTGTCATTTTATCCAGGGAAGAGCAGATGAACAAGAGAACAAAATACTAAAATAGCAACAGTGACACCAGAAAAATATACTCTAAACAAATCAGAAGAGACCAGAATCTGAAGAAATTTAAAAAAAGAGAGAGAAAGTATATAGTCAAACAAGTGAACAGGACACAGTAATACCCTACATCCTGGGAATATTTTGGTCTGTTTGTTAGAAGAAAATCTATCCCAAAATTGTAAAGAAAGACAAACTTTTATGTATATACACAAAAAAATAAAAGTGAATAAAATGAATGGAAGCCAAAAATGAAAAATATTTATATAAAATGTAAATGTAAAAATGAAAATTTAAAAAAACTCAAAAAGAGTTGATAAAATAAGAAATTAGTTGAAAAGGAAAGAAAAAAATTAAATTGAAAGACTAAAGAATCATGAGGAAAAAACCACGAATTCTATATACTACTTTCCCCTAAAGCTGGAGTTTTGCAGTTCTATGTGATTGGTAAACTTCATATTAGCCAGATGTTCCTGCTGGTCTTCGTGGGGCGGGGGGCTTGTTGCACTGATTCTCAGGTGTCTTTCCCCTGGATAGAATTGCTACCCCACCATTGCCTTCAAGGTCCATCCCTTTGTCATAAATGGCAAGATTTCCTTTTTTCTCATGGCTGGGTAACATTCATATATATGTGATATAAATAAATAAATAAATAAATAAATATATATATATATATATATATATAATGCCTTCTTAACCCTTTATCTGTTGACAGACCTTAGATTGCTTTCATTTCTTGGCTATTGTAAGTAATGTAATGAACATGGCTGTGCAGATATTTATTTCAGATACTGATTTCAGTTCCTTTTAATATATACCCAAGAGTGAGATTACTGGATTATATGATAGTTCTTTTTTTAATATTCTTTGAAAAGTATATGATTTTCCATTGTGGTTGCACCAATGTACATTCCCACCAAAAGTCTTCCTTTTCTTCACATTCTACCAATATTAGTTACCTTTTCTCTCTTTGATAAAAGCCATTCTAACACATGTGAGGTGATTATCTCATTGCTTTATAGTCGTTGATTTGCATTTCCCTGATGAATCGTGTGGTTGAGCACCTTTTCATATACCTATTGGCCATTTGTATGTCTTCAGAAAAATGTCTACTTAGGTCCTTTGCCCATGTTTAAAATTGGATTATTTCCTTTTTTGTCTTAGTGTTGTATGAGTTTTTATATATTTTGGAAATTAGTCCCTTATCAGATCAATGGTTTGTAATTATATTCTCCCATCCTATACGTTGTCTTTTCTTTTCTTTTCTTTTCTTTTTTTTTACTGTTTCTTTTACTGTGCAGAAGCTCTTTATTTAATGTAGTCTCACATTTTGTTTTTCTTTTTGATGCCTGTGCTTTAGGTGACTTATCCTAGACATCATTGTCTAAACCATTGTCAATGATCTTTTTCCTTTTGCCTATACCAGTGATTTTACACTTTATTTTATTTTATTTTTTTTCAGGGGAAGAGGAGAGGGAGGACTTCTTTTTTTATTTTTATTATGTTATGTTAATCACATACATTACATCATTAGTTTTTGATGTAGTGTTCCATGATTCATTGTTTGCATATAACACCCAGTGCTCCATGCAGTACATGCCCTCTTTAATACCCATCACCAGGCTAACCCATCCCCTCAACCCCTCCCCTCTAGAACCCTCATTTATTTTCATGTTATTAATTTGTGTGTGTGTATGTTTGTTGTTTTTTGCTTGAAGAATTCCCTTTAGTATTTCTGTAGATTAAATCTAGGGCTTATAAATTCCTTATGATGCACGGCTTTAACAGACACCAGTGGAGTCATGATGCTGCAATCCTGTGATTGCCACCCAAGGCCAGAGTTGAAACTTTGATCTACCATCCCCTGAGATGGTGGGAAAGTCTTTATCTCTCCTTTATTTCTGAATGATGGTTTTGCTGAATAAGGCATTCTTGGTTGACAGTTTTGTGTTTTTTTTCTCTTTTATCACTTTGAAAATATCATCCCAACTTCTGGGGAAGTGGCAGAGTTAGAGGATCCTAAGCTCAACTCATCTCATGGATACAACTAGATAATACCCACATCAGTGTAAATAACCTAGACAATGACCCAAAGACTTGCAGAACAGACTGTTCACAGCTGAATCTAGAGAAAAGGCTACATCCAATAAGGTAAGAAGTCCAGAGATGCAGTCAGGAGCTAAGCAGACCTGCAGGACTGTTAATGGGAAGAAGGGCTGCCGTAGGTGTGAAGAGAGGAGAAACAAACCCTTACACAGAGAACCCCAAGTATGGGGAACCTTCTCAGGGAAAAAGAACCCCATAACATTGGCTTCGAAAACCAGAGGGGTCTTATTTTGTGAGTTCTTATAATCAATGGGATTAAAAATGAATAATCTCATCTGTAGGAGAACCTGGGGGGCTATAGAAAACTCAGTCTCCACCCTTAGGGACAGTACAACAAACAACGTGACTGAGATACACCATAGAAGCATCAGCTTAAAAGACACCTGGGATACACAAGAAGATTTATTTACTAACTTCAGAGCATGTGGGGGAAGGCAGGGATCTTCAAAGGAACAAAGGAGATGGCCAGCAGCATTTCCCTCCCCTGCTCCCTAGCACAGAGACAAGGACAGGTGCAGGAACCAGTGCTGCACAAATACATTCCGCCTAACTTGCTAACACCGTGCATTACCCCTGTGTTCCCTGCAGTCATGGCTCCTCCAACCAGGCCCCTGTTCCAGGTCTCTTCCCACCTGAGCAAAACTTGTTAACACTGTATGCCCTGCCCTGTGTTCTCCTGGGAACCTACTACCTCCAACATACTCTTGTCTAGAGCCCATGCAAAACTGTGTCACAAGCCTGGCAGTATGCAAGAAGCCCCAACAGGGCCCAATACCAGTCTAAAGGATCTTTTCCCTGGGAGAGAGGAGAAGATAACCACACACAGCTGTCCAATTGTGGCCCCAGCAGAGGGTTGGGGGTAGATATGCAGTCTGACTGCAGGCCCTAACCACCAATGAAAACTTCTATGGGAGAACACAAGGAGAATGCCCTGTTATTTTATGATACTGCATCTCTGGAAATGCCTGGTCTGACTCAACTCAAGCCCAAGGAGACCCCAAATGGGACCAAACCCAGTCCCCAACAGGCAATGACCATTGCAGAAGACCTGACTCAAGGTGAAAGTAGATCAGTCACAACAGCAGGGCTCATACAACACAATCAGGAGACACCCTTGAAATGCCTGGATCCACTGAACGAAGGACATTGTGTAGCAGGACACTACAGGAACTCTTCTTCATAAAGCTGCTATTTTCAAGGAGATGTAGATGACTTTCCTAACACATAGAAACAGACACAGAGTTAGACAGAATATCAACAAGGAAACAGTGGCTTTGAATGACACACTGGAATAGATGGATTTAATAGATATATTCAGAACATTCCACCCTATTAGGACAGAACACACATTATTTTCAAGTGCACATAGAACATTATCCAGAATAGGCCACAAAACAAGTCTCCACCAATTGAAAAATATTGAAGTCATACCAGGCATCTTTTCTGATCACAATGCTCTGAAACTAGAAATCAACCACAAGAAAAAATCTGGAAAGAACACAAACAAATGAAAGTTTAATTTCATGCTACAAAACGATGAATGGATCAACTAAGAAATCAAAAAGGAAATAAAAAAATACATAGGGACAAATGAAACTGAAAACACAACACTGTAAAATCTTTGGGATGCAGCAAAAGCTGTTTAAGGGGGAAAGTTTATAGCAATACAGGCCTACTTCAAGAAGCAAAAAAAATCTCAAATAAATAACCAAACTTTACACCTAAAGTAGCTACAAATAGGAAAACAGACTAAACCCAAAACCAACAGAAGGAAGGAAATAATAAAGATTAGAAAAGAAATAAATGATATAGGGATACATGGGTGGCTCAGTCGGTTGGGCATCCAACTCGATTTCAGCTTGGGTCATGATCTCAGGGTTGTAGGATCAAGCCCCGCATTGGGCTCTAAGCACTCAGCACAGTCTGTTTGGGATTTGCTCTCCCAATCTCTCTGCCCCTCCTCCGCTCACACTCTTTCTTTCTCTAAATAAATAAAATATTTTTTTAAAAAAAGAAATAAATGATATATACACCTAAAAGAAATGGATAAATTCCTAGAAACATATAACCTCACAAAATTGAATCAGAGAGAAATAGAAAATTTGAACAGCTTGATTAAAAGCAATGAAATTGAACAGATAACCAAAAAACTGCCAACAAACAGAAGTCCAGGACCAGATGGCTTCACAGATAATTCTGCAAAGCATCTAAAGAGGAGTTAATACTTATTTTTCTCAAACTATTCCAAAATATGTAAGCAGAAGGATATTTCCTAATTCAACCTATGATGTCAGCATTATGCTGATATCAAAACCAGATAAAAACACTAGGAAAAAAGGGAACTACAGGCCGTTATCTCTGATGAACACAGATGTAAAAATCCTCAGTAAAATATTAGCAAACTGGATCCAACAATATAATAAAAAATATATATTCACACCAATCAAGTGGGATTTATTCCTGGGATGCAAATGATGGTTTAATATTTGCATATCAAACAGTGTCATACATTACACCAACAACAGAAAGGATAAAACCCATGCGATCATTTCAATAGATGCAGAAAAAACATTTGACAAAGTACAAAATCCATTTTTGTCAAAAATCCTCAACAAAATAGGTTTAGCAGGAACATATCTCAACATAATAAAGGCCATACATAAAAAGTCTACAGCTGGAATCATCCCTAGTGGTGAAAAACTGAGCGCTTTTCCCCTAAGGTCAGGAAACAGACAAGGATGTCCACTGTCACCATTTTTATTCAACATAGTACTAGAAACCCCAGTCACAGAAATCAGACAACAAAAAGAAATAAAAGGCAGCCTATCTGCTGGCTAATTGAACATAATAATAAAAATAAATTAATTAATTAGTTTAAAAAAGATATAAAAGGCATCTACATTAGTAAAGAAGAAGTAAAGCTTTTACTGTTTGCAAATGACACGATACTCTATGTAGAAAACCATAAAGACTTCACAATGAAACTACTAGAACTGTAAATGAATTCAACAAGATTGCAGGACTTAAACCAATGTACAGAAATCTGGTGCCTTTCCAAGTACACCAATAATGAAGTAGCATAAAATACTTAGGAACAAACACATTAAGTAAGTAAGTAAGTAAATAAATAAATAGACTACCTAGAAATAAACACAATAATAGAGGGGAGGGGGGTAGGGGGATGGGTTAGCCTGGTGATGGGTATTGAGGAGGGCACGTTCTGCATGGAGCACTGGGTGTTATGAACAAACAATGAATCATGGAACACTGCACCAAAAACTAATGATGTAATATATGGTGATTAACATAACAATAAAAAATAAAAGCTTAAAAAAAAAACAATAATAGACACATAGATCAATGGAACAGAATAAAGAACCCGGAAGTAAATCCTTAAGTTCATATACTCAATTAATCTTTGACAAGGGAGGAAAGAATATGCAATGGGAAAAAGATAGTCTCTTAAACAAGGAATACTGGTTAAACTGGACTTCTACAAGCAAGTGAATAAAACTGGACCACTTTCTTGCACTCTGTGGAAAAAGAAACTCAAAATGGATTAAGGACCTAACGTGAGACCTGAAACCATAAAAATCCTAGAAGAGATAACAGGCAGAAATTCTCTGACATTGCCCATAGCATCATTGTTCTAGATACGTCTCCTGAGGCTAGGTAAAAAAAAGTAAAAGTAAACTATTGTGATTATATCACATTCCACTCTCTACTGGCCTGTGTGTGAGAGGAAGGTTTAGCAAGGTCATCCTACTTGGGGATGCTTCTGGCATGCTGACACCTAAAGCCCTCAAAGCAGCATTGGAGCTATAGTCAGTCCTAGGATCAAGTGCAAATGGAACAATCATAATGTCATGTCCTGGGGCACAGTTTCACTTGTCACTGTGGCACTGACGTCTAGGGTGGAGGTATGTGCTGATATCCCATGGACACTGTGCTTGGGTCTCAGAGGATAATCATTGTGACTCTGGCTGGTGAAGGAAATGCATCAGTGACACAGATTCTGGGATTATGAGGTTCAGTGTTGTTTGGACCCAGAGACAGGGTGTAGCAGGCTGGGGATAGTTTGTAAAAGGTTCAACTCTGGCCTAGGTGGCAGCCTGGGAATGCTCAAATTTTTTTCATATAAATTAATGGTAATAACTTATTCAATTTATACTGTTTTAGCCTATAAAAGATTTCATAGCAATATTCCACATTCAGATAGTGAGGGAAACCTGTATTTCTAAAAATGTGCTGAAGCCAGCTAGCACTGGTTTCTGGACACCAATTATGCCTATCTTTTTCAACACTGTGTTCATGATTTTACAGTGATGACTTGAAATAAACCATTCATAGTGACTTTGCACCACAGAAATCAACAAATGCTAAAAAAAAAATACAATGTTTTCATCCCCCTCCAATGTGCTCAATTACCAGCACAAGGTTGTATCTATATATGGTATAGACCAACCATACAGTGGTATAATGATGGCTTTAAATAATCTTACCTTTTAAAGAAATAGAGAAAAACATACACACAGACTCTTAAATTTACCCACATATTTACCATTTCTATTGACCTTTATTCCTTCTTGTGGATCTATGTCACCATCTAGTGTTATGTACTTTTAGCTTGAAAAATGTTTTTGAAGAACAGGTCTGCTAAGAAGAAATTCAGTTAGGTTTTGTGTGTGTTGTTAAGTCCTTATGCACCTTCTTTTTTGAACGACTGTTTTGCTGAATTTAGAATTCTCGTTTGACAAGTTTCTTTGTTTTGTTTTGCTTTCTTTTGGGGTTTTTTTGGTTTGTGTTTTGTTTTTTGTTTTTTTCAGTACTTTGAGCTTTTTGGTTTTGACCTTTCCTGTCTTTTATTCTTCACAGTTTCTGGTGAGAACTCCTCTATTAATCATATTAGTTGTAATTAAATGTAATGAGTAGTTTTTCTCTGTTTTTAAGACCCCCTCTTTTTGTTTCTTTGCTTTTTATCTTATTTTTTAATGATGCTGAAAATAATAGAAAATTTATCATATTACTCATTTACTTAAATATGTAAACTTTTTTTTTTTCTGAGACCAGTTTTAGGTTCACAGCAAAAATGAGACAAGGCACAGAGGTTTCCTATATACCCCTACTGTCTACACATGCATAGGCTCTCCCATTATCAATAACCTTTTCCCTCTAGATTATTTCTTTGTCAGAGTTTACAAGTGTTCTTCAGTCATTTCAGTATGAAGTTTTGAGATGTGGATTTCTATGGGCTCATTCTGTTATAGTTTGTTGAGACTCTGGGGTCCGTACATATTTTTAAATGATATTTAAGGACTTGTTCATTCATTGTGATTTAAGATTGTTTTCTGTCCTCTGTCTCTCTTGTCTTCTCAGATTATATTTAGACCTATGCTGGTTTTCCTGATACTACTAAAGGTCTCTGAACCCTGTTAATTTTTCTCTCTTTTTTCTCTCTCATTCTGTGGGATGATTAAATTCTGTTACTCCATCCTCAATTTCATTATTTTTTTCTACTGCATGTCAAATTTTCTCTAGAGTAAACGTAGTGCATTTTTCATTTCAGGTATGTACTCGTAAACTAAGAATTTCTCTGTGATCTGTTCATATAGTTTTATTTCTCTATTGATATTTCCTAGTTGTTATTTGGTGCCATATTTTCATTTAATAATTTGATCACAGTTGCCTTTATAATTTACATTTCTTCATAAATGTTACTTTAAAATACTTTTTTCTAATAAATCTAACATCTTTTCCCAGTAAAGTTTCTATTAACCTGTTTTCCCTTAGTATGTAGACACTTTACACTTTCTATGCATGTTTTAAATTTTTTGAGTGTACGTTTTGAAAATATAGTTTAGTAAACATGCATTGTATTTCATTTTTTTTAGATTTTTTTTTATTTTTGGAACTTGCCTAACTTTTGCCACAGAATCTTCTCCTCTGAATTGCCTGCTGATATATCTGCTCAGTGTTCCCAAATTCTTATTTATTTTTACTTTCTAGCCTATCTTCCTAAGGATTGCCCTTGTGATTTTGTAGTTTAGATGTCAACCATTAATTTTTTTTAAAAGGCTGTATTGCAAATACTGCAAATCAGTAGGACTTGCACCCTCTGCCATGTAATGTGTGTGCATGTGTGTGAGTGTGTGTGTGTGTGTGTGATGGGAGTGCTCATAACTTTACTATCAGTTCTCTATTCTCCTTCAGCTTTCACTTTTAACTGGGTTTATCGGGGTCTCCTCTACACGTGGGCACATTTTTTTTTCCATCAGCCAGGAGTGTGTAGAGAGTTAATGTCATCTCTTCTGTTGTACTTTCATTTTCACTATCTTCCCGTTATATTTATGGGAGGCGTCCACCTCAGATTAGAGAAAGTGTGAGTCTTCCTCATTCATTATCAAGCAGATTCTCCACTTTGAGCGAATCTCTAGGAGTTTTTTTTTCAATAATAAATATTTCATAAATTATTATTAACCTTTGGTCAATTATCAGAATCCTAAAATTGTTATCTTTGTCAGATTGTACTCTGCACTTAGTTTTACTAGGATATTTTCATAATGTGTCCAGTGTGTAGCATTATATTATAATTTGAAAGATACTATAGGGGAACCTGTGTGGCTCACTTAGATAAGCATCCAACCCTTGATTTTGGCTCAGGTCATGATCTCAGGGTCATGAGATCGAACCCCCATCAGGCTCTTTGGTGAGTGTGGAACCTGTTTGAGATTTTCTCTCCCTCTGTTTCTGCTCCCCCTCCTACTCTCTCTCTCGCTCTCTCTAAAATAATGATGATGATGATGATGATGTAAGAAGGAAGTAACTTTATTTGTTGCTACAAAATTCAAATGAGCTTAAGAGCTTTTGTTTGACTTCTAATAAAATCTGTTTTCTCATAGTATATGTTGAACTTCTTCATTCATTCTTCATGGATTGGAGTCTCCCAGAGAAGCAATAATTCATGGGTGTTGCCCAAAGGCTAAACTTTCTTTTCCAAACTGTTTCTCAAGAACTCCTATATTTTATGCCTTAAAAGAATTACTCATAGAAAGAAAAAATGCTTTATGTGAATCACTATATAAACACAGTGATTGAAGTATTTCCATAGAAAAATGATATAAAAATATTCAGATTTAGATATATAACCACTTAGTAAATGAACTACTTCTTCATTAAAATATTAAATTATATATTACCAAGATTAATTAGATATTATTTTCTATATTTCAGGTTGTCAGTAACTTCAGAGAGGGACAACAATTGTACATTTTTATATGTTCATACAAATTTTCTCTAGCATCCTGCTTAGAGAGAAAACATATATTTGTAAGCACCAGGCACTTCAGCTTACCTAAGTTTGGTATAATGCTATCTCACCATCTATCAAGAACATATTTCTCTTTTCTTCAAGCCATACAATTATTTACTCAGTTATTTTTTTAAAGATATTATTTTTGAGAGCAATTTTAGGTTCACAACAAAATTAAGAGGAAGGTACTGAGATTTCCTCTATTGCCCCTGTCCACACATGTGATGGCCTCCACTGTTATCAGCAACACTCTCTAGAATGGTCCATTTGTTACCAAGGATGAATCCGCAGTGATGCATCATAATCACCCAAAGTCCAAAGTGTGCCTGAGGTTTCACCCTTAGTGTGTAGAACTATTTTTCAACCTTTATTTATATTAATGTAGAAATGTTGATACTCAGGAACATATTATACATTTCTTAAGCTTTTGTGTGCAGTAAAATAAATTATATATAAATCATAATATCAAGAACTATTATTGTAAAGTCTTCAATAAGGTGAACAATTCTACTCACATTTTCAAATTAATTGATTTATCCTAGCCCTTAAAGGGGCCGGAAATGAGGGTTGAACAACTCAGGGTGACGAGGTTATCAGTCAGTGCTGAGGAAAGAGACAGAAACCAGGGGAAGTTTGATGAAAAATATTATTAACTATTTGTAAGGGAAAGCCTTCTGAGAGGGGGTGAAAGAAAATTATGAGTACCTTAGGATTAAAGGAGAGTACCCAAAGGAAGGATCACTGGGCAGCCACGTCTACTCTCTGAAGATGGGATTTAGATGTCATTGAAGACAATGTGGTTACACACACCTTCATGGCAGACATGCTCATGAGATTGGCCTGGGACAGAGCAATTCCATAGTCTACACCTGAACTGGGTGAGCATGCATCTCAGGCTGTGACAGGCAAGGAGGAAGAATTCCCTGCCAGACTATTAGGAGGCACAGAGCAGAGGGCAGGAAGCTTTGACTGGTTCTGGCCACAAAAACTTACTGGAGGCAGAATACACAGGACTTCCTGCATGCATGCAGCAGACAACCAAGCCATAGCGGCCAAACAGCCTGAAAACTCTATGAAACCAGGAAGAAGAGTCCTTTCTGCTTCAGTGTCTCTCCATTGCCTTTTACCAACAAAACTCAACCTCATGTGAGCTGACAAAGGAAAAAAGTTGATAGGATCTAGCTCCATTATCTGAGAACAGGAGAGTGAAGGATCGATTTGGAGCTCAGAGTACTACATTTTTAACAGGTTCTCAGGGTTATCATGCAACAACTATAGGGTTGCTCTATAAGAGCCATTTACACCCATCTCACGTTGTCAGGGAATGGAACAAAAGTGTACCTTCAGAATATGTTTTAGTGCAGCACTGTCAAAGATTAGGTGCATTTTTTGGTAGAGCTTGTTTTTTCATTGAGTAATGAGTGTCTTTTGGTACTTTTTCTTGTCTGTTGTTTTCCTGGTTTTCAGATATTTTGGGAGAGATCTTGTTTATTAAATTCTCTCTGTCCTCACTTCTGTCACTCTTTATTACCAAGTTTAGAAATATATTTTGATGTGAAAAATAAAATGTTAAATAATGAAGAAAATAAGTATTTAAAATGTACAGATATTTGTGTGGGTCAAACAGTTAGTTATTACCAGAATTCAGGACAGACATTAGTAATTTGATAATGATTAAGAGATTTTTTTCTACCCTAATTCAATTACCAGAGGGAGAGAGATTAAACTTGATTATTATTTCCAAAACAAATTCATATTTCATATACATTTATTTCTGAACATAGACATATTCTTTATATTCTTTATATTTATTTCTTATGTTAACATAGAGAAGATGCATATTCAAAATTAATCCCATATAATATGTAAATGGTAGTTATAACTAATTGCTAAGATTGTGTTACAAACAACTGATGGTTGCAATGGCATTTAAAAATAAACATTTGTTTCTCGCTCACCCATTTACGGTTTGGCTGTGTTTCAGTTGATGGAGTTTTGGGTTGTATGAACTTGGCTGTAAACCACAGATGCAGCTCAGATCTGTTTTTATATTTTTTTTTCTTAGAACAGTGGGTTATCTGGTATATGACCCATTTAAGAAGAGATTTGTAGCTCTCCGAGGGGCCAGCAGATATGTGCTTCTTAATGCCTGCACTCTGAACTCACAAGGTATCACCTTCCCACTCACCATATATTGTGAAAACAAGTGACATAGCCAAACCTCTCAATAATTGTCTGCAAAGTATACTGTTTTCAGAGTGGTCAGTTGGAGGAAATACAGTTTCACTGAATAATAACCTAATCTACCGTAATAGCTACAGGAATATTTTTCTCATTATATTTCAGGAGATAGATATCTTTGTACAAAATAAACATTATGAAATTTTTAAAAAGTACTTTTCTAACTTCCTATCTAGATTTTTGTTTCCTCTGTGCTAAAAACTGTTATAAAATAGTTTTGTCTAGTGGTAAACATCATCATGCAGATGTTCATGCAGGGTCCTTGATGAACTTACAATGGGGATAGCAGTATGGTGTAAAGTTTAAGGACATCAACAGTGAAACCAGGTCACTTCAATGTAAATTCTGAATGCACACTATTAGCCTGGTGGCTCAGTTACATAATTGCTCTGGCTCAATTTCCTCTCCTATAAAATATAATGCAAATAGTATCTTATTCATAGCGTTACTTGAAGATTATTTGAAAAGCACCTCTTGGCACATAAATATTCACTAAATCTCAGTCATTTTTACTTAAAAACTTCATGCTTCAGTTCTATCACCTGTGACATGATAACCATATATGTAGCCCCTCATCGGACTTATCTGAGTGATAAATAATATATGCCTAAAATCCTTAAAATAAAGCCTAACCACATTAAGTTCTTGTTGTATGATCTCTTCATATTTTGTGTTTCCAAATATTAAATAAAGGCTGATTTCCAAACTCTAAAACTGTCTTCTTCCTTTCACCCATCCAAATCTCTATTTTATAATATATTTAGCTGGGCATCAGAAATATAATCTGATGTAACCACTTTGATCATATACATCAAAGGTATTTGCATTTTAAAACAGGTCTTTGAGAAATTGAATACACATCATATATGGACACTAAACAACAGTAATTTTTTCTGGACACGCATTTCCATTTCTTTTAAAGATTTTATTTATTTGAGAGAAACTGAGAGAGGGAGAGCATGAGCAAGGGGGGGGCAGAGGTAGATGGAGAAGCAGGAAGCAGGTTCCCTGCTGAGCAAGGGAGCCCTGTGAGGGGCTGGATCCAAGGACCCTGAGATCATGACTTGAGCAGAAGGCAGACAGATAACTGACTGAGCCACCCAGGTGTTCCTGCATTTCCATTTTTGAAATCAAGTCACAATTACTCTTCTATCTCTTATTGGTCAATACCTCAGGCTCTTCCCCCAATGTGCTAATTTAGACATATATAAATGCTATCTCTTTTGGAATTAAAGAAATTTGAAAGGAATTGCCTAAGTGTGACAAGATATCCTGTTCAGTTCCTAGATTTGGGGAACCTACAGGGTCCAAGGGAGGAAGATACTGAAATGCCTTTTTCCTTCCAATGTTGGAGCATCCTATCCACACATGTGTATCTCTTACTATTAAGAATGGAGAAAAGTTAGAGAGAAGGTGCTTAATACCTTCTGATATGGAACACCTCCCAATTTTCTCTCAAAGTATTTTTTACATACCTAAACACGTGCATAAAAAGGTGCCTAAAATCTTACATGTACCCATAAGAAGCCATGGGGATTATTTGGTAGAGGGAGCATGTGTTCAGGGAGGCATCATATATACAATAGAATATTACTCAGCCATCAGAAAGGATGAATACCTACCATTTGCATCAACATGGATGGAACTGGAGGAGATTATGCTAAGTAAAATAAGTCAAGCAGAGAAAGACAATTATCATATGGTTTCACTCATATGTGGAACATAAAGGAATAGTGTGGAGGACCGCAGGGGACCACAGCAAAAGAAACAGTCAACAAAACCAAAAGACAACTGACAGAATGGAAGAAGATATTTGTAAATTACATATCAGATAAAGGGCTAGTATCCAAAATCTATAAAGAACTTATCAAACTCAACACCCAAAGAACAAATAATCCAATCAAGAAATGGGCAGAAGACATGAACAGACATTTCTGCAAAGAAGACATCCAAATGGCCAACAGACATATGAAAAAATGTTCAACATCACTCAGCATCAGGGAAATACAAATCAAAACCTCAATGAGATACCACCTCACACCAGTCAGAATGGCTAAAATTAACAGGTCAGGAAACAACAGATGTTGGTGGGGATGTGGAGAAAGGGCAACCCTCCTACACTGTTGGCGGGAATGCAAGCTGGTGCAGCCTCTCTGGAAAACAGTATGGAGGTTCCTCAAACAGTTGAAAATAGAGCTACCATACAATCCAGCAATTGCACTACTGGGTATTTTCCACAACGATACAAATGTAGGGATCCGAAGGTGTACGTGCACCCCAATGTTTATAGCAGCAATGTCCACGATAGCCAAACTGTGGAAAGAGCCAAGATGTCCATCGACAGATGAATGGATAAAGAAGAAGTGGTATATATACACAATGGAGTATTATGCAGCCATCAAAAGGAATGAGATCTTGCCATTTGCAATGACATGTATGGAACTGGAGAGTATTATGCTGAGTGAAATAAGTCAATCAGAGAAAGACATGTATCATATGACCTCACTGATATGAGGAATTCTTAATCTCAGGAAACAAACTGAGGGTTGCTGGAGTGGTGGGGGGTGGGAGGGATGGTGTGGCT
Source organism: Eumetopias jubatus (assembly GCF_037043125.1). Classification (NCBI taxonomy): domain Eukaryota; kingdom Metazoa; phylum Chordata; class Mammalia; order Carnivora; family Otariidae; genus Eumetopias; species Eumetopias jubatus. The sequence continues at coordinate 47,880,235 of NW_028274814.1, read as the reverse complement.
GGGTGATAGACATTGGGGAGGGTATGTGCTATGGTGAGCGCTGTGAATTGTGTGAGACTGTTGAATCACAGATCTGTACCTCTGAAACAAATAATACATTATATGTTTTAAAAAAAAAGAAGATAGTAGGAAGGGAAAATGAAGGGGGGATATCGTAGGGGGAGATGAACCATGAGAGACTATGGACACTGAGAAACAAACTGAGGGTTCTAGAGGGAGGGGCATAGGGGGATGACTTAGCCTGGTGATGGGTATTAAAGAGAACTCGTACTGAATGGAGCACTGGGTGTTACACGCAAACAATGAATCATGGAACACTACATCAAAAACTAATGACATAATATATGGTGATTAACATAACATAATAAAATTTTAAAAAATGTAAAGTGTTGGTTAATTGAACATAATAAAAAAAAGGATGCACCAAAATCAGTGGAAATAAAATATATATTATAAGTATATTAAGGGGCTGCTACAAGAGTGAATTCAGAATAGAAAAGGTCACGGAGAAGTCAGGGGTATAAAGATCAAAATGGTAGTTTTCTCTGTGTCTAAATCTGACATATACATTAGGTATTGAACATAAAGAGCTTGTTATTCTGGATCCACAGTATTCATTTCAGTACTAAATTCAGAGGAAGATGGTTCCCTTTTAAAACTGACTGTTTTTGGAGCAGAGCAGAAAGTGTATCCTCTGCAGGCCACCAATTCAAGGAGAATGCAAGGAGGACTGATCTTTGTCTGCCTAGTCTTGTGTATCAAATTTATTAATCTGAAACTTTTGCTTTCTGGTAATTAATGAGATAAAGTTGGGGGTAAAGCCATAAAAAGTGTTCCTCTACCTTACATTTTATGACGGATTTCCCTTATTTACAACCATTATTTCTTTGTGGTTCCTCCTAAGGCAACAGGTAAAAATTTAGCTTGTGTACCCACAAATGCTCTGGTTGGGTAAGAGTAATCCAGTCTGAGAGGGGAGTAAAAATAATTTTTAAAGGGAAAACAATGTGATAACATCAAAGTTGTGACACATGTGTAATTAAGATCTTAGAAGGAGAGGGAAACATTTGGTAGAAAAATATTAAAGAAATAATGGCTGAAACTATTTCAAATTTGTTGAAAAAGTCCAAGTTAAATTCAGGAAGCCCAGCAAAACCCAAATAATATAAGTATAAACTTATCTTTAAAGTTTAAAAGATAAATATAAACTAAATCACTAGTGGGTACATTGTAGTTATACTTCTAACGACTAAAGAAAATCTTGAGAGCAATGACAGAATAAAAACACTTCATATGTCCATAAATTCATTAGAAATAATGAAATTTACATCACAATAGAATATTAATCCCAACAAAAAAATCTGCCAAAACAGAATTCGATATCATTAATAGTCTTCCCGAATGAAGGTAGATTAAGACATGTTCAAATAGCTACTCGGAACATCCATCATCAATAGGTTTGCAGTGCAAGAGGTGCTGTAGGAAGGGAATTCTTCAGGCTTAAGAGTAATAGTACCAGATGGAAAACTAGGTATTTGAGAAGGTGATAAGGGCATGAAAAGTTATAAATATCCAGGTAAATATGAAAGAGACAGTCTTCTGTTAATTTCTTTGCAGTATGCATGACTATTAAAAGCAACATTTGCAACAGTGTATTCTGATGTTCACAATGTATGGAGGATGTAATACATATGACAACTACAACATAATGGGTAGGGGAGGTGATCAATAACCTGTTTGGTACAAGATTTCTTAAATTTTACAAAATTAATTCTAACTAGACTATGAAAACTTAAGACAATGTACTGTAATCTTTAGAACAACCACTAAAAAATAATGTAAACAAAAATAGCCTCAAAGCCAAATAGTAATTGAAATAGAATTCTAATAAATATTCAAATAGTTCCAAAGAAGGCAGGCACAGAGGGCACAAAGACAAAACAAATTAACAGTTATATAATATGAAAGACTAAAAATAATTAAGAAAAAAGAAAAATAAAAAAGAAAATAATTAAGAAAAGAAAAGAAAAAATAATTTAAAAAATTCTACCCCAAATTTTTACTGTTTATTCTTCACCTAAGTATGTCTTCTACAGATTAAGTTAGTATTCCTTTGGCAGATTCAATTTAGGCTGTCTTTCCTTGAAATGGATGCAGTATTTTCCAGACAACAAGAACAACAACAAAATGTGTTTTAAAAATCTTATGTTTCTTATTTTTTATATCTCTAAATATATATTAGCACACAAAAAATAAAAACTCTATTCTTCCACCCACATAATCATCACCATTATCTTCTTCATAATAAGAAAAAATTCCCCACCTGTACAGTTTATCATAAGCAAAATTATTTCCCAGAGCTCAGGGATCATTGTTGCCAAAGATAAATTTCTGCAGATATTTTGAACCCAGGACACATAGGATTTGGTAACCATGATCTAAAATTGTAGATCATGCAAAAAGAGAGAGAGAGAGAGAGAGAGGAAGAAGAAAAGAAAAAAAAAAAGAAACAAAGGACACCAAATTCAATATTCTTGAATATTGATTTTAAAGTATAAATATTTAGAATGAATAAAAGTACAAGGGATAAGACAAGAGAAAAGGAGAGAGAAACCATAAAAGTTACTCAGGTGTAAAGGATAACATTTGCAGAGTGGATCAGAATGACAAGGAAAATGCAGATAAGCCATATTGGAAGAGAGTATATGTGACTGTAGTCAGGATAGCACACTCGATCCTCCCATTCAAGAAACAGAGTTGATCTCTATCAGAACAGATACCTTTAATGAACACCCAACTGCATCATAGTAAAACTATTTCTAATTCCTGTCCTATTTTCCTTTAAATCTCTCACAAATCAGCATTTTGCTCCAAAGCTCACTGGAACTATTCCCTATTTTGTACATGCAACAATAAAATCTCATCTTACTGGAATTAGGAGCAGCATTTGGCAGAGTGGATCATTCATTCCTCCTGGAAACACTTTCTTTCATTTGGCACCCAAGGCAGTCACTATTCTTTCAGTCTTGTTTGCTGATTTTACCTCTTCCCTCTACCTCTTTACATTTGAGTGCCATAGAGCCCCAGCCTTGGACTTCCTCTTGTTTATATCTACTTAACGTTCCTGGGTGATATTCTCAGTTAGTTAGTTTTAAGTACCACATACATGCAGAAAAGCCCAATTTTATACTTTCTGGCCCAAATCTCACCATTCACCTTTGGAGTTTGGTATCTGAGTCCCTATTCAACAGCTTCCTTGCGTGTTTAATGGATAATTCATACTTGACATTTCCAATCCAAAAACAGACTACTGATCACTCTGACACCTACTTCATGTGGGATCTTTTACAATTCATTGAAAAGATACATTGAATCCTTCAGATACTCAAGGCAAAAACACATGTTTCATCCTTGACTACTCTCCTGTCTCAGACCACATTCTCACATTAAAGTCCTGTTAACACTGACTTCAAGGTATTCTAGAGTCCTGTCTCTTATCACCATTGCCACTATTTACTTTGGTCCAAACACCACATCTTTTGCCTGACTTATTTTGAGTCTTCCTGTTTTTTACCCTAATTTCTGTATTTCTTTCCAACTGCCAAATTGAGACTATTAAAATAGAGTCAGAGCATGTTACTCATCTGTTGATACTTCTTGATAAAGAAGTTACAGCCTTACCTACAAAAACCTGGGTGATTTGAGCATTCTTACATCATGCATATTATTCTTTAATATAACATTCTTCCACATTTTCTTCATTATTTCCCCCAAACTCAGCCCACCAAGGAATCTTTACAACACATGATATTAATCCAGCCCCATGAAAATTCAAACTAAGTATGTTATATCTCTCTTTATGTACTGTATGTGTATCGTGCTTTTTACATAAAAGGAGCAAGACTTTTTTTCACTACCAACACCACAGAAATACAAACAATTATAAGATAATATTATGAAAATTATGCCAACAAATGGGACAACCTGGAAGAAATGGATAAATTCTTAGAAACATAAACTCCTAAAACTGAAACAGAAAGAAATGGAAAAGTTGAGCAAATAGATAACCAGCAAAGAAATTAAATTAGTAATAAAAAATCTCCAAACAAACAAAAGTCCATGGCCAGATGGTTTCCAGAGAAATTCCACCAAACATTTAAAGAAAAGTTAATACTTTCTCTTCTCAAACTATTCCAAAACATGGAAATGGAAGAAAAACTTCCAAATTCATTCAACAAAGCCAACATTGCCCTGGTACCAAAACCAGACAAAGACTCCACTAAAAAAGAGAACTACAGGCCAATATCATGGATGAACATGGAATGCAAAAATTCTCAACAAAGTAAGTCAAGAAGAGAAAGGCAATTATCATATGCTTTCACTCATATGTGGAACATAAGGAATAGCACAGAGGACCACAGGGGAAGGGAGGGAGGGAAAACTGAATGGGAAGAAATCAGAGAGGGAGACAAACCATGAGAGAAGAAATCAGACAAGGAGAGGAACCATGAGAGACTGTGGACTCCAGGAACCAAACTGTGGGTTACAAAGAGGAGGGGGGAAGGGGAGGGGATACTGACTGATGGTATTAAGGAGGGCACGTGTTGGGATGAGCACTGGGTGTTATATGCAACCAATGAATCATTGAACACTACATCAAAAACTAATGATGTACTATAAGTTGGCTAACTGAACATAATAAACAAACAAACAAATTAATTCTTAACCCATTAAAAATAAATTAATTTAACTAAAATTTAAAAAAATACTAGCAAATTGAATCCAACGTACATTAAAAGAATCAGTCACCCTGATCAAGTGGGATTTATTCCAGGAATGCCAAGGTGGTTCAATACTTGGAAATCTATCAATGTGATAAACCACATTAAAAAAACAGAAAGGATAAGAACCATGTGATCCTCTCAATGGATGCAAAAAAAATCTTTGACAAAGCACCACATCCATTCAGGATAAAAACCCTCAACAAAGTAAGGAAAGGGGAAACATAACATAATAAAGCCATATATGAAAAACCCACAGCTAATATCATCCTCATTGGGGAGAAACTGAGAGCTTTTCCTCTATAGTCAAGAACAAGAAAGGGATGTCCACTCTGACCTCCGTTATTCAACATGGAACTAGAAATCCTAGCCTTAGCAATCAGACAAAATAATAAAATAAAATAAAAGGCATCAAATCAGCAAGGAAGAATTCAGATTTTCACTATTTGTAGATGACATGATACCCTATAGAGAAAACCCAAAAGATTCTGCCAAAAAATTACTAGAAATGATGCACATAATTCAGTAAAGTTGCAAGATACAAAATAAACATACAGAAATCTGTTGCATTTATATACCAAAATTAATCCCATTTACAACTGCACCAAAACCATAAGATATCTAGGAATAAACCTAACTAAACAGGTGAAAGACCAGTATTCTGAAAACCTTAAAATACTGATGAAAGAAATTGAGGCTAACACAACGAAATGGAAAAACATTCTATGGTCATGAAATGAAAGAAGAAATATTGTTAAAATTTCTATTATACCCAAGACAATCTACAGATTTAATGCAATCCCTATCAAAATACCAACATTTTTCACAGAGTTAGAATTAAAAATACTTAAATGTGTATAGAACCTCAAAAGACCTTGGATAGTCAAAGTAATCTTTAAAAGGAAAAGCAGAGCTAGAGATATCCCAATTCCAGACTTCCAGCTCGATTACAAAGCTGTCCTCATCAAGAGAGTATGGTACTGGCACAAAAACAGACACAGAGATCAATAGAACAGAAAAGAAAACCCAGAAATTAGGCCACAACTATATGGTCAATTGATCTCCAACAAAGCAGGAAAAAATATCCAATGGAAAAAAGACAGTCTCTTCAACAAATGGTGTTGGGAAAACTGAACAGCAACATGCAAAAGAATGAAACTGGACCACTTTCTTAACACCATACACAAAAATAAATTCAAAATGGTTGAAAGACCTAAATGTGAGACTAGTAATCATCAAAATCCTAGAAGAAAACACAGACAGTGACCTTTTTGATATTGGCTGTAGCAACTTGTTACTAGATACGTCACCTGAGGCAAGAGAAAAAAAGCAAAATGAATGATTGGGACTTCATCAAGATAAAAATTTTCTGCATAGAGAAGGAAACAATCAACAAAACTAAAAGTCCACCTATGGAATGAAAGAAGATATTTGTAAATGACATATTGGATAAAAGCTTAGTATCCAAAATATATAAAGAGCTTAATAAACTGAACACCCAGAAACAAATAATCCAGTTAATAAATGGGCAGAAGACATGAATAGATATTTTTCCAAGGAAGACATATAGATGGTAACAGATGCAATGAAATTATCATCACTCACCATCAGGAAAATACAAATCAAAACTACAATGATATATCCCCTCACACCAGTGAGAATGGCTAAAATCAACAAACACAGGAAACAACAGGTGTTTGTGAGGAAGCAGAGAAGAGGAACTGTTTTGCATTGTTGGTGGGAATGACAATTATGGAAAACAGCATGGAGTTTCCTCAAAACGTTAAAAATAGAACTACCCTATAATCCACCAATTGTACTACTAGGCATTTACCCAAAGGGCACAAAAGTTATTATTCAAAGGAATACATGAGCCCCAATGTTCATAGCAGCATTACCAAGGATAGCCAAATTATGGAAAGAGCCCAAATGTCTATCAACTGATAATGAATTAGCCATTAAAAAGAATGGAATCTTGCCATTTGCAATGATGCGGATGGAGCTAGAGTGTATTATGCTAAGTGAGATCAGTCGGTCAGAGAAAGACAAATACCATATGATTTCACTCATATAGGGGATTTAAGAAACAAAGCAATTAAACAGAGCGGGGGGAAAAAAGAGAGACAAATCATGAAACAGACTCTTAACTACAGGGAAAAAACTGAGGGTTACTGGAGGGGAGAGGGGCAGGGGATGGGTTAAATAGGTGATGGGTATTAAGAAGGGCACTTGTGATGAGCACTGGGTGTTTTTTGTAAGTGATGAATCACTAAATTCTACACCTGAAATTAAATGAATGAATGAATGAATAAATAAATAAATAAAGTGAAAACCCCAAACAAGCAAAACAAAACAAAACAAAACAAAAAACAAATGACAAGATTTCCTCTTTTTATGTCTGAATAGTAATCTATTGTATATGTACCACAGTGTCTATATCCATTCTTCTGTTGAGAGAGATCACAGAGGGAGAAGGAGAAGCACTCACCACTGAGCAGAGAGCCTAATGTGGGGCTTGATCTCAGGACCCTGAGATCATGACCTGAGCCAAAGGCAGACCCTTATCCAACTGAGCCACCCAGGCACCCCTGAGAGATTTTTGATAATGTAGTTTAGTAAACATGCATTCTATTTCATATTCTTAGATTTATTTATTTTTATGTTACATAAACTTTACTGCAGGATCTTCTCCCCTATAATCTGTCTGCTGATATTTTTGTTTAGTTTTTCCAAAATCTCATTCTTTATTTTTTTTAACCTATATTCCTAGGGATTGCCCTTGTGATTTTGTAGCTTAGATGACAACCAATAATTTTTTTAAAAGACTGTTCATATACTACAAATCAGTAAGCCTCCCATCCTCTGCCATGTAGTGTGTGTGTGTGTGTGTGTGTGTGAGAGAGAGAGAGAGAGAGATTGAGAGAGGAGTGCTCTGAACCTGAATATCAGTTCTCAAGCCTCCTGCTTTTGCTTTCTACTGGGTTCATCTTGGTCTCTCCCTGTGTGCATTTTTTTTTTCCCATCAGCCAAGAGTAGATAGAGAGCTCATGTCAACTCTTCTGTTGTACTCTCACTTATAGTATCTTCAGTATTTGGGGGGTCACAGTGCTTGACACAAAGACCACAACCTCTGACTAGTAAATATATGGGTTTTCTTCATTCATTACCAAGCAAAATCATCACTTTGAAATGAAATGTCAATGGGCTATTTCACTCCCTTCTCCACTGCTAATCAAGTCTCTCCTGTGGCACCATTGCTTTTTGCAGCTTCTCTAAATTGTACAACTATAAGCTCTGGATCACTGAGCTACGGTGGGCAGATGGGGAGGCATGGGAGCAGTGCTGAGCAAGAAAACTACAGATGTACTTCTTATTTGAATCTCTAGGAGTTTTTCAATGATAGATATTTCACAAATTATTATTAACCTTGGATCAATTATCAGAACCCTGAAATTGTTACTTTGTCAGTTTGTGCTCCTCACTTACTCCTACTAAGATATTTTTATAACGTGTTGAGTGTGTAACATCACATTAAAATTTGAAAGATTCTATAAAGTAAGAAAGAATTGTGTTTGTTACTACAAAATTCAAATGAGCATAAGAGCTTTTATTTGAATTCTAATAAAATTTGTTTTCTCACATATTTTTAATTTATTCACTCATACTTCTTGGATTAGAGCCTTCTGGAGAAGCAATAATAATTTATCTGTGTAGCCCAAAGGTTTAACTTTCTTTTCCAAGGCATAAGTTTCTTTACAACTTTTGTCATTTTTTAAATATTTTTTAAATTTTTTATTGTTATGTTAATCACTATACATTACATCATTAGTTTTGGATGTAGTGTTCCATGATTCATTGTTTGTGCATAACACCCAGTGCTTCATGCACTCCGTGCCCCCCTTAATAGAATTAATCTTCCAAAGAAAGACAGCATTATGTGAAAAATTATATAAACACAATTGTTGAAGTGTTTCCATAGAAAAATGATATGGGAAATATTCAGATTTAGATGTACAACTATTAGTCTAAATAAATTGTTTTTTCTTCAAAATATATGTTTTTCTTCAAAATATATGTTTTTCTTCAAAATACATGTTATATATTGTTATGGTTAATGAGATATAATTTGCTGTATTTCAATGTCAATATCTTCAGAGAGTGAAAGAATTGTCTATTTTTCAACTTTCACACAAACAAAATTTCTTTTGCATCCTGCTTAGATATAAGAACATAAGTTTGTAAGCACCAGGCATTTTAGTTACCTAATTTTGATAAAATGATATTTTGCCATCTATAAAGAACATGTTTCTCATTTCTTCAAAAGCTATACAATATTTTCTCAGAATATTTTTCATATATTATTTTTAGGACAATTTTGGGTTTGCAATGAAATTAAAAGGAACATACAAAGATTTCCTATATGGCCCCTGTCTGTACATATGCATGGTCTCCCCTGTTATCAACACCACTCACTAAAAAAATGAGTAAAAAAAACTAAACAAAATTTTTTACCAAGGATGTATCTGCAGTGATGCATTATAATCACCCAAAGGTCAAAGTGTTCCTCAAGTTTCACCCTTGGTGTTGTAGAACAATTTTTTAAATCTTTATATCAATGTAAAATATACATACTCAGGCACATATTATACATTTCTTATGCTTTTGCTATTTACTAAAATAAATTATATATAAATTAGAAATCACAATATTAAGCACCATTATTGTAAAGCCCTCAATAAGGTGATCAATTCCACTCATATTTCCAAATGAATTGATTTGTCCTAGCCCTTAAAGGGGCTGCAAATAAGGGTTGAACAATCCAGAGTGGCAAGGTTATCAGTCAGAATTGAATCAGGAGACAAACCAGGGGAAGTTTGAGGTAAGGAGAGATCACTAGGAATCCAGGTCTACTCTGTGAAGATGGGATTTAGATGCCATTGAAGACACTGTGCTTACAGTGGCAGACATGTTCACTGCATTGGCCTGGGACAGAGCAACTCCACAGTCCACAGGCTGAACTTGGTGAGGTTGCATCCAGGTTGTGACTGGCAGGCACGAAGAACCCCTGCCAGACTATTAGGAGGCACAGAGCAGAGGGCAGGAAGCTTTGACTGGTTCTGGCCACAGAAACTTACTGGAGGCTGAATACACAGAACTTCCTGGATGCATGTAGCAGGCAACCAAGCTATAGCGACCAAACACCCTGAAACCAGGAGGAGCCTTTTTTGCTGCAGTGTCTCTCCACTGCCTTTTACCAACAAAACAACCTCATGTGAGCTGACAAGGGAGAAAAGTTGACAGGATCGAGCTCCATTATCTAAGAACAGGAGAGTGAGGGATCTTTCTGGATCCGAGAGCACTCCGGGTTATCATGCAATCATCACAGGGTTGCTATGTAAGAGCAATTCACATCTGTCTCATGTCTTCAGAGAATGGAACCAAAGTGTACCTTCAGAATATGTTTAAATGCAGCACTGTCAAAATTATGGTAGAAATTGGTTTTTCATTGGATGATTGATATATTTCCATTTTTGAAATCAAGTCACAATTACTGTTCTTTCTCTTATTGGTCAAGAACCCCAGTCTCCTCACCCAATGTGATATTTGGAAACATGTAAGGGCTGTCTCTTTTCGAATTGAAGAAATTTGAAAGAAATTGTCTTGGTTTGACAAAATAGCCTATTTGATTCCTAGGTTAGGGAAACTTATTGGGTCCTAGGGAAGAAGACACTGAAATGCCCTTTTCCTTCCAATGATGGAGTATCCCATCCACACATATGCTCTCTTACCATTGAGAATAGAGAAAAGTAAGAGTGAAGTTGGTTAATACATCCTGATGTGGAACAACTCCCAATTTTCTCCCAAAGTATTTTTTGCCTATCTAAATATGTACATTAAAAGGTGCCTAAGTGGGGCGCCTGGGTGGCTCAGTTGGTTAAGTGACTGCCTTCAGCTTTGGCCATGATCCTGGAGTCCTGGGATCAAGTCTTGCATTGGGCTCCCTGCTCAACAAGGAGTCTGCTTCTCCCTCTGACCCTCATGCTCTCTCTCTCTCTATCTCATTCTCTCTCTCAAATAAATAAATAAAATCTTAAAAAAAAAAAGGTGCCTAAGTTACATGTACCTATGAAAAGCCATGGGAATTATTTGGTAGAGTGAGCTTGGGTTAGGGGATCCACCAAAAACCACTGGAGATACATAAATATGGAACATTATTAGGAGGGTGTTAATCAAGAGTGAATTCAGAATAGAAAGAGTCACAGAGAAGTCAAGGATATAATGATCAAAATGGTAGTTTTCTCTGTGTCTAATTTCCTGAGAAATTACATTAGGTGTTGAACATGAAGGACCTGATTCTGGATCCCAGAGTAAAACAGTACTCATTTCAGTACTAAAGGAAGAGGAAGATGGTGCCTTTTTAAACTTTGCTGTTGTTGCAGCAGAGCAGGAAGCCTATTCTTTGCAGGCACTCCATTCCATGGAGAATGCAAGAAAGGTTGAGCTGTGTCTGACAAATTGATGTACCAAATTTACTAATCTGAAAATTTTCTTTTTTGGTAATTAATGAATATAAACTTATGGATGAAATAAGTCATTAGCATTTAAAAAGTGTTGCTCTGACAAACATTTAATGAGGTACTTAATTATAACTATTTTTTTTGGTTCCTCCTAAGGCAACATGTAAAAAATTAGTTTGTGTACCCCCAAATGTTCTGGTTTGGATAAGAATAATAATCCACTCTGAGAGGGGATGAAAAATATTTTTTTAAAAGTTAGACCAATGTGATAACACCAAAATTTATGATACATGTATTACAAGGATCTTACAAGAAGCAGGAAACATTTTTGCAGAAAAATATTTGAAGAAATAATGGCTGAAATGATTCAAATTTATTGAAATACACCAAGTTAGATTTGGGAAGCCCAGAAAAAAAAAACAAGTAAGATAAATAAAACTAAGTCACAAGTGGGTACATTGTAGTCAGGCTTCTGAAAAAAATAAAAAGAAAATCTTGAGAGCACTGAGAATAACAACATTTTATATGCCCAGAAATTCATTAGAAATAATGAAATTTAGAAAATGCTAGAATATTCACCTCGAGAAAATGAATATGCCTATCTATATCCATATCTATATCATTAAAAGTCTTCCAGAATGAAGGTAAAGTAAGACATTTTCAAGCAACACTTGGAACATCCATCACCAGCAAGCCTGCATTGCAAGAGGTGCTACAGGAAGGGAGTTCTTTAGCTTGGGGGTGATAATACCAGATGGAAAACTGGGCATTTGGGAAGGTCAGAAGGGCTTGAAAAGTTATAAATATCTGAGTAAATATGAAAGGCAATCTTCTGTTAGTTTCTTTACAGTATGCAAGACTATTCAAAGCAAAGTTTGCAACAGTGTTTTCCAGAATTTATAATGTATGTAAGATGTAATACAAACAACTATACCATAATGGGTAGGGGAGGTGATCAATATTTTAAAGTGTCATTTTTCACTACTGATGCTATCTAAGCTTTCAAGTAGAAAGTGTTTGTAGGAAAGTTTATATAACAAAGTCAATTTCTGTAATACATGGTAGGTTTCCCCAGGCTTCTTTTAGGTGGAGTAGTCCCATCACCTGATTATACCAACCCCCACCTCCTGTAACCCTCAGTTTGTTTCCTGGAGTCCAGAGTCTCTCATGGTTTGTCTCCCTCTCTGATTTCTTCCCACTCAGTTTTCCTTCCCTTCCCTTATGATCCTCTGCTTTATCCCTTATATTCCACATATGAGTTAAACCATATGATAATCTTTCTCTGCTTCACTTAAAAGGTTTTGAACAATTGTGTTCTCATTTTCATTTGTTTACAAGTATTTTTTCATTTCTTCTTTGATTTCCTGGTTGACCCATTCACTGTTAAATAGCACGTTGTTTGGCCTACATGTATTTGTTTTTTTAATTTTTTTTTTCTTTCTGACTTCAAGTTTCATAGCATTGTTGTCAGAAAAGGTGCATGGTATGAGTTCAATCTTTTTGTATTTATGGTGGCCTGTTTTGTGACCTAATATGTGATCTATTCTGGAGGATGTTCCATGTGCACTTGGAAAGAATGTATATTCTGCTGTTTAGCATGGATTGTTCTGAATACACCTGTTAAGTTCATCTGATCCAGTGTGTCATTCAAAGCCATTGTTTCCTTGCTTATTTTCTGTTTAGATGATCTGTCCATAGATGTAAGTGGGGTGCTAACGTCCCCTACTATTATTATGTATTTATCAGTGAGTTTCTTTATGTTGGTTACTAATTATTTTATATATTTGGGTGCTCCCATGTTGGGTGCTAAAAATTTATTATTGTTAGATCTTCTTGTTGGTTTGTCCCCTTTATGATTATGTAATGCTCTTCTTTGTCTCTTTTTACACTCCAGATTCCAGGAGGACCAGAGAACTCCCATCAAAATCAATAAAAGCAGGCCAACACCAAGATATATTGTAATTAATTTGGCAAAATATGATGATAAAAAAATCTTAAAATCAAAAAAATGAAAGAAGTCCTTAACTTATACAGGAAGACCCTTAAGGCTATCTGGAAATTTCTCAACAGCAACTTGGCCAGGAAGAAGGGAGTGGCATGATTCAAAGTGCTGAATGGGAAAAAAATCTGCAGTGAAGAATAATCTATCCAGAAAACTATCATTCAAAATAGGAGACATAAAGAATTTTTCAGACATCAAATATTAAAGGTGTTCATGACAAAAAAAACAGCCTGAAAGAAATATTAAAGGGGACCCTTTAAGTACAAAGGAGAGACCAAAAGTGACAAAGATAAGAATGGATGAGAGAAAATTTCCAGAAACCATGACAAAACAAGTAATAAAATAGTAATAAATACATATCTATCAGTAATTACTTTGAATGTTAGTGGACGAAATGCTCCAATCAAAATATACAGGGTGTCAGAATGGATTAAAAAATAAACAAATAAGCAAAAAACAAGACCCATGTATATGCTGCAAAACGAGATTCATTTTAGACCTGTAGATTGAAATTGAGGAGGTGGAGAAACAATGATCACACAAATGGACATCAAAAGAAACGACAGTAGCAATACTTAGACAAACTAGACTTTAAAACCAAAGCAGCCTTTAGAAAGAAGAGCAAAAACTGGAAGTAACATGCTTTTAGATTTCAAACAAACTACATAGCTGTAGCAATCAAAGCAGTATGGCAACAACAATAGACACATAGATCAAAAGAATGGAATAAAAAACCCATATATGGTCAATTCATATATGACAAAGAAGGCAAGAATAGACAATGGGGAAAAGAGAGTCTTCAGTAAGTGGTGTTTAAAAAAAACTGGAGGGGTGCCTGGGTGGCTCAATTAGTTGGGTGTCTGCCTTTGGCTCAGGTCATGATTTGATGAGGGTCCTGAGAGCAAGCCCCGTGTCAGGCTCCTGCTCAGTGGGGAGTCTACTTCTCCCTCTCCTTTTTCCCCTCCCCCCACTCATGCTTGCTCTCTCTCTCTCCCCCCTCTTTCTCTCAAATAAATAAATAAAATCTTTAACAAATTAAAAAACTACAAGCTAAAGAATAAAACTGGACTACTGTTGCACATTGCACACAAAATTGAACTTAAAATGATTTAAAGACCTAGATGTAAGGCCAGAAACCATACAACACACACAAGAATACATTGGTATTAAGATATTGGAGATAGGGTTTACCTTTATTCTTTAAGATCTGTCTCCTTAGGGAAGGGCAACAAAATGAAAAAGAAACAATACATGAAACTAAAAAAGTTTTCCACAACCAAGGAAACTATCAACAAAACAAAAAGGCAGCCTACTGAATGAAAGATGATATTTGCAAATGATACATCCAACAAGAGGTTAATATTCAAAATATATAAAGAATTCCAACAGCTCAACACCAAACGATTGATAAACAAATGATTAAAAAAATAGGTCATGGAACTGAGTAGATATTCTTTCAAAAAAGACACACAGGAGGGAGGAGCAAGATGGTGGAGGAGTAGGAGACTTAAACTTTGGTCCCAGGAATTCAGCTAGATAGGGATCAAACCATTCTGAACACCTACAAACTCAACAGATCGAAGAAAAAAATAGCAGCAACTCTCTGAACAGAAAAGCGACCACATTCTGGAAGGTAGGACGTGCGGAGAAGTGAATCTGAGGATAGAGGGCAGGGGAGGCGGCCTCCGTAGGACGCTACCAGCAAAGATAGAGCAGCAGAGCCCAATATCGGAACTTTTAGAAGTCGGCTCTGTAGAGGGACATCACTCTAGTGGCTAAACAGGGGTGGAACACTCGCTGGGACAGTGTGGTCTCAGGAACCTCAGGGTCACAGAAAGACTGGGGGTGCCTGAGTGTGGCAGAGCTCCCAGGTATCAGAGCAAGGAAGCCAGCTGCAGAGACAGAGCTGAGGAGGGGGCTCTCAGTTCAGGTGGCGATAAACCGTGATCTGCGGCACAGACGGGCTACTGCTCTTCCAGCAGGGACCCAACAAGCGGCAAATCTGGGGAGACTCCCCTTCCTCCCTGGGAAGGAGCGGCATGGGAGCACACCACAGGAGTCTGCTGGGTTTGGAGATTCCACACAGGGTCATGTGCCAGAGATAGAAACCTCGGTGACAGGCCGGGTGAGCATGGAGTGCAGCCGGAGACTGGGAAGACAGGAGTGACTGACTGTTTTTCTCTGGGGGTTCACTGAGGAGTGGGGCCCCAAGTTCTTGGCTCCTCTGGGGCGAAGATTGGGAGGTCGCCATTTTCACTCTCATCCTCCAAAGCTGTACGGAAAGCTTGCAGGGAACAAAAGTTCCCGAGAGCAAACCTGAGCAGATTACTTGCTTAGCCCGGCCCCGGCAAGGGTAGGGGCAATTATGCCTCTGGCAAAGACATTTCAGAACCACGGCAACAGGCCCCTCCCCCAGAAGATCAGCAAGAACAGTCAGCCAAGACAAAGTTTACCAATCAATGAGAATGGCAGAACTCCAGGCCTAGGGAAATACTGCACATAGAATTAATGGCTTTTTTCCCCATGATTCTTTAGTCTTTCAAAGTTAATTTTTTTTTTGAATTTTTCTTTTTCCCTTTATCAACCAACATCTTATCAATCCCTTTTTTAAAAAAAATCTTTTTTATTTTTCATTTTTAGAGTCAGAGTCTATCCCTTCAGAGTAGTAAACCTTATTTTTGGTATATAAAAATATACCAAATATTTTGTTGTTCTCTCCTTAAAATTTTGGAACACACTCTCTTCTAACAGACCAAAATATACCCTAAATCTCTACTGTATGGCTTTGCTTTAGTCTCCTGCCTGATCAATTTCTCTCCCTTTGTTTTTTTTAATCCTCTTCTTTCTTTTTTCAACCAACTTCTTATCTTATCAATTCCTTTTATAAAATCTTTTATAAATTTCATCTTTACAGTCATATTCCCATCCCTTCATCATATTTACCCTTATTTTTGTACATATATAAGTTTTTCTTTCTTTAAAATTTTGGGAGGCACTTTCTTCTAACAGACCAAAATACGCCCAAAATCTAGTGTGTGGCACTGATCTATGCAACAGCCTGATCATATTTGAACATTCTCTGTCTTTGTTTGTCTGTTTTTATCTTTTTCTTTTTTTCCTTTTTCTTTAATGCCCCCCATTTTTTTACCCAGTTTCAGGTCTCTTCTGATTTGTTTAGTGTATATTTTTCTGGAGTAATTGTTACCCTATTAGCATTTTGTTCTCTCATTCATCTATTGTCCTCTGGACAAAATGACAAGATGGAAAAAATCACCTCAACAAAAAGAACAAGAGGTAGTACCGACTGCCAGGGACCTACTCAATACGGACATTAGTAAGATGTCAGAACTAGAGTTCAGAATGATGATTTTAAAGATACTAGCTGGACTTGAAAAAAGCATGGGAGATATCAGAGAAAATCTTTCTGGAGAAATAAAAGAACTAAAATATAACCAAGTCGAAATCAAAAAGGCTAATAATGAGGTGCAATAAAAAACGGAGGCTCTAACTGCTAGAATAAATGAGGCAGAAGAGAGAATTAGTGATTTAAAAGACCAAATGATGGAAAATAAAGAAGCTGAGAAAAAGAGAGATAAACAACTACTGGATCCCGAGGGCAGAATTCGAGAGATAATAGATACCATAAGATGAAACAATATTAGAATAATTGGGATCGAAGAAGAGGAAGAAAGAGAGAGAGGGGCAGAAGCTATATTGGAGCAAATTATAGCAGAGAACTTCCCTAATGTGGGGAAGGAAACAGGCATTCAAAATCCAGGAGGCACAAAGAACTTCCCTCAAAATCAATAAAAATAGGTCAACACCCTGACATCTAATAGTAAAACTTACAAGTCTCAGAGAAAAAGAGAAAATCCTGAAAGCAGCTCGGGAGAAGAGATCTGTAACCTAAAATGGTAGAAACATTAGATTGGCAACAGACCTATCCACAGAGACCTGGCAGGCCAGAAAGGACTGGCATGATATATTCAGAGCAATAAACAAGAAAAATATGCAGCCAAGAATACTATATCCAGCTAGGCTGTCACTGAAAATAGAATGAATGGGTCAACCAGGAAATTAAAGAAGAATTAAAAAAATTCATGGAATCCAATGAAATGAAAACACAACTGTTCAAAATCTTTGGGATGCAGCAAAGGCAGTCCTAAGAGGAAAGTATATAGCAATACAAGCCATCTCAAGAAACAAGAAAGGTCTCAAATACACAACCGAACCCTACACCTAAAGGAGCTGGAGAAAGAACAGCAAATAAAGCCTAAACCCAGCAGAAGAAGAAAAATAATAAAGATCAGAGCAGATATCAATGAAATAGAAACCAAAAGAACAGATCAATGAAACTAGGAGCTTGTTCTTTGAAAGAATTAACAAGATTGATAAACCCCTGGCCAGACTTACCAAAAAGAAAAGAGAAAAGACCCAAATATATAAAATCATGAATGAAAAAGGAGAGATCACAATCAACACCAAAGAAATACAAATAATTATAAGAACATACTATGAGCAACACTATGACAGCAAATTAGATAATCTGGAAGAAATGGATGCATTCCTAGAGATGTATAAACTACCAAAACTGAACCAGGAAGAAATAGAAAACCTGAACAGACCTATAACCACTAAGGACATTGAAGCAGTCATCAAAAATCTCCCAACAAACAAAAGCCCAGGGCCAGATGGCTTCCCAGGGGAATTCTACCAAACATTTCAAGAAGAATTAATACCTTTTCTTCTGAAATTGTTCCAAAAAATAGAATGGAAGGAAAACTTCCAAACTCGTTTTAAGAGGTCACCATTACCTTGATCCCCAAACCAGACAAAGACCCATCAAAAAGAATTACAGACCAATATCCTTGATGAACATGGATGCAAAAATTCTCACCAAAATACTAGCCAATAGGATCCAACAGTACATTAAAAGGATTATTCACCATGACATTGTGGGATTTATCCTGGGCTGCAAGGTGGGTTCAATATCCGCAAATCAATCAATGTGATACAATACATCAACAAAAGAAAGAAAAGAATCATATGATCCTCTCAATAGATGCAGAAAAAGCATTTGACAAAGCACAACATCCTTTCTTGATCAAAACTCTTCAGAGTATAGGGATAGAGGGTACATACCTCAATATCATAAAAGCCATCTATGAAAAACCCACAGCAAGTGTCATTCTCAATGGGGAAAAACTGAGAGCTTTTCCCCTAAGGTCAGACACATGGCAGGGATGTCCACTCTCACCACTGCTATTCAACATAGTATTAGAAGTCCTAGCCACAGCAATCAGACAACAAAAAGAAATCCAAGGCATCCAAATCAGCAAAGAAGAAGTCCAACTCTCAATGTTTGCAGATGATATGATACTGTATGTGGAAAACCCAAAAGACTCCACCCCAAAACTGCTAGAACTCATACAGGAATTCGGTAAAGTGGCAGGATATAAAATCAATGCACAGAAATCAGTGGCATTCCTATACACTAACAACAAGAGAGGAGAAAGAGAAATTAAGGAGTCGATCCCATTTACAATTGCACCCAAAACCATAAGATAACTAGGAATAAATCTAACCAAAGAGGCAAAGGATCTGTACTCAGAAAACTATAAAATACTTATGAAAGAAATTGAGGAAGACACAAAGAAATGGGGAAACGTTCCATGCTCATGGATTGGAAGAACAAACATTGTGAAGATGTCAATGCTACCTAGAGCAATCTACACATTCAATGCAATCCCCATCATAATACCATCCACTTTTTTCAAAGAAATGGAACAAATAATCCTAAAGTGTGTATGGAACCAGAAGAGACCCCAAATACCCAGAGGAATGTTGAAAAAGAAAAGCAAAGCTGGTGGCATCCCAATTCCGGACTTCCAGCTCTATTACAAAGCTGTCATCATCAAGACAGTATGGTACTGGCACAAAAACAGACACATAGATCAATGGAACAGAATAGAGAGCCCAGAAATGGACCTTCAATTCTATAGTCAACTCATCTTTGACCAAGCAGGAAAGAATGTCCAATGGAAAAAAGACAGTCTCTTCAACAAATGCTGTTGGGAAAATTGGACAGCCACATGCAGAAGAATGAAACTGGACCATTTCCTTACATCGCACACAAAAATAGACTCAAATGGTTGGAAGACCTAAATGTGAGACAGGAGTCTATGAAAATCCTAAAGGAGAACACAGGCAGCAACGTCTTTGACCTCAGCTGCAGCTACTTCTTCCTAGAAACTTCGCCAAAGGCAAGGGAGGCAAGGGCAAAAATGAACTATTGGGACTTCATCTAGATAAAAAGCTTTTGCACAGCAAAAGAAATAGTCAACAAAACCAAAAGACAACCGACAGAATGGGAGAAGATATTTGCAAATGACATATCAGATGAAGGGCTAGTCTCTAAAATCTATAAAGAACTTATCAAACTCAACACCCAAAGAACAAATGATCCAATCAAGAAATGGGCAGATGACATGAACAGACATTTTTCCAAAGAAGACATCCAAATGGCCAACAGACATGAAAAAGTGCTCAACATCACTTGGCATCAGGGAAATGTAAATCAAAACCTCAATGAGATACCACCTCACACCAGTCTGAATGGCTAAAATTAACAAGTCAGGAAACGACAGATGTTGGCAGGGATGTGGGGATAGGGGAACCTTCCTACACTGTTGGTGGGAATGCAATTGGTGCATCCACTCTGGAAAACAGTATGGAGGTTCCTCAAAAAGTTGAAAATAGGAGCGCCTGTGTGGCTCAGTCATTAAGCATCTGCCTTTGGCTCAGGTCGTGATCCCAGGGTCCTGGGATTGAGCCCCGCATCGGGCACCCTGCTCTGCAGGAAGCCTGCTTCTCCCTCTCCCACTACACCTGCTTGTGTTCCCTCTCTTTCTGTGTCTCTCTGTGAAATATATAAATAAAATCTTTAAAAAAAATTTGAAAATAGAGCTAACATATGACTCAGCGAAGGCACTACTGGTATTTACCCCAAAGATACAAATGTAGGGATCCGAAGGGGTACGTGCACCCCGATGTTTATAGCAGCAATGTCCACAATAGCCAAACTATGGAAAGAGCCAAGATGTTCATCGACAGAGGAATGGATAAAGAGGAGGTGGTATGTATATATACAATGGAATATTATGCAGCCATCAAAAGGAATGAGATCTTGCCATTTGCAATGACATGTATGGAACTGAAGGGTGTTATGTTGAGGGAAATAAGTCAATCAGAGAAAGAAATATATCATATGACCTCACTGATATGAGGAATTCTTATTCTCAGGAAACAAACTGAGTGTTGCTGGAGTGGTGAGGGGTGGGAGGGATGGGGTGGCTGGGTGATAGACATTGGGGAGGGTATGTGCTATGGTGAGCGCTGTGAATTGTGCAAGACTGTTGAATCACAGATCTGTACCTCTGAAACAAATAATACATTATATGTTAAAAAAAGAAGAAGAAGATAGCAGGAAGGGAAAATTGAAGGGGGGGAAATCGGAGAGGGAGATGAACCATGAGAGACTATGGACTCTGAGAAACAAACTGAGGGTTCTAGAGGGGACAGGTTTGGGGGGATGGGTTAGCCTAATGGTGGGTATTAAAGAGGGCACGTACTGAATCGAGCACTGGGTGTTATACACAAACAATGAATCATGGAACAGTACATGAAGAACCTAATGATGTAATGTATGGTGATTAACTAAACATAATTTAAAAAATTAAAAAAAAAGAAGACACACAGATGGCCAACCAACACATGAAAAGATCCTCAACATCACTAATCATCAGGAAAATGCAAATCAAAACCATGAGAGATGTCACCTCACACCTACCAGAATTGAAAAGACAAGTATTACAAATACTGGTGTGGATGTGGAGAAAAGGGAACCTTGTTCACTGTTGGTGGGAATTTAGATTGGTGTAGTCACAATTCAAAACAGTATGGAGGTTCCTCAAAAAATTAAAAGCAGAAGTACTATAATATCCAGAAAATCCACTTCAGGGTATCTAGTTGAAGAAAATGAAAACATTAACTTGAGGAGGTATATGCACCCTCTGTTTATTGCAGTACTACTTACAATAGCCAAAATATAGAAGCAACCCATTTGTCCATCTATAGATGAATGAATAAATAGAAGCAACATATATATGCAATGGGATATTACTCACAGATAAAAAAGAATGAAATTCTTTTTGATGGACCTACAAGGTTTTATGTAAATAAAATTAGACAGACAAAGGCAAATACTGTATGATTTAACTGAAAATGTAGAACTTAAAAACAAACACAGAAAACAGAAACAGTCATATAGAGAGAGACTATAGTTGTGATTGACACAGGGGAGAGGGTAGGAGGGATGGCTGAAAGAGGTGAAAGGAAGTCAGTGGTGCAAATTCTCAGTATAAAATAAATAAGTCACAGGGATGTAAATTACAGCATAGGGAATATAGTCAATAACACTGTATTAATTTTTCATGGTGATAGATGGTAATAAGCTTTATCACGATGATCATATCATACTGTGTATAAATGTTAAATCCCCATCTCTGCACCTGAAACTAGTATAATATTGAATGTCAACTATACATCATTAAAAATAAATACATAAAAATAAAAATAAAATTGTCACATAATTTTGCAAAAAAAAAAAAACCCAAAAAACAAAATCCCAGAACTATAGGCTAATAGAAATATACATACAAATATCCTCAAAGATTATTCACAAATTAAATCCAAGAATTCCATTGATGCAAGCTAGGTAATTTAGATTTAATGTTTTATTTCTTTGGATGTCCATGTATCCTCTAATTGTGTTTTAAAAGTACTTTGTCCTCTCTCAATTTTTTCAGTTAAGTGAAATTTTCGAAAATTACATTCATCCCCCCCCCACATAGTGAAACTTAGGCTTTTCTCATTCATAACAAGTATTCCTATAAAAATAAAATCAATTTGTTATCATTGGAGCATGACTCAAAGCG
This sequence comes from Eumetopias jubatus, assembly GCF_037043125.1. Classification (NCBI taxonomy): domain Eukaryota; kingdom Metazoa; phylum Chordata; class Mammalia; order Carnivora; family Otariidae; genus Eumetopias; species Eumetopias jubatus. The sequence goes on along the minus strand of NW_028274814.1, from coordinate 47,857,938 downwards.
TAATATGAGTAATTATTTAATATTCAAATCTTTGGCATGGTGCTATTGTTCAATATTGTTCAATATTGTGTCCTTCCCACAGGCATTTAGTTTTCTTCAGCAGAAACCTAGATAACTTATTTACAAATAATAAGATGGATTGCAGGTATATTAAAACTAAGGCAAAACATTGAGAAGATAAGTTTGGAAATTGATGTTTTTGTGACAGTTACAATAAAGTTGAAAATGCAGTGAGTCTTCAAAATTAGTGTCAAATATTATTAAGTACCTGTTAAGGAGATGATGATTAGAATATTTTCAGTACAACAGAAATGACATAGCAAAGGCATAAGAAAAAGAAATATGTAATGGAAGATTTAGCAAACTTGTCTAAAAGTAAAACTTAAACATCTAAGATATTTTCACAAGGCCTAAGTTCCCAGTGTTTGTGAATCGGAGGGAAGCAAGTTAAGAGCCTGGGTGGGTCAAGTCTCTGACCCCAATGTCTTCTGGAACATAAAAATTTCTCAGAGGTACTTGCCAAGAGACAAAAGAAATGACACACTACAAACTGAAACTGTGTACATTCTAGAGGTGTGTGATGAGATAAACAGTCTTCAAAATAGGCCAAGTGTAAGAATTTCCTGTTCAAATTTTAAGTGACACATTGATGAGAAATCTAGCTTTTCCACTATTGCCTCACTCTGAGCTCTCACAGGGTCAGTAGTCTCTGAAGACCACAGATATTGTCTGTTTACAAGAGTAACCTGGTCTCCCACTGGAAGATGCCTGGCTCTCTGGCCAAGAGAAGGTATGTGTCACTACTCTGCTATCTATCTACTAGCCACCTCATTTAGTGGGAGATACAAATGTTGGATGGGATGCACCTGAGGCACAACAAATATACAATCAAATCACAGAGAACATTGGTATCTTTATTCCAACAGACCAGGGTAACAGACAAGAGTAAGTATGAAATACATTGGAGAATTTCTTAAAATATTCAAATCTTGCCTGTGGAGAAGTAATTAAGTGCATATATACGCACATAATTGTGTCTTCAAATCAATATAATTTCAAGTGAAATCCCATAAGCATCATGATAAGGAACAGTTAATTTTAGATTTGTCATCAATATAGGTATAATTACATATATTATTTGATATTTAGCCCAGTCTTTAAAAATAAATTCTTAAAACAGATGAACATAGGTGAAGGGAAAAAAAAGAGAGGGAAGGAAACCTTAAGACATTCTTAACTATAGAGAAGAAACTGAAGGTTGCTGGAGGGGAGGGGGATTGGGGATGGACTAAACGCATGGTGAGTATTAAGGAGGGCACTTGTAGTGATGAGCATTGGGGGTTATATGTAAATGATGAATCGCTAAATTCTACTCCTGTAACCAATATCATACTATATGTCAACTAACTAGAATTATATAAATATTGGAAAAAATAATTTCTTAAGATGAATCCATCAAATCATAAAAGCCAAATGTAATTCCTCATATAGTTGCTTTGATAAATGAAAGTTTGATCTTTCATGAAAAGCAAGATGAGGTACCTTCTAAAAAATGCTAATTTAAATTTAAGTATGAAACAATTTAAAAACTTTTTTAAAAATTGAACAAAACTTGGCAAAAAAAAGATATTTAATACTGAAAGATATTCCTATCTAATGGATTATGTTACATGCTCTAAAGGATATGAATCAGTAATGATACTGTGACTATTGTGTTAAAAATACTTAAAATAACTAATATACTATTGAGATCTTAGAAAAGCTGGATGGAATATTAATTATGTGCATTATGTTTTATATATATTTAATTCCCATTTGAGGTTAGTATAAACTAGGCGGCTAGACAGGAAGTAACTTCTTAAAGTTCATACTTTGTAAATTTGAGAGCCAGGAGTAATTCCAGATTTCACTGACTGAATACTTATTTCATTTATTAGAATTCCTCAAACAACTAAAGCTTCCTTACTGCCTATGACATTCATAGGTCTTTCTGGAAGTTTGTACCAACAGTGTTCTTTCATAAATGATCTACACTTTTACCTATCATTTTATGGTTTCATATCTTTACCATTAAATCTGTTGTCAATTTCTGTTGTTAAATAAGTACTTTTAAAAAAAAAATTTTGTTTTTTTGTTTTCATTATTGCTCAGGTTTTGGATGTTTACTGTGTCATATAACATTTTCAACATATAAAATATTTCTTTTAAAATTTAATAATTTCTCAGAACTCCACAATTATTCAAAATAAAGACCACTTGATTGCACTACATGACCTTTTAGTAAAGAAATCTAAATCCCAAATAAAAGTCATTTACTACAGGAATTTCCTATGTGTGCAAAAACTAGTATTCCCTAATCTAGGGGACTCCATTTAAAACTTGTCAAAAAAAAATGGTGCAGCATTTTCTTTCTAACACAGCATTTTAATATGAACCCAGTTATTCTAATAATGTTGACATGTTTCTGTGGAATCTGACCTTACATTAATAAGGACAATATTATTCATGAATTCTTTTCTTCTTCACTAATTTATCGCTTTACATTTTTCCAATCAATACTATTGTGTCAAACATAGAACATCATTGTAAAAACCACTTATTCTATCGTGAAACCCTTCTTTAAAGCTCTAAGGAAACTAGTACCAGATTTTACACTGCCCAGCTGCAAATGAGTACTATCACTCACCACACACTCCACCCAGTGTGACTGTCCTAGCAATCTTGTCATTACATACACTATTCATCAAGTCCTTCAGTGCGGTCCCATTCAGCACCGTGCCTGACACTACTCAGCTGCAGAGATGAATAACCAAGGAGTTACCTATGCAGAACTCAATCAGGTTAAGGGCTCAAAAAGACATCAAATGAAAGCTAAGGGCACTAAAAGTTCCATTTCAATAACTGAACAGGAAATAATCTATGCAGAATTAAATCTTCAAAATGCTTCTCAGGATCTTCAAGGGAATGGCAAGAATTACCCATGGAAAGGTAAAACAATACACACATAGTCTAACTGTTCTAGGATATGCAGTTGGGGTACAGGGGTGTAGGGAATGAGTAGGGAATGATCTCCCATATGTTTCATTTGTGAGGATCAGAGCATGGAGCTGGAATATAGTATTGTAATTGAAATCTGAGGACAAACCTTGTTCAAGTCTTATAATTCATGGTCTTTACCCAGTCTCATGGGGGTAATATATTTACTGCAAAGGTAATGGTGTATTCTGAGAGAAGATTACAATGGTAGTTACAGGTTTGGGGTCCAAATTTTTATATGTGATTCCCGGTGCGTTGTTGGGTCTTTTGTATGTAAATTTCCTAAATGATTATTTCCATCCATCTTTTCTCAGAATTTTCATTTCTCTTCCTACTATGTACCTTCACGTTCAGGGAAGCTTGTTGCTGGGATCTTGGGAATCATCTGCCTTGTCTTGATGTCCACTGTGGTCACAATAGCTGTTATTCTCTGTAAGTAAGTGTTTGAATGACTACAAGGGAATTTTTCACTTTAATGATCATCAGTGCCTCGAAATGTTGCACAATATTATGGAATTGTATTATCTCATTTTAATGCATGTTACTCTAAGTGTGGAATGGTTATTCTGAATTTGCCAAACATAGAAATAACAGAATAATTATAAAGAGTATTACACATATATTCAAATTTCATAACTCAAATGCAAGCTATAGGAGAGACCTAATTGAGATATGCAAATTAATTCGTGAGATTGGTTAAACCAAATATTGTAAAAGACTGTGAGATCGGTTCTTTAAACTTTTGAATTATCTTTGCCCACATGTTCATTATTTATTCAATTTTTATGGGTAAAATCTATTTTATTACAGAGTTTTCTCATTATAAACAATACACCAAACTTCAAACTAAGAAACTCAAATCATAATGATTTACTTAGTGTAATATTAAGTTTTATTAAGTTTTATGAGGATTGCCTTAATTTTTCTAGTTCCTGAAGGACCAGTGCAGAACAAAGCATCCTTGGAAACAAAGACCCAGAAAGGTAGAACATCATTTTCAAAATGATATTAGGATAATTTATATTTTATCTCTATCTTAAGCTAGACAAGGATGATAATAGATGCTTTTGGGGAAAATGAATTAGAAAATTGCATAATAAATTTTCAGAAATAATGAATATAGGAGAGTATTACTTTTTATGCAACAGTATGAGGACATATTCATTTAAAATCACCGTACCCGGGGTGCCTAGATGGCTCAGTCAGTTAAGTGACTCTTGGTTTTGGCTCAGGTTGTGACCTCAGGATCCTGGGATTGAGCCCCATGTCAGCTCCATACTCAGCATGGACTCTGTTTGAGATTCTCTCTCCCTTTCCTTCTGCCCCTCCTGTTCGTGCTCTCTCTCATATAAATAAATAAATCTTAATAAAATAAAATAAAATAAAAGTCACCTACTCGTTGTTACCAATGGCCTCAAATTTCCACATGCTATAACACGATAAGAGATAAATCGTTATGCAATTCCAAAAAAGTGGTCTTGTTCAATGACTCAGAGCACATGTAGAGATGGACATTTTTGTATGTTTGCTTCATATGGGCACATAAATTACGGGGGGAAAGATTGACTCTTCTAGGAGTTTGTGTGTGTTCTGTTTTTTTTTTGTCAGCTTGTGAGGGTAAATTGATGTGTTATATACACATTTGTGTATATATAGGCAAGTTGTAAATTTGCAGTTTTAATATTCAAAGCCTTTTGGATAATATCTCATAAACTTTCTCCAGCATTTCATTGTCCAAAAGATTGGATTACATATTCCAACAATTGCTATTACATTAGTACTGAAAGAAAATCATGGAATGAGAGCTGGTCATCCTGTGCTTCTAAGAGCTCTAAACTGTTCCACCTGGATGATGAAGAGGAAATCGTGAGATTTCAAATGTTTTCAGATTTTATTAAAAGCTTATCATTTAATATTATATTTGTAGAGTTCATCCATATATTTGTACACATCTCTTGTTTATTTTAAAGTCTGTTACTATTCCATTGTTTGACTCTATGATATTTATATTTTATACTTTTAATGTATATTTTATAATTTCCAGTTCTTGCTTTTCAAAGAAAACCAGACTTCAATAAATGCTCTTTCACCTGAAATAACCTTACTTTTTTTTAACACATCAAGAAAACTAAATATATGAATGTGCACAATCATCACAAAATAGAATCACACAATTACAAATCAGATCATGAACGATAAGTTTAGAGCCTCTTTTAGCCCTGCCAATTTTAATAATGTGAAATATCTTATTTTTGGACTTTATATCGATGGAATCATGCAGTATGCATTTTTATGTGTGTCTCCTTTTGCTCTCATATTTGTAATCCAACTGTATTATCGCATTTGTCTATATTTTGTGAATTTTCACTGCTGCTGTCTTATATGAATATGACATTTAAAATCTGTTCTCAGAAATTTAGTTCCATTTTGGTGTGTGGATATTATGAATAATTATATAATGAAAGGCCTTTTCTCTGTCCTTTTCCACATGTATTTATAATAATTTATTATACATAACTACGTAGTATATGGTATATTTCTAGAATGTAAATATTGCATTTTTCATAATAAAATAATGTATAAGTATAACATTATAATTGTATTTACATATAATTATAACACATTTTTCTTCTAAGCATTAGTATGAAACTTCACAGTCATAGATATGTGTGTCTTTCAATATATTAAATTATCCCTACATTTATCTAGTGTATTGTGTAAATACACATTGTACAAATAGTCCCTTGATCCAAAACTCTGTAGTCTCATAAAATTTAATACAATTAAGTTCTGGTGATTATATAACAGTATCATTTTTCTGGACTGGGAGTTATTAGGATATTCTCTTTGGCGAGAATATAAAGAGTTCAAGTGTGTCTCTTGCTCATTTCTCCTAGATGGTGTTTTCTTTTGTCTTCTTAGAAGTCCTCATCATGTTTTAAATACAAGCACTTTTTTGAGTTTATGAGATGGAAATAGCTGTATCTTGCATTCTTACTCCCCTACTGGAGTCTTTTAATGATCCGAATTTTAATGTTATCATGGTCCAATTTATCATTTTGGGTGTTAGTGATTATTTTGGACCTATTTCAGAAGTTATTCAAAATTCATGAATATAATTTCCTATATTACTTTCCTGGATTTACCTTTTTTTTGTTTCTTTATTTTTTAACCTTTAGTTAGGGTTTATGATCCACTTGGAATTTATTTTTTGTGACGCTGTGTTTATGAGTCTGGGAGATAAAAGTGAAGGTTACACTTTTCTACATCATGACCTAATTGATGGAGCATAATTTACAACAGAGTAGATCTTTTCTTCATATAAAACTTTATACATATAAAGTTAGATATATGGCCATATGTGTTCTAATCTGCTTTATGTAAATAATATAGATATGCGATATCTCTGTATAAATAATTATATACACATATATCAGTCTACACAGTCTGTCACAGCACAGCACTTCGACTAAAATGTAGAGCCTTACCTTCCTTGATGTCCCTTTACTGTCTCATTTCTCCTAGAATTGTCTTAAATGTTTTCTACTTATATTGAGAATCACATGGATGTTATAATTTTGTTTCAACTGATGATTTTGCTTCAAATATCAAACAATTTAGACAACACAAGAGATGAAACAAATTCATTAGACCTAATGATAGTTTTATCTTTCTTTGGTTGTCTCCTTCTTCCTGATAATCCAAGATTCCCTCTGTTATCATTTAATTTCTGTTTAGATATTTCCCTTTAGCAGTTCTTTCAGAGTGCATCTGGTGGTGACACATTTTCTTAGTTTTCCTTTATCATAGACTGCCTTGATTTCCCCTGCTTTCCTGAGTGATATTTTTGCTAGGTAGTCAGTGATTTTTGATTGGAATAATGCACTTAGCTTCTACATTTTTTTTCTTTCTAGCATGCCTTTTTTCCATTGTCTTGACTGGAGAGAAAAAACATTTTGGGGACTTTTGTCTGTACCCATTGGTGTCTGTGGTTTGCTCACCAGTCTGGGCTATGTGATAAAAGATAAATTCCAGGGCATTCACCGCCATGTCATTCCTTGGAGCTGGAGTGCCCAGTTCTGTCAGTTTGCTCATCACCTGTTTGAATCTTATCTTGTTTTGTATATAATGTCCAGGTGTTTTAGCTGTATTTGGTGGAAGAAATAGGGAACAGTATATCCTCTCCATCTTGCTGGAACAGGAATTCTGATATGTAGTGGTTTTAATATGAATGTTCCTAAGACTAATAGTGTTAAGCATCTTTCCCTGTACTTATTTGCCATCAGTATAGGCTTTTTGGTGAAATACCTTGAAATATTTTGGTTATATTTTTACTTTTTGCTATGGTATTTTGAGAATTCTTTGTGTATCCTGGCAACAAGCATTTTATTAGATGTATGATTTGTAAATATTTCCTCTCAAGTCTATGACTTGTCTTTTTCTTCTCTTTAAAGAGCAGACATTATCTTAATGAACTACACTTCATCAATTTGTTCTTTTATGGATCATGTTTCGTTGTTCTTTCTAAGAAATCTCTGCACAACTTTAGGTCAGGTGTTTTTTCTAATACATCTTCTTGAAAGTTTATTATTTATACTTATGGATGATCAATGTTTAGCATTTTTGTACATAGTATAAGGTATATATTGTTAATTTCATTTGATACTGAATTGTCTCCACAACATTTGTTCTAAGACTATACTTTATCCACAGAATGACTTTGCATCTTTGTTGAAATCTGCATTCCATATATGTGTGGGTATTAACTTTGCTCTTTCTCCTCAGTTTCTTTAATCTTGTATGTATTTTTATGTCAATCTATACTTTAAAAATCCTCCTTTTGTAAACAGTGCGTTTGTATTAGTTCTTTTTCAGAGTTATATCTATTCTAGATCTTTGCATGGATGTTTACTTTTTATTTCTATCAGTTTAATTTTTTTAAATTAAGAATGAAAATTAATTTTATCAGTTGCCTTCTGCATCAGAGAAATCACATCATTTGACCTTCTTTACTCTGCTAATGTGACAGATTAAGTTTATGTAATTTCACATGTAAATCCAACGTGGTATTGCTTCAGTAAATCTACTTATGTCATAGTCCATTATTTTTATATATTGTCAGAATCAGTTTATGATTGCCACTGACATGTAATTTCCTTTTTTTATTATTCCAAGAAAATGTACACAACACATATTTTATTAGACCTTTTTTCTACCTTATAAGGGTTTCTTTTTGGTTTTTAATTGGTATTTCATTTTTCTTTACTCATAAGCATGTAAATATTCTGTAACTGAGTATGAAAAGCTTTCTGAATTACAGATTAAGTTATAGTAGAAGTTAAGACACTTCTGATATTTTTATTTCTTTTTGCTTTGGTTTTCACAAGTTGTATTTGGTAGGATTTTTTTTCAATTTTATGTCTCATTTTAAAGATATTTGTATATTTTCATAATATTCTCTTATGGTAATTTTATTGTGGTATAATGTACATACAGATGGTTGCACATGCAATACATGCCAACAACTGGCTGAATTTTCAAGTGTCACCATCATATGAATGAGAAAATGAATATTACCAGCTCTACAAAATGCCCCTTTCATGTTCTCACCTCCATTTACAAACATTTACATAAATAAAATCATACAGTATGCATATTTTATTTTTGGCATTTTCAGAGAAAGCTGAACATGTGTTCATTTGATACATTTATGTATTACTGATTGATTACTATGGTAATCTTAGATAATACCTTTCTCATGTTACATATTTATCACTTTTGTGGGTATTGAGAACAGTTAAGATTTAGTCTTAGCAACTTTGAAGTTTATAATACGGTAATGCTGATTATAATCACTATATTGTACATTAGACCTCCAGAACTTATTATGTTCTAGTTGTAACTTTGTATTCTTAAACATCTCCCCAATTCCCATTCCTCACAGTTCTTGGTAAATAGCATTATACTCTCTTTTTACAATTTCAGTGTTTCAGATTCTACATAAAGTAAGACCATACAGTATTGGTCTATACCTGTCTGATTTTTGTCACTTACATAATGCCTTCAAGATCCATCCATTTGTCACAAATGACAAGATCTCCTTTTCCATGACTGAAATATTTCATTGTGCATATGTGTGTGTGTGTGTGTGTGTGTGTGTGTGTGTGTGTGTATAAAACACCTTCTTATCTGTTGGCAGATACTTAGGTTCCTTCAATAATTAGGCCATTGTGAATAATGTTGCAATGAGCATGGGTGTGCAGTATACCTTTGAGATAATGATTTCAGTATTTAAATATATATGTAGGAGTGACATTACTGAATATAATGGTATTTTTATTTGTAATTGCTTGAAAAAAAGCTGTGCTATTTTCCATTGTGGCAACACCAATTTACATTTCCTCCAAAGGATTTCCTTTCCTTCAGATCCTCACCAATATTCGCTTATGTTTTTGGAAAAAACAATTCTAACAGGTGTGAGGTGACATTTTATTGTGGCTTTGATTTGCATTTCCCAGATGATTAGTGATTTTGAGTACCTTTCTTATACCTATTTGCCATTTTTATGTCTTCAGAAAACTGTTACTCAGCCCTGTGCCCATTTTGGAAATTGGATTATTTTCTTTGTTTTTATTGCATTGGTTGAGCTATTTATATATTTTAGATATTGGTCCCCTATCAGATATATGGTTTACAATATTTCTTCTGTTCTGTACATTGTTCTTCAAAACATTTTTCCAACTTTTTTGTTCTTTCCTTTGCTGCGCACAAGCTCTTTAGTTTAATGTAGTCCCACTTTTCTCCTTTTTTTAAGATTTTATTTATTTATTAGAGAAAGAGAGCATGAGTGGGGGCGTGGGGACAGAGGGAGAAGCCGGCTTCCCGCTGAGCAGAAAGCCCGATGCAGGGCTCGATCCCAGAACCCTGGGATCAAGACCTGAGCCAAAGGCAGGCGCTTAACCAACTGAGCCACCCAGGCATCAGGACATATTTTTAAGTTATTGTTTCTGTGGGGGACACTGGTTCAGACTGGAGGGGCATAATATCGATAAGACAAAGGAATAAGAAGCTCTGTGCTCTCTCTTTCTCTAGAGAGAGAGAGCATGAGCGGGGGCAGTGGGGGCAGAGGGACAAGCCGACTCCCTGCTGAGCAGAGAGCCCTATGTGGGGCTCAATGGCAGGTGGAAGATATATCACCCATTTCATAATCTTCACACTGACTTGAGTCTCTCATGATCCACCTCGTTCCCTCAGGAGTATTTCTTTGTCTGTGTTTGCGTGTGTTCTTCAGTCATTTCATTATGCATTGAGTTGTGGATTTCTATGAGTTAATTCTATTATTAGTTTGCTGAGTCTCTGTGGTCCATAAATATTTTTAAATGATATTTAAGAAGTTGTTTATTCATTGTGACTTATGATTGTTTTTCTGCTTTCCTCCCCCCTGCTTATCTTCTCCTTCTCAAACTGTATTTAGAACTATGCTGGTTTTCCTGATATTGTTTTGAAGGTTTCTGAACTCTGTTAATTTTTCTGTTTTTTCTTTCTCATTTTATGAGATGAATAAATTCTGTTATTCTTTCCTCGATTTCATCAATTTTTTCTACTGTATCTCAAATTCTCTGGAGAACCCATTTAGTGAATTTCATTTAGGTATACAATGATAAACTAAGAATTTCTCTGTGATTTATTCATATAGTTTTATTTCTCTATTGATATTTCCTATTTGCTATATTGCTGCCATCATGTTAATTTCATTATCTGAACTGTTTTCTTTCTAATTTCCATATATTTATAAACAGTACTTAAAGTACTTTTTTCTAGTAAATATAATATCTTATCCCAGTAGAAGTTTATATTGACCCATACATTCCCTTAGTGTAGAAGATATTTGCTGTTTCTTTTCATGTTTTTTTTAATCTTTTAGGTAGATATTTTTGATATACAATTTAGTAAACATGCATTCTATTTCATATTCTTAGATTTATATTTTGTTTAAGTTGCGTACACTTTACTGCTGGATCTTCTTCCCTATAATCTCCCTGCTAATGTTTTTGTTCAGTGTTTCCAAATTCTTATTCTTTTAGCCTACTTTCCTAGGGATTGCCCTTGTGATTTTGTAGCTTAGATGTTACTTGCAAGTTTTTTTTTAAAAGACTGTGTTCCAGAACTGCAAGTCAGTAGGGCTTCCACCCTCTGCCATGTGATGTGTGTGTGTGTGTGTGTGAGTGTGAGAGAGGAGTGCTCACAACTTGAATATCAGTTCTCAAGTCTCCTTCTGCTTTTACTTTCTACTGGGTTCATCTTGGTCTCCTCTCCATGTGTATATATATTTTTTCCATCAGTCAAGAGTATATAGGGAGCTCATGTCAACTCTTCTGTTGTACTTTCACTAACAGTATTTTTCCTATTATATTTAAAGGGGTCACAGTGCTTGACAGGAAAATTACTACCTCCAACTTTTTTTTTCTGGAATGAAAACAATTTTATTGTTACCTGAGAAAAAGTGCAGGAGAAATATTCCTAATGACCATGTAGCCTGTCCCCTTGGGCCAGACCAGGCCAGGAGACTTCCCTTACCTGCCTTTGAGCCCTGGGTCATTTGGGGTCTCCCTGACTGTGCCCAAAGGCTGGAGAAGTCCACAAGAGTCTGGAGAGACAGCATCTGCAGTCATGACTCCAGAGACTAAAGCAGGGTCCATGGGAAGTCACACCATTCAAGATCTAGGGTCTCTTGGGTCACAGCCCCGAGTCCGATGGAAAAAAACTCCACCCAGCCTCCCGGATCCAGGCCAGCGGGGCTGTCAACTGCTCCAGACACACATGGGTTTTCCTCATTCATTACCATGCAAAATCATCACGCTGCAGTGAAAAGTCAATGGGCTATTTCACTCCCTTCCCCGAGGTTAATCAAGTCTCCCCTGTGGCACCAGCACCATTGCTTTTGCAGCTTCTCCAAATTATAGAACCACAAGTTTCTGGATCACTGAGCTACCGCGGACAGATAGGCATGGGAACAGTGCTGGGCAAGAAGACTACAGATATGTTTTCTTCTTACTTGAATCTCTAGGAATCTTTTCAAAACATAGATATTTCACAAAATATTATTAACTTTTCATAAATTATCAGAACCCTGAAATCGTTACCTTTCTCAGGTTGTCCTCCTCACTTACTTACAAGATATTTTTATAACATGTCCAGTGTGTAATATTATATTAAAATTTGAAAGATTCTATAAAGTAAGAAAGAATTAACTGTGTTTGTTATTACAAATTCAAATAAGATCTCTTATTTGATTTCTAAAAAAAATTTGTTTTCTCATAGTGTTTGTTCAGCCTCCTCATTCGTTCTTCATGGATTAGTACAGTTTCCCAGAACATCAGTATTAATTCATTTGTGTGGCCAAAAGACTTGACCTTCTTTCCTAAAGTGTAAGTTTCTTGACAATTTTTGTATTTTATGCCTTAAGAGGACTAATCTTACAAAGAATAAGTGCAGTATGTGAACAATTCTATAACACATGTGTTAAAGTGTTTCTATAGAAAGATGATATGGAAAATATTCAGGTTTAGATGTACAGCTATTAGTCTAAATAAATTGTCCCTCAAAATATTGTGATTTATATTTTTAAGAGTAATGAGATATAATTCTCTGTATTTCAGGTTGTCAGTTTCTTCAGAGAGTGACAAGGATTGTCCATTTTTCAACTTTGACTCAAAGAAAATTTCTTTTGAACCCTGCTTAGATAAAAAAAAATACATTTGTAAGCACTAGGTATTTTAGTTACCTAATTTTGGTATAATGCTATCTCACCATCTATAAAGAGCATATATCTCATTTCTTCAAAAGCCATACAACTATTTTCTCAGAATATTTCCAAATATAATTTTTAGAGCAATTTTAGATTCACAACTAAATTAAGAGGAAGGTACAGAGCTGTCCTATATTATCCCTGTATGCACACGTGGATGGCCTCTCCCATTATCAGCATCACTCACTAGAATGCTTCATTTGTTACCAAGGATGAATCCACAGTGATGCATCAGAATCATGCCAAGTCCAAATTGTACCTGAGGTTTCACCTTTGGTGTTGTAGAACTTTTTTTTCAATCTTTATTTATATGAATGTAAAATATATATACCCAGGTACATATTATGCATTTCTTTAGCATTTGCTATTTAAATTATCGATAAATTACAGATCATAATATCAAGCACTGTCATTGTGAAGTCTTCAATAAGGTAATCAATCCACTCATCTTTCCAAATGAATTGATTTGTCCTAGCCCTTAAAGGGCTGCAAATAAGAGTTGAACAACCCAGGGTGGTGTGGTTATCAGTCAGAATGAAAACTGGTCAGAAGACAGAAACCAGGGGAAGATTCATGTAAACAATTATGATCTATTTGTAAGGGAAACCCTACTAAGAGGACATGCTACTAAAATTAAAAATCATAAGGAGTTTCTTAGGGTTGAAGGAGAGTACACAAAGGAGAGCTCACTGGGCAGCCACGTCTACTCTCTGAAGATGGGATTTAGATGTCATTGAAGACAATGTGGCTACATACAGCTTCATGGCAGACATGCTCATGGGATTGGCCTGGGACAGAGCAATTCCATAATCTACACATGAACTTGGTGAGGTTGGATCTCAGGCTGTGACTGGCAAGCAGGAGGAACCCCTGCCGGACTGTTGGGAGGCATAGAACAAGGGAAGGAAACTTTGACTGCTCCTGGTGACAAAAACTTGCTAGAGGCTGAATAAATGCATAGGACCTCCTGATGCATGCAGGTGGCAACCAAGCCATAGCGGCCAAACACCCTGAAAACACCATGAAACCAGGAAAAAGAGCTTTTTCTGTTGCAGTGTTTCTCCATTGCCTTTTACCAACAAAACTCAGCCTCATGGGGGCTGACAAGGAAGAGAAGTTTATAGGATCTAACTCCATTATCTGAGAACAGGGCATAGAGGGATGAGTAGATTTAGAGCTGAGGGTACTTATTGTTGATAAGCATTTAGGATTATCATGCAACAACCACAGAGTTGCTCTATAAGAGCTATTCACATCTGTCCCACATCCTCAGAGAATGGAATAAACAGCTATCTTTTGAATCACTTTTCTTATAGCACTGTCAAAATTAGGTTCATTTTATGGTAGAGATTGTTTTTCTCAATCATTAATAACCAGTGTCCTTCACTACTTTTTCTTGTGTGTTGTTTTCCTTACCTGGATTTCAGATATTTTAGAAGACATCTTGTTTTATTAAATTCCCCAAGTCCCCACTTCTGTCACACTTACCCAGTCTAGAAAATACTTTGATGCAAAAAATAAAATGTTAAATAATGAAGAAAACAAGAATAAAACTATAAAGATATTGTGTGAGTCAAACAGCTAGTTATTGCCAGAACTCATGAGAAATTTAGTAATTTGATAATGATTCAGATATTTCTACCCTAGTTCAATTACAAGAGGGAGAGAGATTGAACTCAATTATTACTTGCAAATAAATTCATATTTCATATACATTTATCTCTTTGACATAGACATATTATTTTTTACACATATCCTTTTTTCTTAAGATTTTTAATTTATTTTTATGGCAGAGAGAGAGAGAGAGCACAAGCAAAGGGAGCAGCGGGTGGAGGGAAAGGGGGAAGAAAGCTCTCAGCTGAGCAGAGCTGGATGCAAGACTGGATCCCAGGACCCTGGGATCATGACCTGAGCTGAAGCAGAAGCTTAACCAACTGAGCCACCCAAGCACCCCTACACATATTCTTTATACTCTCTGCACTGATTCTTTACACCCTGATAGAGAAATCATATGAATATTCAAAATCAAACTCATATAATACATAAATGGTAGCTGTAACTAATTACTAAAGTTGTGCTATTTTATCCAAGATTGTACTCACATTGAAAAATAAGCATTTATTTCTCATTCACCAGTTTGTGCTTCGGTTGGATTTTAGTTGATTGAGGCTTGGCATGCCTGCGCTTGGCTCCAGAGTACAGATACAGCTCAGATCTTTATGATATATTTTATTCTTAGAAAAGCAGGCTACCTGTTATATGACATTTTATAGCAGAGATTAGCGGCTAGGAGAAATATGCTTCTTAATGCCTGGACTCTGAACTCATAAGCTTTCACAGTCCCACTCACATTATGTTGTGAAAACAAGTCACACGGCCGAATTTATCATTGATTTTCTGCAAGGTGTACTCCTTTCGAAGTGCTCAAATGGAAGAAATGTATTTTTAATGAACAGTAACCTAATTTACCATAATAGCTATAGGAATATTTTTCTCATTATATTTCATGAGAGAGAAGCTTGTTTGTAAAAGAAAAATATTGGGAAATAGATGGAAAACTTAGGACTTCTGTAACTTCCCATCTAGTTTTTGATTCCTCTATGCCAAAATTCTTGTACTTTTGTACAGTGGTAAACATCATCATATAGATGCTTGCACCAGGATCCTTGATCAATTTACAAATGGGAATAAGTAGTACAGGGTAAAGTTTAAGGACATTGGCAATGAAATGAGGCCTCTTCAGTGTAATTTCTAAATGCAGACTCTAGGCTTGTGAGTCAGTTACATGACTGCTCTGGGTCAGTTTCCTGTCCTGGAAAATATGATAGATATAGTAACTTATTCACAGAGTTACTTAAAGATTATTTGAACGGTACCTCTTGGCAGACAAGTATTCACTAGATTAGACACTTTGACTTAAGAACTTGATGCTTTGTTTTCATCACCTGTAACATGATGACCATAATTATAGCCACATCATAGGGCTGATCTAAGGAATCAAAAATATAATGCTTGAAGATCCTTAAAATACAGCGTAACCACATGATGTTCTTGCTATATGTGATATCTTCATATTTTTTTCAAATTTATTAAATAAAGACTGATTTCCAAGAAAACTGAAGCTCTAAAACTGTTCTTCCTTTCACCCATCCAATCTCTATTGTTACAATATATTAGTTTTACTGGGCATCAGAAATATTATCTGACTTAACCACTTATCATATACATCAAAGATATTAGCATTTCATTTTAAATTTTTTTTCAATATTTAGCGGCTTTTATTAATTTCTTTTGGGTTCCTCTGTCATTCTTTTTTTATGTCATTAGTTTTGTCTTTTTTTAAATTATTTAAATTCAATTAACATATTGTGTATTATTAGTTTCAGAGGTAGAGTTCAGTGATTCATCAGTCTTATATAATACCCAGTGCCCTTATATCACATGCTCTACTTAATGTACATCACCCAGTTGCCCCATCTCACCACCCCCACTCAGTTTGTTTCTTATGCTTAAGAGTATCCTATAATTTATCTCCCTCTCTGATTTTATCGTGTTTTATTCCCACCTTCCCCTATGATCTTCTGTTTTGTTTCTTAAGTTCCACATATGAGTGAGATCATATGATAATTGTCTTTCTCCGATTGACTTATTTTGCTTAGCATAACGCCCTCTAATTCCATCCATGTTGTTGCAAATGGCAAGATTTCATTTTTTTGATGACTGAGTACTATTCCATTGTATGTAAATACCACATTTTCTTTATCTGTTCATCTACAAATCTGGGTTCTTTCCATACTTTAGCTATTGTGGAAATTGCTGATCTAAACATTGGGGCACAGGTGCCCCTTTGGATCACTGTATTTGTATCTTTGGGGTAAATACCCAGTAGCGCAATTGCTGGGTTGTAGGGTAGCTCTATTTTCAACTTCTTGAGGAACCTCCATACTGTTTTCCAGAGTGGCTGCACCAGCTTGCATTTCCACCAACAGTGTAAGAGGGTTCCCCTTACTTCGTAACCTCACCAACATCTGTCCTTTACTGACTTATTAATTTTAGCTATTCTGACTGGGGTGAGGTGGTATCTCATTGAGGTTTTGATTTGTATTTCCCTGATGCCGAGTGATGTTGAGTATTTTTTCATGTGTCTGTTGGCCATTTGCATATCCACTTTGGTGAAATGTCTGTTCATGTCCTCTGCCCATTTATTGACTGGATAAATTGTTCTTAGGGTTTTGAGTTTGATAAGTTCTTTATAGATTTTGGAAACTAGCTCTTTATCTGATAAGACATTTACAAATATCTTCTCCCATTCTATCAGTCGTCTTTTGTTTTTGTGGACTGTTTCCTTTGTTGTTCAAAAAGATATTTACATTTTAAAACAGGGTTTTAGAAAAATTCAATACATGTCATGTATGGACACTAAACAAGAATAAGCCTTTCTGGACATACATTTACATTTTTGAAATCAAGTTGCAATTACTGTTCTTTCTCTTATTGGTCAGGAATCCCAGTCTCCTCATCCAATGTGTTACTTTTGACATATAAATAGTTGTCTCTTTTGGAATTGAAGACATTTTTTAAGGGGGTGTCAAGGTTTGACAAGATAGTCTGTTTGGTTCCTAGATTTGGGGAACCTACTGGGGCCTAGGGGAAGAAGACACTGGAATGTCTTTTTCCTTCCAGTGTTGAGTATCCCATCCACACATATGTATTTCTTACCATGGGGAATGGAGAAAAGTAAGAGAGAAGCTGCTTAATATTAACATTCTGATGTGGCACACCTCCCAATTTTCTCCCAAAGTGTTTTTACATATCTACACGCTTCTTAAAAAGGTGCTTAGTGTTTTAATGTACCCCTAAGAAGAAATGGGAAATCTTTGGTAGAGTGAGCATAAGTGGAGGATCCACCAAAAGCACTTCTTGCACTGCAGGCTTGCTGCTGATGGATGTTCTGAGTAGTTGTTTGAAAATGTCTTAATTTGGGGCGCCTGGGAGGCTCAGTTGGTTAAGCGACTGCCTTCGGCTCAGGTCATGATCCTGGCGTCTCGGGATCGAGTCCCACATCGGACTCCCAGCTCAGCAGCGAGTCTGCTTCTCCCTCTGACCCTCATCCCTCTCGTGCTCTCTATCTCTCATTCTCTCTCTCTCAAATAAATAAATAAAATCTTAAAAAAAAATGAAAATGTCTTAATTTACCTTCGTTGTGGAAGACTATTAATGGTATTGAATTCTGGGTTGGCAGGGTTTTTTACATGAGATGAATATTGTATTATCTCCTACATTTTATTATTTCTAATGAACTTCTAGGCATATAAAATGTTGTTATTCTTTCATTGCTTTCAATATTTTCTATCTGTTTCACAAGTATGACTACAATGTGCCCACATGTGATTTAGTTTTATTTTTTTATTTGGGTTTTGCTGGGCTTCCTGAATTTAACTTGGTGTTTTTCAACAAATTTGAAAAAGCTTCAGCCATTATTTCTTCAAATAACCTTCTGCTAATGGTTTCCCTCTCCTTTTAAGTTCCTAATTATACGTGTCATAACTTTTGATATTATCACATTGCTCTCTCTTGTAAAAATTATTTTTGATCCCCTCTCAGATTCCATTATTATTCTTATCCAGTCCAGAACATTTGAGGGGACAAAAGCTAGATATTTACATATTGCCTTAGGAGGAACCACAAAGAACCAATGGTTATAATTAAGAGCAGAACAACACATTTTAAATTCTAAACTCTTATTTTATTTGTAAATTTACACTCATTAATTATCAGAAAATAAAATTTTCAGATTAATTAATTTGGTACATGAGATTGGACTGACACAACATTGTCCTTTTTGCATTTTCTTTGGAACTGAGTTCCTGCAAAGAATACACTTTCAGCTCTGCTGCAACAACAGTACATTATAAAAGGGCACCATCTTCCTCTGAATTTAGTACTGAAATGAGTAATGTTTAAGTCTGGGATCTAGAATAACAAGGACGTTATGTTCAACACCTAATGGGTATTCTCAGAAAGTTATATATGGAGAAAATTACCATATTGATCACTATAACCCTGACTTCTCTGAAGCCATTTCTTTCTTTTCTTTTATTTATTATTATTATTTTTTTAATATTCAGGGGTAAAACTTAGTGATTCATCAGTTGCATATAATACCCAGTGCTCATTACATCAAGTTCCCTTCTTAATACTCATCAAACAATTAACTCTTCCCCCCACCCACCTCCCCTCCAGCAACCCTCAGTTTGTTTCCTAGAATCAAGAGTCTCTTATGGTTTGCCTTCATCTCGATTTTCATCTTATTTTATTTTTCCTTCCTTCCTCTATGTTCATATCTTTTGTTTCTTAAATTCCATATATGAGTGAAATCATATGGTATTTGTATTTCTCTGAATGACTTATTTTGCTTAGCATAACACCCTCTAGTTCCATCCCTGTTGTTGCAAATGGCAAGATTTCATTTTTTGATGGCTGAGTAGTATTCCATTGCATATAAATACTATGTCTTCTTTTTTTAAAAATTTTATTATGTTAATCACCATACATTACATAATTAGTTTTTGATGTAGTGTTCCATGATTCATTTTTTGTGTATAACACCCAGTGCTCCACGCAGAATGTGCCCCCTTCAATACCCATCACCAGGCTAACCCATCCTCCCACTGCCCTCCCCTCCAGAATCCTCAGTTTGTTTTTCAGAGTCCATCGTCTCTCATGGTTCATCTCCCCCTCCGATTTCCCCCCCTTCATTTTTCCCTTCCTGCTATCTTCTTCTTCTTTTTTTAACATATAATGTATTATTTGTTTCAGAGGTACAGATCTGTGATTCAACAGTCTTGCACAATTCACAGCGCTCACCATAGCACATACCCTCCCCAATGTCTATCACCCAGCCACCCCATCCCTCCCACCCCCACCACTCCAGCAACCCTCAGTTTGTTTCCTGAGATTAAGAATTCCACATATCAGTGAGGTCATATGACACATGTCTTTCTCTGATTGACATTTCACTCAGCATAACACCCTCCAGTTCCATCCGCATCATTGCAAATGGCAAGATCTCATTCTTTTTGATGGCTGCATAATATTCCATTGTGTGTGTGTGTGTGTGTGTGTGTGTGTGTGTGTGTGTGTGTGTGTGTGTGTATAGCACATCTTCTTTATCTATTCATCTGTCGATGGACATCTTGGCTCTTTCCATAGTTTGGCTATTGTGGACATTGCTGCTATAAACATTGGGGTGGACATACCCCTTCGGATCCCTACATTTGTATCTCTGGGGTAAATACCCAAAGTGCAATTGCTGGGTCATAGGGTAGCTCTATTTCCAAATTTTGGGGGAATCTCCATATAGTTTTCCAGAGTGGTTGCACCAGCTAGAGTTCCCACCAACAGTTTAGGAGGGTTCCCCTTTCTCCGCATCCCTGCCAACATCTGTTGATTCCTGACATGTTAATTTTAGCCATTCTGACTGGTGTGAGGTGATATCTCATTGAGGTTTTGATTTGGAATTCCCTGATGCTGAGCGATGTTGAGCACTTTTTCATGTGTCTGTTGGCCATTTGGCTATCTTCTTTGGAAAAATGTCTGTTCATGTCTTCGACCCCTTTCTTGATTGGATCATTTGTTCTTTGGGTGTTGAGTTTGATAAGTTCTTTATAGATTTTGGATACTAGCCCTTTACTTGATATGTCATTTGCAAATATCTTCTCCCATGCTGTCAGTTGTTTTTTGGTTTTGTTGATGGTTTTTTTTGCTGTGCAAAGGCTTCTTATCTTGATGAAGTCCCAATAGTCCATTTTTGCCCTTGCATCCCTTGCCTTTGGTTATGTTTATAAGAAGAAGATACTGCGGCTGAGATCGAAGAGGTTGCTGCCTGTGTTTTCCTTTAGGATTTTGATGGACTCCTGTCTCATGTTTAGGTCTTTCAACCATTTGGAGTCTATTTTTGTGTGTGGTGTAAGGAAATGGCCCAGTTTCATTCTTCTGCATGTGGCTGTCCAATTTTCCCAACACCATTTGTTGAAGAGACTGTCTTTTTTCCATTGGACATTCTTTCCTGCTTGGTCAAAGATGAGTTGACCATAGAGTCGAGGGTCCATTTCTGGGCTCTCTATTCTGTTCCATTGATCTATGTGTCTGTTTTTGTGCCAGTACCATACTGTCTTGATGATGACATTTGTAATAGAGCTAGAAGTCTGGAATTGGAATGCCACCGGCTTTACTTTTCTTTTTCAACATTCCTCTGGCTATTCGGGGTCTTTTCTGGTTCCATACAAATTTTAGGATTATTTGTTCCATATCCTTGAAAAAAGTGGTTGGTATTTTGATGGGGATTGCATTGAATGTGTAGATTGCTCTAGGTAGCATTGACATTTTCACAATATTTGTTCTTCCAATCCATGAGCATGGAACGTTTCCCCATTTCTTTGTGTCTTCCTCAATTTCTTTCATGAGTATTTTATAGCTTTCTGAGTACAGAAACTTTGCCTCTTTGGTTAGATTTATTCCTTAGGATCTTATGGTTTTGGGTGCAATTGTAAATGGGATCAACTCCTTAATTTCTCTTTCTTTTGTCTTGTTTTTGGTGTATAGGAATGCCACTGATTTCTGTGCATTGATTTTATATCCTACCACTTTACTGAATTCTTGTATGAGTTCTAGCAGTTTTGGGGTGGAGTCTTTTGGGTTTTCCACATAAAGTATCATATCATCTGCAAAGAGTGAGAGTTTGACTTCTTCTTTGCCGATTTGGATGCCTTTGATTTCTTTTTGTTGTCTAATTGCTGTGGCTAGGACTTCTACTATGTTGAATAGCAGTGGTGATAGTGGACATCCCTATCGAGTTCCTGATCTTAGGGGAAAGCTCTCAGTTTTTCCCCATTGAGAATGATATTCGCTGTGGGTTTTTCATAGATGGCTTTTATGATATTGAGGTGTGTGCCCTCTATCCCTATACTCTGAAGAGTTTTGATCAAGAAAAAAGGCTGTACTTTGTCAAATGCTCTTTCCGCATCTATCAAGAGGATCGTATGAGTCTTGTTCTTTCTTTTGTTGATATATTGTATCACGTTGATTGATTTGTGGATGTTGAACCCACCTTGCAGCCCAGGGATAAATCACACTTGGTCATGGGTAATATTCTTTTTAATGTACTGTTGGATCCTATTGGCTGGTTTTTGGTGAGAATTTTTGCATCCATGTTCATCAAGGATATTTGTCTGTAATTCTTTTTGATGGGGTCTTTCTTCGGTTTTGGGATCAAGGTAATGGTGGCTTCATAAAACGAGTTTGGAAGTTTTCCTTCCATTTCTATGTTTTTGGAACAGTTTCAGAAGAATAGGTATTAATTCTTCTTTAAAGGTTTGGTAGAATTCCCCTGAGAATCCATCTGGCCCTGAGCTTTGTTTTGATGGGAGATTTTTGATGACTGCTTCAGTTTCCTTAGTGGTTATAGGTCTGTTCAGGTTTTCTATTTCTTCCCAGTTCAGTTTTGGTAGTTGATACATCTCTAGGAATGCATCAATTTCTTCCATGTTGTCTAATTTCCTGGCATATAGTTGCTCATAATATGTTCTTATAATTGATTGCATTTCTTTGGTGTTGGTTGTGATCTCTCCTCTTTCATTCATGATTTTATTTATTTGGGTCATTTCTCTTTTCTTTTTGATAAGTCTGCCCAGAGGTTTATCAATCTTGTTAATTCTTTCAAAGAACCACCTCTTAGTTTCGTTGATCTGTTCTACTGTTCTTTTGGTTTCTATTTCATTGATTTCTGCTCTGATCTTTATTACTTCTCTTCTCCTGCTGGGTTTAGGCTTTATTTGCTGGTTTTCCCTAGCTCCTTTTGGTGTAGGGTTCGGTGGTGTATTTGAGACCCTTCTTGTTTCTTGAGAAAGGCTTGTATTGCTATATACTTTCCTCTTAGGACTGCCTTTGCTGTATCCCAAAGATTTTGAACAGTTGTGTTTTCATTTTCATTGGTTTCCATGAATTTTTTTAATTCTTCTTTAATTTCCTGGTTGACTCATTCATTCTTTAGTAGGATGCTCTTTAGCTTCCATGTATTTGAGTTCTTTCTGAGTTTCCTCTCGTGATTGAGTTCTAGTTTCAAAGCATTGTGGTCTGAAAACATGAAGGGAATGATCCCAATCTTTTGGTACCAGTTGAGACCTGATTTGTGACCTAAGATGTGATCCATTCTGGAGAATGTTCCATGGGTCCTAGAGAAGAATGTGTATTCCGTTGCTTTGGGATGGAATGCTCTGAATAATCTGTGAAGTCCATTTGGTCCAGTGTTTGATTTAAAGACTTTATTTCCTTGTTAATCTTTTGCTTAGATGATCTGTACATTTCAGTGAGGGGGGTGTTAAAGTCCCCCACTATTATTGTATTGTTGTCAATGTGTTTCTTTGCTTTGGTTATTAATTGCCTTATATAATTGGCTACTCCCATGTAGGAGCATAGATATTTACAATTGTTAGATCTTCTTGTTGGATAGACCCTTTAAGTAGGATATAGTGTCCTTCATCATTCTTATTACAGTCTTTGGTATAAAATCTAATTTGTCTAATATAAGGATTGCCACCCCAGCTTTCTTTTGGTGTCCATTAGCATGGTAAATGGTTTTCCACCCCCTCACTTTCAATCTGGGGGTGTCTTTGGGTCTAAAATGAGTCTCTTGCAGACAGCATATCGATGGGTCTTGTTTTTTAATCCAGTCTGATAGCCTGTGTCATTTGATTAGGGCATTTAGCCCATTTACCTTCAGGGTAAGTATTGAAAGATATGAATTTAGTGCCATTGTATTGCCTTAAGGTGACTGTTATGGTATATTGTCTGTGTTCCTTTCTGGTCTATGCTGCTTTTAGGCTCTCTCTTTGCTTAGAAGACCCCTTTCAATATTTCCTGTAGGGCTGGTTTCGTGTTTACAAATTCCTTTAGTTTTTGTTTGTCCTGGAAGCTTTTCACCTCTCCTTCTATTTTCAATGACAGCCTAGCTGGATATAGTATTCTTGGCTGCATATTTTTCTCATTTACTGCTCTGAAGATATCATTCCAGTTCTTTCTGGCCTGCCAGGTCTCTGTGGATAGGTCTGTTGCCAATCTAATGTTTCTACCATTGTAGGTTACAGATCTCTTTTCCCGAGCTGTTTTCAGGGTTTTCTCTTATCTCTGAGACTTGTAAGTTTTACTATTAGATGTTGGGGTGTTGACCTATTTTTATTGATTTTGAGAGGGGTTCTCTGTGCCTCCTGGATTTTGATGCCTGTTTCCTTCCCCAAATTAGGGAAGTTCTCTGGTATAATTTGCTCCAATATACCGTCTGCCCCTCTCTCTCTTTCTTCTCTTCTGGGATCCCATTTATTCTAAAGTTGTTTCATCTTATAGTATCACTTATCTCTCGAATTCTGCCCTCATGATCCAGTAGTCGTTTATCTCTCTTTTTCTCAGCTTCTTTATTTTCCATCATTTGGTCTTCTATATCACTGATTCTCTCTTCTGCCTCATTTTTCCTAGCAGTTAATGCCTCCATTTTTTATTGCACCTCATTAATAGCCTTTTTGATTTCAACTCGGTTAGATTTTAGTTCTTTTATTTCTCCAGAGAGGGTTTATCTAATAATTTCCATGCTTTTTTCAAGCCCAGCTAGTATCTTTAAAATCATCATTCTTAACTCTAGGTCTGACATTGTACTAATGTCATATTGAGTAGGTCCCTGGCTGTCCATACTGCGTCCTGTTCTTTTTGTTGAGGTGATTTTTTCCATCTTGTCATTTTGTCCAGAAGAGAATAGATGAATGAGAGAACAAACTGCTAAGCGGGTAACAACGTCTCCAGAAAAATATACTCTAAACAAACCAGAAAAGACCTGAAATCAGGGGAAAAGAAAAGGAAATAAAGAAAAAAGAAAAGAAAAGAGAAAGAAAAAGATAAAGATAAAAACAAACAAAAACAAAACAAAACAGAATATGATCAAATATGATCAGGCTGGTGCATAAATCAGTGCCACATACTAGATTTTGGTGTATTTTGGTCTGTTAGAAGAAAGTGCCCCCCAAAATTTTAAAGGAAAGCTTACATATGTACAAAAATAAGTGTTGATACAATGAAGGGATGGAATATGAATATAAAGGTAAAAATTATAAAAAAAGGAATTTATAAGATAAGAAGTTGTTTGAAAAAAGAAACAAGAGGATTTAAAAAGAAGTAAAGAAAAAAAAGAAAGGGAGAGAATGTGATTGGGCAGGAGACTAGAAAAAAGCCATACGCTAGAGATTTAGGGTATATTTTGATTTGTTAGAAGAAACTGTATCTCAGAATTTTAAAGAGAGAACAACTCATATATATATATATATATATATATATATATATATATATATGCCGAAAGTAAGGTTAACTACTATGAAGTGATAGAATATGACTCTAAAAATGTAAAGTAAAATGTTTTTTTAAAAAAGGGATTGATAAAATGTTGGTTGAAAAAGGGAAAAAGAAAAATAAAAAAAAAGACAATTAAAAAAATAAACTTTGAAAAACTAAAGAATCATGGTAAAAAAAGCCATGGATTCTATGTGCAGTATTCCCCTAGCGCTGGAGTTCTGCCATTCTCATTGATAGGTAAACTTGGTGTTGGTTGACTGTTCTTGCTGATCTTCTGGGGGAGCGCCCTGTTGCCATGGTTCCCAAATGTCTTTGCCCAAGGCGGAATTGCCCCCCCTTGCCAGGTTGGGGCTACGTAATCTGCTCAGGTTTGCTCTTGGGAGCTTTTGTTCCCTGCAAGGTTTCCGTACAGCTCTGGAGGATGAAAGTGAAAATGGTGGCCTCCCAATCTCTGCCCCAGAGGAGCCAAGAACTTGGGGCCCCACTCCTCAGTGAGCCCCATAGAAAAGCAGTCAATCACTCCCGTTTTCCTGGTCTCCAGCTGTACACTGTGCTCACCCAGCCTGTGACCGAGTGTTTCTATCTTTGGCACCCGACCCCATGTGGAGTCTCCAAACCCAGCAGATCCCTGTGGTGCGCTCCCGTGCCACTCCTCCCAGGGGAGGAATGTGAGTCTCCCCTGATCTGCCGCTTCTTGGGTTCCTGCTGGAGGAGCAGTGGCCCGACTGTGCTGCGGATCATGGTTTATGGCAACCCCAAGCTGAGACCCCACGCCTCGGCTCCATCTCTGCAGCTGGCCTCCCCGCTCCAATACCTGGGAGCTCTGCAGCACTCAGGCACCCCCGGTCTTTCTATGACCCCAAGGGTCCTGAGATCACACTGTCCCATGAGGGTTCCACCCCTGCTTAGCCACTGGAGCGATGTCCCTCAGGGGAGCTGACTTCTAAAAGTTCTGATTTTGTGCTCCACTGCTCTATGACTTGCCAGAAGCGGCTGACGGAGGCCCCCTCCCCCACCATCTATCCTCCCGAATATCCCCTCGGATTCACTTTTCCGCACGTCCTACCTTTCAGAAAGTGGTCGCTTTTCTGTTCAGAGAGTTGTTGCTATTCTTTTCTTCGATCTCCTGTTGAGTTCGTAGGTGTTCACAATGGTTTGATCCCTATCCAGCTGAAGTCCTGGGACCAGACGAAATCCAGCTCTCCTACTCCTCCGCTATCTAGTTCCCAGTCCATACCATGTCTTCTTTATCCATTCATCTGTCGATGGACACCTGAGCTCTTTCCATAGTTTAGCTAGTGTGGACATTGCTGCTATGAACAATGGGGTATTAGTATTAGTATTCCTTTGGCAGATTCAATTTAGACTGCCTTTCCTTAAAATGGATATAGTATTTTCCAGACTAAAAAAAATGGGTTAAAAAAATCTTATGTTTCTTATTTATAAATCTCCAAATATAATTAGCACATAAAAATAAAGCTCTAGTCTTTCATGCACATAGCCACTGCCATTACCTTCCTCATAGTAAAAAAAAAAAAAATTTCCCTATGTGTATAGTTTATCATAGGCAAAATTATTTCCCAGATTTCAGTGATCATTATTGCTGAAGAAAAACTTCTGCGGTTATTCTCCACCCAGGCCATACAGGATTTGGAACTATGATCAAAATTGAAAATCATGGCGTGCCTGGGTGGCTCAGTCATTAAGCGTCTGCCTTCAGCTCAAGTCATGATCTCAGGGTCCTGGGATCGAGTCCCACACTGGGGGCTCCCTGCTCCATGGGAAGCCTGCTTCTCCCTCTCCCCCTCCTTTTACATATGTTCCCTCTCTCGCTTGTCTCTCTCTGTCAAATAAATAAATAAAACCTTTAAAAGAATTGAAAATCATGCAAAAAATAATAAGAAAAGAAAAAGCAAAAAAAATGAATGACGGAATTCTTCAATATTGATTATAAAGTACAGAGTGAATAAAAGTATAAGGGATACAGATGGACCACCAAATAAGAAGTTAGTGTCAGGGTTGGGTGATGGGAAAAATCCAGAGAAATTTGAAAAAGTCAAAAAGAGGAATTCTAGAAATGACAACAAAAACATTTAAATAAATAATCAAAGGAGTGATTAAAGAACAGAATAGAAAGGATAAGGGTGAAAGTAAGTGAATTGAAAGAACACTTGAAGAGAGGAGAAAAGGAGGGAGAAACTATAAAAGCTACTTAGGCATGAAGGATAACATTTGCAGAGTGGATCAGAATGATAGGGAAAATGCAGATAAGCCATAATGGAAGAGAGCATATATGACTGTAGTCAGGATTGGTAGTGCACTCAATCCTCCCATTCTAGAAACACAGTTCATCGCTATTGGGAAAAAACAAAACAAAACAAAACAAAAAACCTTTAACGAACACCTGCATCATGGTAAAACTATTTCTAATTCCTATCTTTCCATTTTCTTTTAAAGCTATGACAAATAGGATTGTTGCCCCAACAGCTCACTGGAACCATTCCCTATTTTGTACACCCAATAATAAACTCTCATCTAACTGGATTAGCAGCAGCATTTGACAGAGTGGATCATTTATTCCTCCTGGAAACACTTTATTCACTTGGTACTCACGGCAATACATTTTCTAGGGTTTGATTCCTATCTCATCATTATGCTTTCTGTCTTGTTTGCTGATTTCACCTTGTCTCCTCTACTTCTTTACATCCTAGAACTTCCTCTTATTTATATCCGCTTGAGGTTCCTGGGTGATATTCTCAGTTACTTAGTTTTAAGCACCACATGTAAGCTGAAAAGCCCAATTTTATACTTTCTGGCCCAAATCTCACCTTTCACCTCCAGACATTGATATCTGAATCCTTACTCAACTGCTCCACCAGTGTGGCTAATGGATAATTCACACTTCACATGTCCAATCCAAACACAGACCCCTGATCACCCCTACTTCATGTATAATCTTTTCCAGCTCGTTGAATGGAAACAGATTCAATTTGTTTTCAGATACGCAGGGTAAAGCACATGCTTCATTCAAGACTCCTCTCCTTTCTCAGTTCACATTCTCACATTAGAGTCCTGTTAACACTGACCTCAAAGTATTCCAGACTCCAATCTCTTATGGCCATTGCCACCCTTAACCTTAATCCAAGCCGCCACATCTCTTGCCTGAATTATTTTGTGTCTTTCTGTTTTTGTTCTTAATTTTTGTATTTCATTTTAGCTGCTAAATTGAGACTGGTAAAATATAGTCAGAGCATGCTCCTCACCTGTTCCTACTTCTTGATAAAGAAGGGACAGCCTTACTTAACAAAAACTTGAGTGATCTGAGTCCTTCAGTTCATGCAAATTACCTTGTAATATATCACTGATCAATCTTTTCTTCTTTATCTCCCCCAAATAACCCACCAAGTCGTCTTTACAAACATACCATCACCATGAAAATTCAAAACTGAAAATATCCTATAGCTCTCTTTGTGTACTATAAGTGTATCTGTGCTTTTTCCATAAAATCAGCAAGATTTTTTACTACAAACACAATAGAAATACAATTATAAAAGAATGGTTTTAAAAACAGTAGACCAGCAAATGGAATAACCTGAAAGAAATGGATAAATTCTAGAAACATGAACTCCCAAAACTGAAACAGGAAGAAATGGAAAACTTGAGCACATGGATAACCAGCGAAGAAATTGAATCAGTCATCAAAAATCTCCTGATAAAATTCCAGTGCCAGATGCCTTCCAAGGGGAGTTCTGCCAAACATTTCAAGAAGAGTTAATACCCATTCTCAAAAAAATAAAAAAAAATAGAAATGTGAGAAAAACTTTCAAGTTCAATTTATTAGGCCAGCATTACCCTAATAACAGAGCCAGCCAGAGACTCCACTATAAAAGAGGACTATAGGCCAATATTCAGGATGAACACGGATGCAGATATTCTCAACAAAATACTAGCAAATCAATTCCAACAATAATTAAAAGAATCAAATGGGATTTAATTTTTGGTTGCAAGGGTGGTTCAATATTCACAAAGCAAACAATGTCATACACCACATTTATTTTTAAAAAAGGGTAAGAACCATTTGATCACTTCAATAGATGCAGAAAAAGCATTTGACAATGTACAACATCCATTCATGATTAAAAGTATACTGAGACATCACCTCACACCTGTCAGAACAGCTAAAATCAACAACACAGGAAACAACAGGTGCTGGTGAGGAAGCAGAGAAGGGGAACCCTCCCACACTGTTGGTGGGAATGCAAACTGGTGCCACTCTGAAATACAGTATAGAGGTTCCTCAAAATGTTAAAAATAGAACCACACTATAATCCAGCAATTGCACTACTAGGTATTTGCCCAAAGGATACAAAAATACAGATTTGAAGGGATACATGCACCCAATTTTTATAGCAGCATTATTCACAATAAGAAAATTATGGAAAGAGCCCAAATGTCCATCGACTGAAGAATGCATAAAGAAGAGGGGTTGCATATCTACCATGGACTGTTACTCAGTCATCAAAAAGAGTGAAATGTTGATTTTGCAAGGATTTGGAGGGAGCTAGAGAGTATTATGCTAAGCGAAATAGGTCAGTAAGAGAAAGACAAATACCATATGATTTCACTTATATGTGGGATTTAAGAAAGAAATCAATTGCACATGGAGGGGGGAAACAGAGGCAAACCATCTGAGGGTTATTGGTGGGGAGAGGGACTGGGGAAGGGTTAAATAGGTGACTGGTATTAAGGAGGCCACTTGTTGTGATGACCACTAGTGTTTTATGTAAGTGATTTTTCCTTAAATCCTACACCTGAAATGGAAAAAAAAATAAAAATTTAAAAACCCAAACATGAAAATATTTCTTTTTTTTTAATGTCTGAATAATATCTATTGTATGTATGTCACATTGTCTATATCTATCCTTCTGTGTAGACATTAGGGTGATTCTGTACTGTAGCTATTATGAATAACGCTTCAATCAAAGGGATAGAGATATTTATTTCAGATAATGGTGTCTTTTCCTTTGGATATATACTGCATATCTTGGAGATATTGTGGGTTTTGTTCCAGTCCAGTGCAATAAAGTGAATGTCAAATAACCCAGTCATATCAATTTTTTAGTTTCCCAGTGCATATGAAAGTTATGTTTACACTATAATGTAGCCTATTAGTGTGCAGGAGCATTATGTATAAGAAAATAAAGTACGTGCTTTATCTAAAAAATATCGTATTGCTGAAAAATACTAACCATCACCTGAGTTTTGAACAAGTTGTAATCATGGGTCACAGATCACAATAACAAATGTAGTAATAATGGGAAAGTTACAAATATGTGAGAATTACTAAAATGTGACACAGACACATGAAGTGAGTAAACGCTGTTGGAAAAATGGTGGCGATACACTTGCTCCACACAGAGTTGCCACAAACCTTCAATGTGTAAAATACATAATATCTACTAAGTGCAATAAGCAAAGGCAATAAAAGGTGATATGCCATCCCCAGAAGTGGGATTGCTGGATATTATACTTCTGTTTTTAAGTTCTTTAGGAATGATAAGTACACATTAACCCAATTCTTGATGTAAGAGGAGGAATGATGAAAAGAATTGCATTTGATGCAAACTAGATAATATGAAGTTTTATTTCTTTTTTTTAAAGATTTTATTTATTTATTTGAGAAAGAGAGAGCAAGAGAGAAAGCACAAGTAGGGGGAAGGGCAGAGGGAGAAGCAGGCTCCCCGCTGAGCAGGAAGCTCACATGGGGCTCAATCCCAGGACCCTGAGATCATGACCTGACCCAAAGGCAGACGCTTAACCAACAGAGCCACCCAGGTGCCCTTATTTCCTTTGGTATTCATGGGTCATTAGCTTGGTTTTAAAAGTCCACATTTTCTGCCGTCCTATTTTTTAGTTAAGAGCAATGTTTAAAAATCACCTTTGTTTTCCCCCTACAGACTTAGAATTGGGTTTTTGTCATTTATGACAAATATGCTTTTTAAATAAGAGACAACTGGCTATGATTGGAGGATGAATCAATGGATAATGTCATGAGTAGTTACTTAATATTGTAACCTCTGCCATGGTGATATAGTTCAATATTGTTTAATGTTTTAATCTTCCCAGAGACATTTATTTTTATCATGTGAAATTTAAATATCTTATTTACAAATAATAAATTTGAATATAGGAATCTTAAGAAATAGGGCAGAGAAATTGAGAACAGTTTAAGAATTGATGATAGTAACAACAGTTACCATAAAGTTGAAAATTTAGTAATTCTTCAAAATAGTTGGAGATAAATATCATTAAATGCCTATTGTTAATGGGATGATGGTTTCAGATTTTTCCCATTATA
Source organism: Eumetopias jubatus (assembly GCF_037043125.1). Taxonomy (NCBI): domain Eukaryota; kingdom Metazoa; phylum Chordata; class Mammalia; order Carnivora; family Otariidae; genus Eumetopias; species Eumetopias jubatus. Next base: position 47,826,343 of record NW_028274814.1, on the reverse strand, counting down.
ACAGAAATTACATAAGGAGAGTATAAGAGAAAGAAGTATGTAATGCCAAGATTTAGCAGCCTGTGTAAAAATACATTGACACAACTAAGATACTCTTAAAAGTCCTGAATTTTCAGTTCTCAGCATTCGCGACTAAGATAAAAGCAAGTTAACAACATGGGTGGTCAAGTCTCTGACTCTAATATCTTTTAGACATAAAAATTTCTCAGAGGCACATGTCAATTAAATGACACACTACAAGATGAAAGTCTCAGACATTCTGGAGGTATGTGATGAGATAAAGTGTCTTCAAAATAGCCCAAGTGTAAGGATTTCCTGTTCAAATTTTAAGTGACACATTGATGAGAAATTTACTTTTTCCACTATTGTCTCTGAGCTCTCTCACAGGACTGGCAGTCTGTGAAGACCACAGATACTGTTTACAAGAGTAATTTGGTCTCCCACTAGAAGATGCCCGACTCTCTGGCCAACAGAAGGGATGTGTCAGTATTCTGCTGTCTCTCTCCTAGCCACCTTATTTAGTGGGAGATTACAAATGCTGAATGGGATGCACCTAAGGCACAACTAATACACAATGAAAGCACTGAGAACACTGGTTGTCTCTATTCCAACAATTCAGGGTAACAAAGGAATAAATATGAAATATGTTGGAGAACTTCTTAAAATATTCAAATTCTTGCCTGTGGAGAAGTAATCAAGTGTATGCACACACATATGTTAAGGGTTTATAAATCAATATAATATCAAGTGAAATCTCATAAACATCATGCATGACAAGGAACAGTTAATTTGGATTTGTCATCAACATATATATAATTTCATATATTACTTGATATTTAGCCCAGGCTTTAAATGTAGATTCTTGAAATAAAATCATGCATTCATGAAGGTCAAATGCAATTCTTCATATATTTTCTCAAATACAACCAGATTAATTTTTCATAATATCAGGATGAGGTAACTTCCATAATATGCTAATTTAAGCTTACCTATAAACAATGATAAGATTTCTAAAAAAATTGAACAAAACTTTGCAAAGGATTTTACCACACTGATGAAGACACCCCAGTGAATCATGTTATAGGGTCTGACATGAATCAGAAACAGTAATATGGCAATTGTGTTAAAAATATAAATAAAATAACTAACATATTATTGATAGTTTATAAAAGCCTGATTGAATCTTAAGTGTTTTACATGCATTATAGCTCACATATTTTATCCTAATTATATGTTAGTAAACTAGATAGCTAGACTTGAAGTAACTTTTAAAAGGTCAGACATTGTAACTTTGAGAGCCAGAAGTGATGCTAAAGCTCACTGACTGCAGAGCTAATTATGTGAATTATTAAATTACATTAATTTGACTTATTATAATTGCTTACACAGTAAAACTACCTTCACTGCCTTTGACAGCCATAAGTTGTTTCTGAGTTCATACCAACACTATTCTTCCATAAATGATCTCTACTTTTATTTATCATTTTACAGTTTCATATGTTGGCCATTATCAATTACCCTTTTCTGGTGTCAAATAAGGATTTTTAGAAATATTTTCTGTTATTGTTTTTTGTTTGTTTGTTTGTTTTCAGTATTGTTTAGGTTTTTGATGTTTAGTGTGTCATGTAGCATTTTTTACCATATGCAGTATTTCTTTAAAACTTAATGATTTCCAGAATTCTACAATCATTCAAAATAAAAGGTCATTTAAAAGGCCTCATACCCTTTTATCAAATATACATCATCAAATAAAAGTAATTTCCTGCAGGAGTTTCCTGTATATGCTAACACTACTCTTCCCCCAACTTTAGAAAACTCAATCCTTAACCATTCATGGATTTTCAAAATTGTCATAAAAAATTAGTCCCATTATTTCCTAATAACAGCATTTTAGTTTTAACCCAGCTACTCTAACAGTGTGTCTATGGAATCTGAATTTAAGTTAATAAGGGCATCATTCTTTATGAGTTTCTTTAGTCCTCACTAATTTTTTTGCTTTTCATGGCTACAACCAATAATATTGCATCAAACATAGAATATAACTTTAAAAATCACTTATTCTATGGTGAAACACTTATTTAAAGATCTGAGGAAATTAGAACCAGACTTTTACATCATTCAACTGCAAAAGAGTGCTACCACTTATCTCACACTCCACCCAGTGTGAGTCTAGTAGTGCTCTTGTCATTACCTACACCACTTACCAACTACATAAGTCCAGGTTTCATAGAGCACAGTCCCTGAGATTACTCTGCTGCTGAGATGAATAACCAAAGAGAAAACCGCTCAGAACCAAATCTGATTAAGAACTCAAGAAGACAGCAATTGAAAGGTAAGCTCTAATTCAGTAACTGAGGAGGAAATAATCTCTGCAGAATTAAATCTTCAAATGCTTCTGAGGATCTTTAAGGGGATGACAAGAACTAACACTGCATAAATAAAGCACGCAGTACAACTGTTCTAGGATGTGAACTTGGGGTACACAGGTATGGGGAAAGAGTGGGGAATGGTCTCACAAATTTTTCATTTGTGAGGGCAGAGCTTAAAATTGGAATAGGGTATTTTTATTGAAATCTGAGGATTAATTTTACTCAGGCATTGTTGTAATTCATAGTCATTGACCAACAACTCATGGAGCATTGTGTTCACTGAAAATTAAATGGTATATGGCCAGAAAAATTACAATGGTAGATATGGTTTTGTGGTCCATGTTTATACCTATGATTCCCCGTGCATCTTTGGTTCTCTTGTATGTAAACTGTCTAAACTTTGGTCTCCATCCATCCATCCTTTCTCAGTGTTTCATTTCTCTCCCCGCAGATTTGCCATCATCTCTAGAGAAGCTCATTGCTGGGATTTGTGGAATCACATGCCTAGTCTTGATATACATTGTAGCAAGAATAGGTTCTATTCCCTGTGAGTAAATCTTTGAATGATTGTGAGAGATCTTTTCAATTTAGTGATCATCAGTGCCTCTAAACATTTCAAGTATCATGGAATGAAGCTTTCCTTTTCATGTATGCATTTAGACTAAATGTGGAATGCTTATTCTGAATTTCTCAAAAGTATAAATAACAATAGTTGTAGAAAATATGAATCTATACATAATTGAGAAACACAAGTTAATTCTTGACACTAGTTAAATGAAATACTGTAAGAGATGTCGAAGTTTGGTTGTTTATGCTTTTAAGCTCTAATCTTCATGATATTATTAATTGAATTTGGTAAATCAATTTTACTCCAGAGTATTCTACTCTTAGAAAATACACCAAGTTTCAAACAGAAAACTAAAATGATTACAAGGATTTTTTTTTCTTGTAATTTCCTTAATTTTTCATTGTACTTTCCTTAATTTATATTTTTAGGTAGTGGAACACCAGAGCAAAACAATTCATACCCAGTTACAAGAATCCAAGAAGATATGTAATGATTTTCATAGTTCTGATATTAGTACAGTTTATATTTTGTCTCCATCTAGGCTGTACAAAATCAATAGAGTTTCAAGGGAAACATAAGTCATAAAATACAGATAATAGATGTTAATAATTAATGATTATAAGAGAGTATTCCTCCTTATGCAACAATATGAAGAAATCCTAATTTAAAATCACCATACCCATTGTTACCAATTGCCTCAAATATCCTCCTGCTAAAACATAAGAGAGAAATCATTTTACAATGCCCAATAAGTGGTTTTGTTCAGTGGCTCAAAGGACATGTAGATATTGACATTTTTGTGTTTTTGCTTTATATGGACTCATAAATTAGGGCAGGAAAGCCTCACTCTTCTGGGAGTGTGCTTGTGTTTTATTTTTGCCAGCTTGTGAGGGTACATGGATGTTATATACACATGTGTATACATTTGCAAGTTGTAAGTTTGTGTGTTTTAATATTCAAAGCTATTTGGATAATATCTCATAATCTTTCTTTAGCTGATCCCTGTGGTCATTGTCCAAAAGAGTGTATTACATGTTTTAACAATTGGTATTACATTAGCACTGAAAGAAAACCATGGAATGAGAGTTTGATGTTCTGTGCTTCTAAGAACTCTAATCTGCTCTCCATAGGTGAAGCGAACATGGTAAGATTTCAAATGTTTCCAACATTTTATTAAAAGCTTATCAGTTGAGGGATGCCTGGGTGGCCCAGTCAGTTACATCTGCCTTTGGCTTGGGTCATGATCCCAGCGTCCGTTCCATCTTGTGACCTCTCACTGTCTCTCTCTCTGACAAATAAATAAATAAAATCTTTCTTAAAAACGCTTATCAGTTAATATTATATTGGTAGAATTTAACGATATTTTTGTACATTTTAAGTCTGTTACTATTCCATAGTTTGACTCTCTGATATTTTATTTATATTTTTATACCTTTAATGTACATTTGATATTTTCCAGGTCTTGCTTTTCATTGAAAACTGCTTCCATAGGTGCTCTTTTGCCTGAAATAACTTTACTATTTAATTTTACCACACATCAAGGAAACTAAACATGATTGTGCAACTTGATCACAAAGTGGTTAGAACCATGTAACTATAAATCAGAGAATGAAATAGAAATTTAGAGCCTCTATCAGGCCTACCCATTTTAATAATGTGAAATATCTTTGCTTATTTTCAGACCTTACATCAATGGAATCATGCAGTATGCATTTTTATGTGTGTCTCCTTTCAGTCTCACATGATATTTGTAATCCATCTATATCATTGCATTTGTCTATAGTTTGTGAATTTTCACTGCTGTCTTATATGAATATGACCTTCTAAAATCTATTCTCATAAATTTAGTTCCTTTTTAGTATATGGGTATTATGAATATTTTATGAAAAGTCTTTTCTATGTCTTTTTAAAAAAATATTTATTTATTTATTTGAGAGAGAGAGAGCACGTGGGGAGGGGCAGATGGAGAGGATGAGGCCAAGAATCTCAAGCAGACTCTGTGTTGAGCACAGACCCAACTCGGGGCTGGATCTCACTACCCTGAGCTCATGACCTGAGCCAAAAACAAAAGTCAGATGCTTAACCAAATGAGCCACCCAAGAGGCCCAGTCTTCTATGTTTCTTCCACAAACCATATTTATAATAATTTATTGTACATAACTGCATAGGATATAGTGTATTATTTTTATGGAATATAAATATTCCATTTATCATATTTGTACATTAGTATTTTATTATGATAAATACAATATTTATTTTCTTCTAAGCATTAGTATGAAGCTGCACGGTCATAGATATGTGTGTCTTTCAATATATTAAATTATCCCTACATTTATCTAGTGTATTGTGTAAATACACATTGTACAAATAGTCCCTTGATTCAAAACTCAATAGTCTCAGAAAAATTAATACAATAATTTCTGATGATTATATAACAGTATCATTTTTCTGGCCTGTGAGTCATTAAGATATTCTCTTCAGTGAGAATGAGAAGTACTCAAGTATGTCTTTTGCCCATTTCTCCAAATGGTGTCATCTTTCCCTTCTTAGCCCTTGTCTTATTTTTTAAAGATTTTATTTATTTATTTGAAAGAGAGATACGAGAGAGCATAAGCGAGCGGGAGGAGAAGGAGAAGCAGGCTCCCAGCAGAGCAAGGCTCCAACCCAGGACCCCAGGATCATGACCTGATCCAAAGACAGATGCTTAACTCACTGAGCCATGCAGGCACCCTAATTCTTGTCATATTTTAATACGAGTGCTTTTTTGAGTTTATGAGATGGAAATAGTTGTGATTTGCATTTTTACTCCCATACTAGAGTCCTTTAATGATCAGAATTTTAATGTTGTCATGGTGCAATTTGTCATTTTGGAGGTAAGTGATTATTTTGGACCTATTTCAGAAGTTAGTCAAAGTTCATGAATATAATTTCTTATATTACTTCTGTATTTACCTTTTTCTTTGTTTATTTTTTAACTTATTTATTAATTTTATTTATTTTTTAATTTTATTATGTTATGTTAATCACCGTACATTATATCATTAGTTTTTGATGTAGTCCTCCACGATTCATTGTTTGTGTATAACACACAGTGCTCCATGCAGAATGTGCCCTCTTTAATACCCATCACCAGGCTAACCCATCTTCCCACCTCCCTCCCCTCTAGAACCCTCAGTTTGTTTTTCAGAGTCCATCGTCCCTCATGTTTTATCTCCCCCTCCAATTTCCCCCCCTTCATTCTTCCCCTCCTGCTATCTTCTTCTTCTTCTTCTTTTTAACATATATTGTATTATTTGTTTCAGAAGTACAGGTCTGTGATTCAACAGTCTTACACAATTCACAGCGCTCACCATAGCACATACCCTCCCCAATGTCTATCACCCAGCCAACTCATCCTTCCCATGGAAGTGGCTGCTCCCATGTTAGGGGCATAGATATTTACATTTGTTAGATCTTCTTGTTGGATAGACCCTTTAAGTAGGATATAGTGCTCATCCTCATCTCTTATTACAGTCTTTGGTTTAAAATCTAATTTGTCTGATATAAGGATTGAACCTCAGCTTTCTTTTGGTGTCCATTAGCATAGTAAATGGTTTTCCAGCCCTTCACTTTCAATCTGGGGGTGTCTTGGGTCTAAAATGAGTCTCTTGCAGACAGCATACCGATGGGTCTTGTTTTTTTATCCAATCTGATAACCTGTGTCTTTTGATTGGGGTATTTAGCCCATTTACATTCAGGGTAACTCTTGAAAGATATGCATTTAGAGCCATTGTATTGCCTGTAAGGGGACTGTTACTGTATATTGTCTGTGTTCCTTTCTGGTCTATGTTGCTTTTAGGCTCTCTCTTTGCTTAGAGGACCCCTTTCAATATTTCTTGGAGGGCTGGTTTCGTGTTTGCAAATTCCTTTAGTTTTTGTTTGTCCTGGAAGCTTTTTATCTCTCCTTCTATTTTCAATTACAGCCTACCTGGATATAGTCTTCTTGGCTGCATATTTTTCTCGTTTAGTGCTCTGAAAATATCATGCCAGTCCTCTCTGACCTGCCAGGTCTCTGTGGATAGGTCTGTTGCCAATCTAATGTTTCTATCATTGTCAGTTACATATCTCTTCTCCCGAGCTGCTTTCAGGATTTTCTCTTTGTCTCTGAGACTCATAAGTTTTGCTATTAGATGTCAGGGTGTTGACCTATTTTCATTGATTTTGAGAGGGGTTCTCTGTGCCTCCTGGATTTTGATGCCTGTTTCGTTCCCCAAATTAGGGAAGTTCCCTGCTATAATTTGCTCCAATATACCTTTTGCCCCTCTCTCTTTCTTCTTCTTCTGGGATCCCAATTATTCTAATGTTGTTTCATCTTATAGTATCACTTATCTCTCGAATTCTGCCCTCGTGATCCAGTAGTTGTTTATCTCTTTTTTTCCTCAGCTTCTTTATTTTCCATCATTTGGTCTTCTAGATCACTAATTCTCTCTTCTGCCTCATTTATCCTAGCAGTTAGAGCCTCTATTTTTGATTACACCTCATTAATGGCCTTTTCGATTTTGACTTGGTTAGATTTTAGGTCTTTTATTCCTCCAGAAAGGTTTTCTCTAATATCTCCCATGCTTTTTTAAAGCCCAGCTAGTATCTTTGTAATCATCATTCTGAACTCTAGTTCCAACATCTTACTAATGTCCGTATTGATTAGGTGCCTGGCAGTCGGTACTGCCTTTGTTCTTTTTTTTGAGGTGATTTATTCCATCTTGTCATTTTGTCCAGAGAAGAATAGATGAATGAGAGAACAAAATGCTAACAGGGTAACAATGACACCAGAAAAATATACACTAAGCAAATCAGCAGAGACCTGAAACTGGGGAAAAGAAAGGGAAAGAAAGAAAAGAAAGAAAGAAAGAAAGAAAGAAAGAAAGAAAGAAAGAAAGAAAGAAAGAAAGAAAGAAAGAAAGGAAGAAAGAAAGAAAGAAAGAAAGAAAAGAAAGAAAGAAAGAAAGAAAGAAAGAAAGAAAGAAAGAAAGAAAGAAAGAAAGAAAGAAAGAAAGAAAGGAAAGAAAGAAAGAAAGAAAGAAAAAGATTAAAAAAAACCAGAATATGATCAAATATGATCAGGCTGGTGCATAAATCAATGCCACACACTAGTTTTTGGGCGTATTTTGGTCTGTTAGAAGAAAGTGACTCCCAAAATTTTAAAGAAAGAATAACTTATATATGTACAAAAATAAGGGTAAATATGATGAAGGGATGGAATATGATTATAAAGATGAAAATTAGAAAAGATTTTATAAAAGGAATTGATAAGAAGTTGGTTGAAAAAAGAAAGAAGAGGAATTTAAAAAAAAAAGGGAGAGAATGTGATCATCCGGGAGACTAGAACAAAGCCATACACTAGAGATTTAGGGTATATTTTGGTCTGTTAGAAGAAACTCTATCCCAAAATTTTAAAGAGGGAACAACTTATATATAGATACCAAAAATAAGGTTAACTACTCTGAAGGGACAGAATATGACTAAAAATGAAAAATGAAAGAGATTTTTTTAAAAAGGGATTGTAAGATGTTGGTTGAAAAAGGGAAAAAGAAAAATTAAAAAAAAAGAAAAAGAAATAAAAAAATTAACTTTGAAAGACTAAAGATTCATGGGGAAAAAGCCATGAATTCTATGTGCAGTATTCCCCTAGCACTGGAGTTCTGCCATTCTAATTGATTGGTTAAACTTGGTGTTGGCTGGCTGTTCTTGCTGATCTTCTGGGGGAGGGGCCTGTTGCCATGGTTCTCAAATGTCTTTGCTGGAGTTGGAATTGCCCTGCCCTTGCTGGGGACAGGGCTAAGTATTCTAGGGTTTGCTGTCAGGACCTTTTGTTCCCTGCAAGCTTTCTGTACAGCTTTGGAGGACGAGAGTGAAAATGAAGGTCTCCCAGTCTCTGCCCCGGAGGAGCTGAGAACTCGGGGCCCTACTCCTCAGTGAGCCCCCAGAGAAAAGCATCAATCACTCCCATCTCCCTGGTCTCCGGGCGCACTCTGTGCTCACCCGGCCTGTGACCGAGCATTGCTATCTCTGGCACATGACCCTGTGTGGAGTCTCCAAACCCAGCAGATCCCTGTGGTGTGCTCCCACACCACTCCTCCCAGGGGAGGAAGGGGAGTCTCCCCTGATCTGCTTCTTGTTGGGTTCCTGCTGGAAGAGTAGTGGCCTGACTGTGCCATGCATCATGGTCTATGGCAACCCCGAGCTGAGAGCCCACTCCTCTGTTCCATCTCTGCAGCCGGCTTCCCCGCTCTGATACCTGGGAGCTCTGCTGCACTCAGGCACCCCCGGTCTTTCTGTGACCCGGAGGGTCCTGAGACCACACTGTCCCAGTGAGGGTTCCACTCCCCACTTAGCCACTGGAGTGATGTCCCTCAGTGGAGCAGACTTCTAAAAGTTCTGATTTTGTGCTCCGCTGCTCTATGACTTGCCAGAAGCAGCCAACAGAGGCCCCCTCCCCCGCCATCTATCCTCCCGAATATCGCCTCAGATTCACTTCTGCACATGTCCTACCTTCCAGAAAGTGGTCGCTTTTCTGTTCAGAGAGTTGTTGCTATCCTTTTCTTTGATCTTCTGTTGAGTTCATAGGTGTTCAGAATGGTTGATCCCTATCCAGCTGAATTCCTGGGACCAGACAAAATCCAGGTCTCCTACACCACCACCATCTTGTTCTGCCCCTCTGTTTGCCTTCTGATATTTTTGTTCAGTTTTTCTAAATTCTTATTATTTTTATTTTTTTTGCTTTTCCTCCTGGGTATGATCCTTGTGATTTTATAGCTTTGATGTCAACCACTAATTTTTTTTTCAAATACGGCTAGTCAGTAGGGCTTCCACCCTCTGCCAGGTGATGTAAGTGCTTGTGTGTGTGTGAGTGAGTGAGTGTGTGTGTGTGAATGTGGGAGGGGAGTGCTCATAACTTTACTAACAGTTCTCAAGTCTCCTTCAACTTTTACTTTCTGCTGGGTTCATCTTGGTCTCCCCCTGTACACATATCTTTTTTCCATTAGCCAAGAGTGTGTAGAGAGTTCATGTCAAGTCTTATGTTGTACTTTCCCTTACAGTATCTTCCCATTATGTTTATGGAAGTCAGAGCACTTGACACGAAGACCACAAGCTCTGACTAGTAAAAGTATGAGTTTTCCTCACCATGACAGAGCAAAATTAGCGCTTTGATCTGAAAAATCAATGGGCTATTTTGTTCCCTTCCCAACTTCTAATCAAGTCTGCCCTGTGGCACCAGCACCATTGCTTTTCGCAACTTCTCCAAATTGTAAAAACTACAATTTTTCTTGATCACTGAGCTAGGGTGGGCTGGTGGGGAGACATGGGAGCAGTGGTAGGCAACAAGAGAACAAATATGCTTCTTCTTCTTCCTGGAATATCTAGGATTTTTTCAAATGTACATATTTCACAAAATACTTTTAACATTTTGTCACTTATCAGAAACCCAAAATTGCTATCTTTGTCAGTCTCTCCTCTTACTTAGTCCTAGTAAGATACTTTTATAGTGTGTCCAGTGTGATACAACATATATAGATATACACAGATACTATAAAGTAAGAAAGAATTAACTTTACTGTTACTACAAAATTCAAAAGAATATAAGAGTTTTTATTTGAATTCTAACAAAATCTGTTTCTCATAGTATTTGTTGAAATTCATCATTCATTTCTCATGGATTAGAGTCTTCCAGAGAATCAGTAACAATTCACCTGTGCAGCCAAAAGGCTCAACTTTCTTCACCAAAGTGTAAGTTTCTTAATGATGTTTATATTTTATGACTTAAAGAATTACTCTTACAAGGAAAAGCATTAATATGTGAACAATTAGATAAACACAAATGTTGCATTGTTTTCAAAGAACAATGACAAGGGAAATATTTCGATTTTGATATATAACTATTAGTCAAAATAAATTATTTATTCACCAAAATATTATGGTATATATTACTAAATTAATGAGATGTAATTCTCTGTATTTCAGATCATTAGTATCTTCAGGGAGTGACAAGAATTGTCCATATTTCAACTTTGACTCAAACGTATTTTCTCATGACTCCTGCTTAGAATTAAGACCATATGTTTGCAAGCACCAGCCACTAGTTACTTAATTTTGGTATAATGGTATCTCACCATCTAAAAAACATATCTCTCGTTTCTCCAAAAGCCATACAATTGCTTTCTCAGAATATTTTTAAGATGTTATTTTTTAAAGCAATTTTAAGTTCACAACATTCATTTTGTTGTTGTGAACTTAAAAGAGGAAGGTAAAAAGATTTCTGCTATTGCCCCACTCTGCACACATGATGGCCTCCCTTGTTATCAACAACACTCACCAGAGTCTTCTTCATTTGGATTTAATTTCACCTAATTTTTTGCTTTCATGTTTTTAATTTGTATTTATTTTTTAATTGTCTAACAATTTTATTTTCTAAAAAGTATGGTAGCATGTAAAATTGTGACAGCATCTTTATAGTCTATGAAACATTTAAAGAAAAATTAATACTTATTCTTCTGAAGCTGTTTCAAAAAATAGAAATGGAAGGAAAACTTCCAAACTTGTTCTATGAGGTCAACATTACCTTGATCCCAAAACCACACAAAGACCCAACCAAAATGGAGAATTATAGACCAATATCCCTAATGAACATGGATGCAAAAATTCTCATCAAGATACTAGCCAATAGGATACAACAGTACATTAGAAGGATTATTCACCACGACCAATTGGGAAAACAGTACAGAGGTTCTTCAAGAAGTTAAAAATAGAGCTACCCTTTGACCCAGCAATTGTACTACTAGGTATTTACCCCAAAGATATAAATGTAGTGATCCCAAGGGGCACTGGCACTCCAAAATTTATAAACAGCAGGAATGTCCATAATAGCAAAACTGTGGAAAGTCCAGATGTCCATCAACAGATGAATGGATAAAGAAGAATGCTGTATATAAATACAATGAAATATTACTCAGCCTTCAAAAAGGATGAACTAAAGAGTATTTTGCTGAGTGAAATAAGTCAATCAGAGAAAGACAATCATCATATGATTTCACTCATATGTGGAATATAAGAAACAGCACAGAGGATCATAGAGGAAGGGAAGGAAAACTGAATGGGAAGAAATCAGAGAGGGAGGCAAACCATGAGAGACTCTTAACTATAGGAAAAAAACAGGGTTGTTGGAGAGGAGGTGGTAGGGAGATGGGGTAACTGGGTGATGGCCATTAAGGAGGGCATATGATGTGATGAGCACTGGGTGTTTTATGCAACTGATGAAAGCTGAAATCTACACTTGAAAATAATGATGTAGTATATGTTGGTAATTGAATTTAAATTAAAGAAAATCAACAATCCCTGGAGAAAAATGAAAAGGAAATCACAATGTTTCAAAATCTACATGAGTGGAAATAAGTGAAATTGAGATTAAAAAACAATAGAAAAAATCAATGAAATGAAGAGTGGCCTCCTTGAAAAAATATATAAAATTGATAAGACTTTTTTTTTAAGAACACAGATGATATATTTAACATAAACAATTGTAGAAAATGAAAACAAATATATTAAATTATCTCATGATCCCATCATTGAGCAAAGACCATCATTTTGAAAACTTAACACAGTGTATGGTAAACCATCCAAATGTGATTGGAAGAGGTAGAAGAAGGAGAGGAAAGGGAGGACAAGAATGAGTAGAAGTAGGAGAAGAAGAGGAGGAGGAGAAAGCTTCTTCCTTTCTCACTAACACTCTCCCCACCAGAAACCACACGCATTTGTACATATAGAAACACACATATACACTTTGTATGTCCTTGTGTGCATACATGCATATGTGTGTGCATGTATCCTTTCCTGATTTTTTTTAAGGTTTTATTTATTTATTTGAGAGAAAGAGAGCATGAGCAGGGGGAGAGGCAGAAGGAGAGGGAGAAGCAGATTCCCCACTGAGCAAGGAGCCCAAATGTGGGGCTCAGTCCCAGGATATGGAAATCACGACCTGAGCTGAAGGCAGATGCTTAACCATCTGAGCCACCCAGGTGCACCAGTAGTGTGTCTTTCCATACGAGCATGTACTTTCTCATCCTTTCGGAAATTTGAGTAGTCCACTGTGGGACTCCTCCTCAGTATAGCTGAACAGTCCCCTGTGTATGGACACTTTGTTCCCATTTGTCTTTAGAGACTCGGACATACAATACATTAGAATTTTAAAGTTAGATTTAATTTATAATAAAACAATTTTACACTTACTTGAAACTTTAGAGTTTAAAAATAACATATATTATTTAACCTTTACCTTAGCTCATTGCTGTAAATAGAATGTGTATAATGTGGCACAGAAAAGATGCTTGTTAAAGATTTCTAGAGAAATGAAGGAATAACTGAATGGTTACATATACTTTCCAGAGGAGTTAATTGAGAATCATCAGATTTTAGCAATTGTCCTCATGCTGAAAGAAGATATTAAGTAGTAAAGACAGGAGTAGAATCCATGTCTTTGGATTCTTTATTTGTTGACCATTCTTGTTATCCTAGTTGAGAATTTATGAATTTACCCATGTAGATTATGATGTATCTCAATTACCTGGTCAAAAGAGAAAGACATGTATCAAAATTGATAAGACTTTAAGCAGAATTATCAGGAAGAAAAGAGAGAGGACCCAAGTAAATACATTCAGAAATGAAGAGAAGTAACAAAATACACCTCAGAAATACAGAAGAGCATAAGACACTTACTGTGACCAATTATATGCCAACAAACTGGACAACAATACCTCTTCTTCTCAGATTTGTCCCAAAATGAAGACAAAGGAAAGCTTCCAACTTTATGCTGTGTGGACAGCATTGCCATGATATTACAAAAAAAAAAAAAAAGGATGCAACACACACACACACACACACACACACAATTATTATAGGCCAAAATTCCTGATGAACATGCAAAAATCCTCACTAAAGTTTTAGCAAACTGAAGTCCACAACACAATAAAAGGATCATACACCATGATCAAGAAGAATTTATCCCATGTATGCAAGAATGGTTCAATATCTGCAAATCAATCAACTTGACACACCATTTAACTAAGAAAGATCAAAATCATATGGCAATCTCAATAGATGCAGAAAAAGCACTGACAAAACTCAACATCCATTTATGATAAAAACTCCCAAAAAAGTATGTAGAGAGGGGCTATACCTCACATAATAAAGGCCATATATTACAAGCCCACAACTAACATCATTCTCAACAGTGAAAAGCTAAAATCTTTTCCTTTAAGATCAGGATCAATACAAGGATGTCCACTCATCATTTTTATACAAAACAGTAATGGAGGTCCTAACCACAGTAATCTGAAAAGAAAAAGAAATAAAAGACATCCAAATTGATAAGGAAATTGCAAAACTGTCACTATTTTCAGATGACATGATTCTCTAGATAATTAACCTAGAGACTCCATCCCCCCCAAAAAACTATTAAAACTAATAAATGAAATCAGATAAGTTGTAGGGTACAAAATTAATATGCAGAAATATTTTGCATTTCTATACGCTAGAAAAAACTAGGAGAAATAGAAATTAAGAAAGCAATCCCCTTTCTAATTCCATTTATAAGAATAAATTCCATAGGAATAAATTTAACCAAGGAGGTAAAATTCTTATACTCTGAAAACTATGTCATTGATAAAAGAAATTTGAAAATGACACAAATAAATAAATGGGAAGATATACCATGCTTATGGACTGGAAGAATTAATATCATGAAAATACCCATATTTTTGAAAAACAATGTAGAGATTCAATGTAATCCCTAAGAAAACACCAATAGCATTTTTCTCAGAACTGGAATAAATTATCTCAAAGTTTGTGTGGATCTATGAAAAACTCTGAATGTCCAAAGCAATCATTAGAAAGAAGAACAAAACTGGAAGTAACATGCACTTACACTTCAAACTATACTATAAAGCTCTAGCAATCAAAGCAGTATGGCACAACAATAGACACAGGGATGAAAGGAATGGAAAATAATGCCCAGAAACAAACCTCTGTTTATACGATCAACTAATATATGACAAGGAAAGCAAGTATAGACAATGGGGAACAGAGAGTCTTCAGTAAGTGGTGTTTAAAAACTGGAAAACTGGATGCATGGGTGGCTCAGCCATTAAGCGTCTGTCTTCACTCCAGTCTTGATCCCAGAGTCCTGGGATGGAGCCCCACATCAGGCTCCCTGCTTGGCAGGAAGCCTGCTTCACCTTCCCCCACTCCCCCTGCTTCTAACATACAATACAATAACATTATATTAATTTTATATGGTGATAGATGGTAATGAGTTTTATAATGATGATCATATAATGTATATAAAGTGTTGAATCACTGTGTCTACACCTGAAAGTAATGTAATATTGTATGTCAACTACACATCATTAGAAACAAATACATAAAAATAAAAATAATATTGTCAACCAATTTTGCAAAACAAAACCAAAACAACAGAACTACAGAGCAATAGAAACATATTTGCCAATGTCTTCAAAAATTATGTGATGTTCACATGATATTTAATTGTGTTTTAAAGGTACCTTCTCAGCCCACCTCAATTTTTTGAATTAAGTGAAATTTTTAAGCATTGAATTCATTTTCCCACTACATAGTTAGACCTATTTTTTTCATTTACAACAATTATTTCTATTAAAATACAGACACCTAGTTATCATTGGAGGATGAATCAATGAATGATATGAATAATAACAATATTCAAATCTCTAGGATGGTGCTATGTTTCAATAAATTTCAGTGTTTTATCCTTTCCACAGACATTTTATTCAAAAGAAACTTAAATAACTTATTTAAATAATAGTAAAAATAAAATGCAGGTCTATTAAAAATGAAGGTAGAGGGTGCCTGGGTGGCTCAGTTGGTTAAGCGACTGCCTTTGGTTCAGGTCATGATCCTGGAGTCCCGGGATCGAGTCCTGCATCTGGCTCCCTGCTCAGCGGGGAGTCTGCTTCTCCCTCTGACCCTCTTCCCTCTCGTGCTCTCTATCTCTCATTCTCTCTCTCTCAAATAAATAAATAAAATCTTAAAAAAAATGAAGGTAGAAAAATTGAGAAGATAAGTTCGGAAATTGATGTCTTTGTGGAAGTTACAATAGGATGAAAATGTAGTAAGTCTTCAGAATTCGTGTTAAATATCATTAAATACCTGTTAACGGGATGATGATTTTAAAATACTTGCAGTATAATAAGTATGACATAGAAAAGGCACAAGAAAGACAAGCATTTGATGCCAGGATGTAGAAACCCTGTCTAACAGGAAAACTTAAACATCTAAGACATTTCTCACAAGGCCCAAGTTCTCAAGTGTTTGTGATTCAGATGGAAGTAAGTTAACAGCCCAGGTGGTCAAGACTCTGACCCCAATATCTTGTAGAACATAAACATTTCTCAGAGGCACTTGCCAAGGGATAAAGTAAATGACACACTACCAGCTGAAAGTCTCGGACATTCTGGAGGTGTGTGATGAGATAAAGTGTCTTCAAAATAGCCCCAGTGTAAGAATTTTCTGTTCAAATTTTAAGTGACACACTGATGAGAAATTTAATTTTTCCACTATTGCTTCCCTCTGAGCTTTCACAGGGCTGGCAGTCCGTGAAGACCACAGATACTGTCTGTTTACAAGAGTAACCTGGTCTCCCACTGGAAGATGCCCAATTCTCTGGCCAACAGAAGGTATGTGTCACTACTCTGCTCTCTCTCTACTAACCACCTCACTTAGTGGGCGATACAAATGCTGGATGGGATGCACCTGAGGCACAACAAATATACAATCAAATCACAGAGAACATTGGTATCTTTATTCCAACAATTCAGAGTGACAAAAAAAATGAATTTGAAATATAATGGAGAACTTCTTAAAATGTCCAAATTCTTGCCTGTGGAGAAGTAATTAAGTATATATACACAGGCATAATTGTGTTTGCAAATCAATATAATTTTAAGTGAAATCCTATAAGCATCATGAGAATGAACAGTTAATTTGGATTTGTCATCAATTATAGACATAGTTACCTATATTATTTTATATTTAGCTGAGGCTTTAAAAACAGATTCTTAAAATGAATCTATCAAATCATAATGGTCAAATGGTCATACGTTTGCTTTGATAAGTTAAAATAGTTTGATTTTTCATAGAAAGCAAGATGAGTTACCTTCTGGAAAATCCTAATTTAAACTTAATTATAAACATTCAAAACAAAACTTGACAAAAAAATATGTTCAATACTGAAAGATACTCCTGTCAATGAATTATGTTACACGGTCTAAAGGATATGAATCAGTAATGAAAAAGTGGCTATTGTGTTAAAAATAATTAAAATAACTTAAATATTATTGAGAGCTTAGAAAAGTCAGATAGAGTATTGTTTTACCTGCATTGTATTTTACATATTTAATTCCCATTTAGATTAGTAAACTAGATAGCTAGACAGGAGGTAACTTGTTAAAGGTCATATTTTGTAAGTTTGAGAGCCAGGAGTAATTCCAGATTTCACTGACTGCAGAGCTCGTTGACTGAATTATGAAATTACATTGATTTGATTTATTGGAATTCTTTGTAAAACTAAAGCTACCCTCACTGTCTTTGACATTCATAGATCTTTCTGTGGTTTGTACCAACAGTGTTCTTCCATAAATGATCTACACTTATATTTATCATTTTATGATTTCATATCTTTATCATTAAATCAATTGTCAATTTCTGGTGTTATATAAATACTTTTTAAAAATATATTTTGGTCTTTGTTTTCAATGTTGTTCAGGTTTCCAATAAGTTTAATGTGTCATGTGACATTTTTCAATATATAAAATCGGTCTTTTGAAATTTAAATTTAACGATTTCTCGGGCGCCTGGGTGACTCAGTTGGTTAAGCGACTGCCTTCGGCTCAGGTCATGATCCTGGAGTCCCGCAATCGAGTCCCACATTGGGCTCCCTGCTCAGCAAGGAGTCTGCTTCTCCCTCTAACTCTCTTCCCTCTCATGCTCTCTCATTCTCTCTCTCAAATAAATAAATAAAATCTTTAAAAAAAAGAAATTTAACGATTTCTCAGAACTCTACAATTATTCAAAATAAAAATTGACGTGATAGCATTACCTTTTAGTAAGAAATGTAAGTCCTAAATAGAAGTCATTTACTACAGGAAATTCCTATTTGTGCTAAAACTAGTATTCCCCAATCTTAGAACACTCAATTTTTAACCAAATTGTCAAAAAAGTAGGTGCAACATTTTTTTCTAATGCAGCATTTTAGTTTTAAGCCAGTTATTCTAATAGTGTTGACATGTTTCTGTGGAATCTGACCTTACATTAATAAGGACAATATTATTCACTAATTCCTTTCTTCTTCACAAATTTATTGCTTTACCTTATTCCAACCAATACTATTGTGTCAAACGGAATATCATTGTAAAACAACCTATTCCTTTTTTTATTTTTTTAGTTTTAAATATTTTTTTAAATTTTATTTTATTCTGTTATGTTAATCACCATACAGTTCATCATCAGTTTTTGATGTAGTGTTCCATGATTCATTGTTTACGTGTAACACCCAGTGCTCCACGCAGAACATGCCTTCTTTAATACCCATCACCAGGCTAACCCATCGCCACCCCCCCAGAACCCTCAGTTTTTTTCTCAGAGTCCATACTCTGGTTCATCTCCCCCTCCAATTTCCCCCCTTAATTTTTCCCTTCCTACTATCTTTTTTTTTTTTAACATATAATGTATTATTTTAAAACAACTTATTCTATCATGAAACACTTCTTTAAAGCTCTAAGGAAACTAGTACCAGATTTTACATTGCCCAACTGCAAATGAGTACTATCACTCACCACACACTCCACCCAGTGTGACTGTCCTAGCAATCTTGTTATTGCATATTCTATTCATCAAGTCCTTCAGTACAGTTCCATTCAGCACTGTGCCTGCCACTACTCAGCTGCAGAGATGAATAACCAAGGCATTACCTATGCAGAACTCAATCAGGTTAAGGGCTCAAAAAGACATCAAATGAAAGCTAAGGGCACTAAAAGTTCCATTTCAGTAACTGAACAGGAAATAATCTATGCAGAATTAAATCTTCAAAATGCTTCTCAGGATCTTCAAAGGAAGGACAAAAACTCTCACTGTAAAGGTAAAACATTTAATACACACACAGTATAAACTGTATTATGATGTGCAGTTGGGGTGTGGGGATGTAGGGAATGAGTAGGGAATGATCTCCCATATTTTTCATTTGTGATCATATAGAGAGAGGAGTAGAAGTATGGTATTGTAATTGAAATCTGAGGACTAACTGTTCAGGCATTGTTGTAATTCATCTTTACTACCTCATGGGGTAATATGTTTACTCCAAATGTAATGATATATTCTGAGAGAAGATTACAATGGTAGATAGGGGTTTGGGTTCCAAATTTTTATATATGACTCTCTGAGCATCCTTGGTTCTCTTGTATGTAAATTTCTTAAAGGATTATTTCTGCCCATCCTTTCTCAGCATTTTCATTTCTCTTCCTACTACTTATTCATGTGCAGGGAAACTCATTGCTGGGATCCTGGGAATCATCTGCCTTGTCTTGATGTCCACTGTGGTCACAATAGCTGTCATTCCCTGTAAGTAAGTGTTTGAATGACTACAAGGGAATTTTTCACTTTAATGATCAGTGCCTCGAAATATTGCATAACACTATGGAATTGTATTATGTCATTTTCCTCTAAGTTTGGAATGGTTATTTTAAATTTGTCACATTAGAAATAACAATAATGTAGAAAGTATTACAAATATGTTCAGATTTCATGACTCAAAGAGAAGTTATAGCAGAGACCTTATTGAGAAATACACAAATTAATTCTTGAGATTGTGTAAACCAAATACTATAAGAAGTGGTGAGGTTTGATTCTTTAGGTTTTTGAAACATTTTCCCACACACATTCATTACTTCATTAATTACTTACTGGTAAAATCAATTTTATTACAGAATTTTCTCATTCTAAATACACCAAATTTCAAACTAAGAAACTCAAATCATTATGATTTATTTAGTTTAATATTAAGTTTGTATGAAGATTGTTTTAATTTTTCTAGTTACTGAAGGACCAGAGCAGAACCAAACGTCTCTGGAAACAAGGACCCCAAAGGTACATCATTTTCAAAATTTGATATTGTATAGGTTCTATTCTATCTCTATCTTAGGCTAGGAAAAGATGATAATAGATTTTTTGGGGTAAAATAAATTAGAAAATAATGTAATAAACTTTCAGAAATAATGATTATAGGAGAGTGCTACTTCTAATGTAACAATCTGAAGAAATACTCATTTAAATCCCCATATCCATTATTACCAATTGCCTCAAATTGCCTCCTGCTATAACATGATAAGAGATAAATCATTTTGCTATTCTAAAATAGTGGTTTTGTTCAGTGACTCTCAGGACATGTAGAGATGGATATTCTTGTGTGTTTGCTTTATATGAACACATAAATTAGGGAATGATAGGCTGACCATACTCTGATGAGTGTGTGTAAGCATATTTTGTTCTATTTGTACCATCCTGTGAGTGTACGTGGATATGTTATGCACACATATGTGTATACATATGTGAGTATGTAAATTTATTTGAATTTGTTAATATTCAAGATTCTTTGGGATGATATCTCATAATCTTTCTTTAGTTTATCACTGTGGCCATTGTCCAAAAGAGTGGTTTACATACTCCAACAATTGCTATTACATTAGCACTGAAAGAAAATCATGGAATTAGAGTTTGACGTCCTGTGCTTCTAACAACTCTAACCTGCTCTACGTAGATAAAGAGGACATGGTAAGATTTCAAATGTTTCCAGTCCTTGTCATATTTTGGATATGAGCTCTTTTCTGAGTTTATAAGATGCGAATAGATTTTTGACTCTGTGAAGTGCATTTTTACTCTGAAATTGGAGTCTTTTAATGAGAAAATTTATTAATGTTACTCTAGTCCAATTTATCATTTTGGTGATTGCTTTGGACTTTTTCAGAAGTTAGTCAAAGTACATGAATATAATTTCCTATGTTACTCTCTAGGATTTATCTATTTTTCTTTATTTCTTTATTTTTTAACTCTTAAAAAGAATTTATGACCCATTGGGAATTTATTTTTTGTGATGCTCTGTTTGTGATGCTGTCAGATAAAATTAAAGGTTACACTTTTCTACATCATCACCTAATTGATGGAGTATAATTTATACCGAAGTAGATCTTTTCTTTATAAGTAACTTCATATATATAACAATATATATAGTCATATGTGCTCTAATCTGCTTTATATAAATAATATAGATATTAGATATCTTTATATAAATAATCATATACACATATATCACAGTCTACAGCCTATCACAACCACAGCACTTTAAATGTAGAGCCTTACCTTCCTTCACTGTGTCCTACTTATAATTTTCCTAAATATTTCTCTACTTACATTGAGAATCACATGGATGTTAAAATTTGGCTTCAAGTGGAAATTTTGCTTCAACTATCAAACAATTTAGACAACACAAGAGCTGAAACAAATTCCATTAGACCTAATGATAGTTTTATTCTTTCTTTTGTTCTCTTTCTTCCTCATGACCCAAGATTCCTTCTTTTATCTTTTAATTTCTGTTTAGAAAGTTCCCTTTAGCAGTTCTTTCAAAGTGGGTTTCATAATTTTCATAGTTTTCCTTTATCACAGAATGTCTTGATTTCTCCTGCATTCCTGAGTGATATTGTTGTTGGATAATAGTCCATGGTTTTTGATAAGGACAATGCACTTAGTGTCTAAAAATTTTCTGTCTCCTAACATGATTTTTCTCCTTATTTTAACTGGAGAGAAAAAACATCTTGGGGACTTTTGTCTGTCCTCATTGGTGTCTGTGGGTTGCCAGCCTCTCTCTCACCAATCTGGTATATGTCAGGTAAAGAGAAATTCCAGGGCACTCACAGCCATGTCATTCCTTAGATCTAGAGTGCCAGGTCTGTCAGCTTTCTCATCACCTGTCTGAATCTTCTTGTGTTGTCTTGTAAATACTGTCCAGGGCTTTTAGCTGTATCTGATAGAAAGAATAGCAAAAAGTTTATCTTCTCTATCTTTCCAGAACAAGAAGTCTGATTTGTAGTGGTTTTAATTAGAATGTTCCTAAGACTAATAGTGTTGAGCATATTTTCCTGTACTTATTTGCCATCCATATATGGTTTTTGATGAAGTTAACTATTAAATATTTTGGTTATATTTTTAATTTTTGTGATTGTATTTTGAGAATTCATTAAGTATCCTGGCAGCAAGTCTTTTATGAGATGTATAATTTGTAAATATTTTCCCTGAAGTCTATGATTTATCTTTCTTTCCTCTTCAAAGAGTAGAAATTGTCCTGATGAACTACACTTCATCAATTTCTTCTTTTATGGATCATGCTTTTGGTATTCTTTTTAAGAAATCTCTGGCCCAGGGGGTGGAGCAAGATGGCGGAGGAGTAGGAGACCTGGATTTCGTCCGGTCTGAGGAATTCAGCTGGATAGGGATCAAACCATTCTGAACACCTTCAAACTCAACAGGAGATTGAAGAAAAGAGTAGCAACAACTCTCTGAACAGAAAAGCGACCACTTTCTGGAAGGTAGGACGTGCGGAGAAGTGAATCTGAGGCGATATTTGGGAGGATAGATGGCGGGGGAGGGGGCCTCCATCGGCCACTTCTGGCAAGTGATAGAGCTGCAGAGCACAAAATCAGAACTTTGAGAAGTCGGCTCTGCTGAGGGACGTCACTCCAGGGGCTAAGTGGGGGTGGAACCCTCATGGGACAGTGTGATCTCAGGACCCTCGGGGTCACAGAAAGACCAGGGGTGCCTGAGTGTGGCAGAGCTCCCAGGTATCAGAGCAGGGAAGCCGGCTGCAGAGACGGAGCCGAGACGCAGACTCTCAGCTTGGGGTTGCCATAAACTGTGATTGGAGACAGTTGGGCCACTGCTCCTCCAGCAAGGACCCAACAAGCGGCAGATCCTGGGAGACTCCCCTTCCTCCCCCAGGAGGAGCAGCACGGGAGCGCACCACAGGGATCTGCTGGGTTTGGAGACTCCACAGGGGCTCGGGTGCCAGAGATAGAAATGCTCAGTCACAGGCCGGGTGAGCACAGAGTGCGCCCGGAGACCGGGGAGATGGGAGTGACTGACCGTTTTCTCTGGGGGCGCACTGAGGAGCGGGGCCCCAGATCTCAGCTCCTCCTGGGCGGAGATTGGGAGGCCGCCATTTTCACTCTTGTCCTCCAAAGCTGTATGGAAAGCTTGCAGGGAACAAAAGCTCCTGAGAGCAAACCCAAACAGATTACTTAGCCCGGACCAGCAAGGGCGGGGCAATTCTGCCTCCAGCAAAGACATTTGGGAACCATGGCAACAGGTCCCTCCCCAAGAAGATCAGCAAGAACAGCCAGCCAAGACCAAGTTTACTGAGCAATGAGACCGGAGAACTCCAGCGCTAGGGGAATACTGCACATAGAATTCACGGCTTTTTTACCATGATTCATTAGTCTTTCAAAGTTAATTTTTTTTTACTATTTTTTTTGAAGTTTTCTTTTTCCTTTTTTCAACCAACATCTTATCAATCCCTTTTTTAAAAAAACATTTTTATTTTTCATT
The DNA here is from genome assembly GCF_037043125.1 of Eumetopias jubatus. Classification (NCBI taxonomy): domain Eukaryota; kingdom Metazoa; phylum Chordata; class Mammalia; order Carnivora; family Otariidae; genus Eumetopias; species Eumetopias jubatus. The sequence goes on along the minus strand of NW_028274814.1, from coordinate 47,802,697 downwards.
TTTAGAGTCATATTCTATCCCTTCATAGTACTTACCCTTAATTTTGGCATATATATATAAGTTGTTCTCTCTTTAAAATTTTGAGATATAGTTTCTTCTAATGTATCAAAGTATACCCTAAATCTCTAGTGTATGGCTTTGTTCCAGTCTCCTGCCTGATCACATTCTCTCCCCCCCTTTTGTTTGTTTCTTTCTTTCCTTATTTTTTAATCCTCTTCTTTATTTTTTCAAACACTTTCTTATCAATTCCTTTTTAAAAAATCTTTATAATTTTCATCTTTACAGTCATATTCCATCCCTCCATCATATCAACCCTTATCTTGTATGTATATAAGTTTTTCTTTCGATAAACTTTTAGGAGGCACTTTCTTCTAACAGACCAAAATACACCCAAAATCTAGTGTGTGGCACTGATCTATACACCAGCCTGATCATATCTGAACATATTCTGGTTTTTTTGTTTTGTTTTGTTCTGTTTTTGTTTGTTTTTATCTTTTTCTTTTTTTCTCTTTCTTTTTTCTCTCCCTGTATTATCCCCTGGTTTCAGGTCTTTTTTGATTTGTTTAGAGTATATTTTCTGGGGTCGTTGTTAACCTGTTAGCATTTTCTTCTCTCATTCATCTAGTCTCCACTGGACAAAATGACAAGATGAAACAATCACCTCAACAAAAAGAACAAGAGGTAGTACCATTTGCCACGGACCTACTCAATACGGTCATTAGTGCGATTTTGGAAGTAGGGTTCAGAGTCATGACTTTAAAGATACTAGCTGGGCTTGAAAAAAGCATGGAAGTTATTAGAGAAACCCTTTCTGAAGAAATAAAAGAACTAAAATATAACCAAGTCAAAATCAAAAAGGCTATTAATGAGGTGCAATAAAAATTGGGGGCACTAACTGCTAGGATCAATGATGCAGAAGAGAGAATCAGCGATATAGAAGACCAAATGATGGAAAATAAAGAAGCTGAGAAAAAGAGAGATAAACAACTACTGGATCATGAAGGCAGAATTCGAGAGATAAATGATACAATAAGATGAAACAACATTAGAGTAAATGGGACCCCAGAAGAAGAAGAAAGAGAGAGAGGGGCAGAAGGTATATTGGAGCAAATTATAGCAGAGAACTTCCGTAATGTGGGGAAGCAAACAGCCATCAAAATCCAGGAGGCACAGAGCACCCCTCTCAAAATCAATAAAAATAGGTCAACACCCCGACATCTAATAGTAAAACTTACGAGTCTCAGAGAAAAAGAGAAAATCTTGAAAGCAGCTCGGGAGAAGAGATATGTAGCCTATAATGATAGAAACGTTAGAATGGCAACAGACCTATCCACAGAAACCTAGCAGGCCAGAAAGGACTGGCATGATATATTCAGAGCACTAAATGAGAAAAATATGCAGCCAAGAACACTATATCCAGCTAGGCTGTCATTGAAAATAGAAGGAGAGATAAAAAGCTTCCAGGACAAACAAAAACTAAAGGAAATTGCAAACACGAAACCAGCCCTCCAAAAATATTGAAAGGGATGCTCTAAGCAAAGAGAGAGCCTAAAAGCCTCATAGACCAGAAAGGAACACAGACAATATAGAGTAACAGTCCCCTTACAGGCAATACAATGGCACTAAATTCATATCTTTCAATAGTTACCCTGAATGTAAATGGGCTAAATGCCCCAATCAAAAGACACAGGTTATCAGATTGGATTAAAAAAAAAAGACCCATTGATATGTTGTCTGCAAGAGACTCATTTTAGACCCAAAGACACCCCCACATTGAAAGTGAGGGGGTGGAAAACAATTTACCATGCTAATGGACACCGAAAGAAAGCTTGGGTGGCAATCCTTATATCAGACAAATTAGATTTTAAAACAAAGACTGTAATAAAAGACGAGGAAGGACACTATATCCTACTTAAAGGGTCTATCCAGCAAGAAGATCTAACAATTGTAAATATCTATGCCCCTAACATGCGAGCAGCCAATTATATAAGGCAATTAATAACCAAAGCAAAGAAACACATTGACAACAATACAATAATAGTGGGGGACTTGAACGCCTCCCTGACTGAAATGGACAGATAATCTAAGCAAAAGATCAACAAGGAAATAAAGACCTTAAATGACACACTGGACCAAATGGACTTAACAGACATATTCAGAACATTCCATCCCAAAGCAACGGAATACACATTCTTCTCTAGGGCCCATGGAACATTCTCCAGAATAGATCACATCCTAGATCACAAATCAGGTCTCAACTGGTACCAAAAGATTGGGATTATTCCCTGCATAATTTCAGACCACAATACTTTGAAACTAGAACTCAAACAAAAGAGGAAAGTTGGAAAGAACTCAAATACATAGAGGCTAAAGAGCATCCTACTAAAGAATGAATGGGTCAACCAGGAAATTAAAAAAGAATTTAAAAAATCATGGATACCAATGAATATGAAAACACAATTGTTCAAAATCTTTGGGATGCAGCAAAGGCAGTCCTGAGGAAAGTATATAGCAATACAAGCCTTTCTCAAGACACAAGAGGGGTCTCAAATACACAACCTAACCCTACACCTAAAGGAGCTAGAGAAAAAACAGCAAATAAAGCCTAAACCCAGCAGGAGAAGAGAAGTAATAAAGATCAGAGCAGAACTCAATGAAATAGAAACCAAAAGAACAGTAGAACAGATCAATGAAACTAGGAGCTGGTTCTTTGAAAGAATTAACAAGATTGATAAACCCCTGGCCAGACTGATCAAAAAGAAAAATGACCCAAACCAACAAAATCATGAATGAAAGAGGAGAGATCACAACCAACACCAAAGAAATACAAACAGTTATAAGAACATATTATGAGCAACTCTATGTCAGCAAATTAGATAACCTGGAAGAGATGGATGCATTCCTAGAGATGTATCAACCACCAAAATTGAACCAAGAAGAAATAGAAAACTTGAACACCTATAACCACTAAGGAAATTGAAGCAGTCATCAAAAATCTCCTAAGAAACAAAAGCCCAGGGCCAGATGGCTTCCCAGGGGAATTCTACCAGACATTTAAAGAAGAATTAATACCTATTCTCCTGAAACTGTTCCAAAAAATAGAAATGGAAGGAAAACTTCCAAACTCATTTTATGAGTCTACCATTACCTTTATCCCAAAACCAGACAAAGACCCCATCAAAGAGGAGAATTACAGACCAATATCCTTGATGAACATGGATGCAAAAATTCTCACCAAAATACTAGCCAATAGGATCCAACAGTACATTCAAAGGGTTATTCACCATGACCAAGTGGGATTTATGCCTGGGCTGCAAGGTTGGTTCAACATCCGCAAATCAATCAATGTGATACAATACATTAACAAAAGAAAGGACAAGAACTATATGATCCTGTCAATAGATGCAGAAAAAGCATTTGACAAAGTACAGCATCCTTTTTTAATCAAAACTCTTCAGAGTATAGGGATAGAGGGTACCTATCTCAATATCATAAAAGCCATCTATGAAAAACCTACAGCGAATATCATCCTCAAAGGGAAAAACTGAGAGCTTTTCCCCTAAGGTCAGGAACGTGGCAGGGATGTCCACTATCACCACTGCTATTCAACATAGTATTAGAAGTCCTACCCACAGCAATCAGACAACAAGAAGAAATCAAAGGCATCCAAATCAGCAAAGAGGAAGTCAAACTCTCACTCTTCGCAGATGATATGATAATTTATGTGGAAAACCCAAAAGACACCGCCCCAAAACTGCTATCACTCATACAGAAATTCAATAAAGTGGCAGGATATAAAATCAATGCACAGAAATCAGTGGAATTCCTATACACCAACAACAAGACAGAAGAGAGACAAATCAAGGAGTCGATCCCATTTACAATTGCACCCAAAACCATAAGATACCTAGGAATAAATCTAACCAAAGAGACAAAGGATCTGTACTCAGAAAATTATAAAATACTCATGAAAGAAATTGAGGAAGACACAAAGAAATGGAAAAACGTTCCATGCTCATGGATTGGAAGAACAAACATTGTGAAGATGTCAATGCTACCTAGAGCAATCTACACATTCAATGCAATCCCTATCAAAATACCATCCACTTTTTTCAAAGAAATGGAACAAATAATCCTAAAATTTGTATGGAACCAGAAAAGACCCCGAATAGCCAGAGGAATGTTGAAAAAGCAAAGCAAAGCTGGCGGCATCCCAATTCCGGACTTCCATCTCTATTACAAAGCTGTCATCATCAAGACACTATGGTACTGGCACAAAAACAGACACATAGATCAATGGAACAGAATAGAGAGCCCAGAAATGGACCCTCAACTCTATGGTCAACTCATCTTTGACCAAGCAGGAAAGAATGTCCAATGGAAAAAAGACAGTCTCTTCAACAAATGGTGTTGGGAAAATTGGACAGCCACATGCAGAAGAATGAAACTGGACCATTTCCTTACACCACACACAAAAATAGACTCCAGATGGTTGAAAGACCTCAATGTGAGACAGGAGTCCATCAAAATCCTAAAGGAGGACACAGGTAGCAACCTCTTCGACCTCAGCTGCAGCAATTTCTTCCTAGAAACATCGCCAAAGGCAAGGGAAGCAAGGACAAAAATGAACTAGTAGGATTTTATCAAGATAAAAAGCTTTTGCATAGCAAAAGAAACCGTCAAAAAAACCAAAGTCAACCGACAGAATGGGAGAAAATATTTGCAAATGACATATCAGATAAAGGGCTAGTATCCAAAATCTATAAAGAACTTATCAAACTCAACACCCAAAGAACAAATAATCCAATAAAGAAATGGGCAGAAGACATGAACAGACGTTTTTCCAAAGAAGACATCCAAATGGCTGACAGACACATGAAAAAGTGCTCAAAATCGCTCGGCATCAGGGAACTCCAAATCAAAACCTCAATGAGATACCACCTCACACCAGTCAAAAGGGTAAAATTAACAAATCAGGAAATGACAGATGTTGGCAGGGATGCGGAGAAAGGGGAACCCTCTTACAGTGTTGGTGGGAATGCAAACTGGTGCAACCAGTGTGGAAAACAGTATGGAGGTTCCTCAAAAAGTTGAAAATAGAGCTACCATATGATCCAGCAATTGCACTACTGGGTACTTACCACAAAGATACAAATGTAGGGATCTGAAGGGGTACGTGCACCCCAATGTTTATAGCAGCAATGTTCACAATAGCCAAACTATGGAAAGAGCCAAGATGTCCATCGACAGATGAATGGTTAAAGAAGAATTGGTGTATATATATATACAATGGAATATTATGCAGCCATCAAAAGGAATGAGATCTTGCCATTTGCAACGACGTGGATGGAACTGGAGGGTGTTATGCTGAGTGAAATAAGTCAATCAGAGAAAGACATGTATCATATGACCTCACTGATAGGAGGAATTCTTAATCTCAGGAAACAAACTGAGTGTTGCTGGAGTGGTTGGGGGTGGGGTGGGAGGTATGAGGTAGCTGGATGATAGACATTGGGGAGGGTATGTGCTATGGTGAGCACTGTGAATTGTGCAAGACTGCTGAATCACAGATCTGTACCTCTGAAACAAATTATATATTATATGTTAAGAAAAAAAAAAGAAGAAGATAGCAGGAAGGGAAGAATGAAGGGGGGGAAATCGGAGGGGGAGACGAACCATGAGAGACGATGGACTCTGAAAAACAAACTGAGGGTTCTAGAGGGGAGGGGGATGGGGGATGTGTTAGGTTGGTGATGGGTATTAAAGAGGGCACGTTCTGCATGGAGCACTGGGTGTTTTGCAGAAACAATGAATCATGGAACACTACATCAAAAACTAATGAGGTAATATATGGTGATTAACATAACAATAAAATAATAAAAAAAAGAAATCTCTGGCCCACTTTAGGTAATGTGATATATATATATATATCCTTGAAATTTTATAGTTTACATTTATGTATGAGTAATTTTTAACATTAGCATCTTTATATAGTATAAGGTATATAAATATTAATTTTATTGATACTGAATTGTTTCCATAACAATTTCATTTTTTTTTCTTTTTCAAGTTTTCATTTTAATTCCAGTTAGTTAACATACAGTGCAGTATTAGTTTCAGGTGTAGAATTTAGTGATTCATCACTTACGTACAACACTCAGTGCTCATCCACAACATTTGTTGAAAAGATTTTACTTCCTCCACTAACTGACTTTGCATCCTTCTTGAAATCTCCATTCCATATATATGTGGGTATATTTTGTACTCTCTAATCTGTTTCATTAACCTCGCTATGTATTTTTATGTCAATTTCATACTTAAAAACCATCTTTTGTGTAAACAGTATATTCATTATAGTTCTTTTTCAGAGTTATCATACTTATTCTAGAAGTTTGCCTAGATGTTCCCTCTTTATTTCTATCTTTCTAAATATTTTTTTTTAATTAAGAATGGATATTAGTTTTATCAGTTGCCTTTTACATCAGAGAAATTACATGACTTGATCTTCTTTAGTCTGCTAATATGACAGATAGTTTATGGCATTTCAAATGTAAATCCAACATGGTATGCTTCAATAAATCTATTTCTGTCACAGCCTTTTATTTTTACACATTGTCCAAATCTATTTATGATCACCATTAACCTGTAATTTCCTTTTTTTTTAGTATTTCCATCAAAATGCACATAACACATAACGTATTCGCCCTTTTTCTTTTTTTTCCTTTTTTTTAAAGATTTTATTTACTTATTAGACAGAGAGACAGTGAGAGAGGGAACACAAGTAGGGGGAGTGGGAGAGGGAGAAGCAGGCTTCCCGCTGAGCAGGGAGCCCGATGTGGGGCTCAATACCAGGACCCTGGGATCTTGACCTGAGCCGAAGGCAGCCACCTAACCGACTGACCCACCCAGGCGCCCCAGCCCCTTTTTTTCTACCCTACAAGTGTTTCTTTGGTATTTCATTGGCATTACATTTTTCTTCATTCATAAACATCTAAATATTCTGTAACTGATTGTAAAATGCTTTCTGCATTACAGATAAAATGGTATTAGAAGTTGGAAGACACTTCTGATATTTTTGTTTAATTTTGTTTTAGTTTCCACAAGTTGTATTTGGCAAGATTTTTTTCAATTTTATGTCTAGTTTTAAATATGTTTGCATGTTTTCATAATATTCTCTTATGATAATTTTATTGTGGTATAATGTACATAGAGATGAATGCAATGTTATACATGCCAACAACAAAGGGCTGAATTTTCAAGTGTCACCATCACACAGAATGAGAAAATGAATTTTATCAGCACTGCAGAATGTCCCTTTCTTGTTCTTATCTTCATTTTAAAAACACTTTATGTAAATGGCATCATACAGTATGCATACTTTATTTTTGGCTCTTTCAGGTGAAGCTAAACTTGTGCAATTCATCCACACAGTTGCATGAAGTTGTAAACTGTCCATAATCCTTCCTGTTCCGTTGTGTGATTCTACTACAATGTATCCATCCATGCTATTGCTGATGCCCTTGAATATTTGGGTATTGATCCGTTTGAGGCTACTGTGAATTATTCTACTGTACATACATCACAATCACCTTTCAGTTAAATATGTTTATTATTTCTTCTTTCTATCTTCAGTTGGTTCTTCTCTGTACAGTTCCTTGAGAAGGAAGCTACTCAGCTCATGCATTTATAACATTCTTCCTTTTGAGTATAAGTGACAAAACTATGAATTGTCTCTAAACACCACTTTAGTTTCACCCTGAGTTTTGATATATTCTGTTTAGTATCATCCAGTACAATGTATTTTCACAGATTTCATCTTTGAACTATAAACTTTTCAGTAGTGTGTCACTTTCCACATGTTTGGAAATTCCCCAAATTTCTTTCTGTTGTTGCTTTTAATTTATTCCTCTGTCTTCAGAGAATATACTTTGAAAATTTCCATCCTTTTAATGTTTGATCCCAATTATATCCTACAAGAATACTTTCTATATATGTCAATTATGTCAAGCTGGTTCCTGGTGTTTTGACAGTCTTCCATAGGCCTCCTGATTCTGTGACTAGCTATTCTCTCACTTACTGATGGAAGAGCTTTTAAATCTCCACCTATACTCACTGAATTGTTTATTTATCCTTCCAAATCTATCAGTTTCTATTTCATGTGTTTGAGGGTTCTGTTGTTAGGTGAATAATATATGTTTATAATTGCTTTATTTTCCTCTTATATTGACAGTCTTAACATGTTGAAATTTTTTTTTAATTTCTAATAATATTTCTTGTTTTAACAGCTACTTTGATATTAGAATAGCCATTTCTGCTTACTTATGGGGTTACTGTTTCTTGGGTAGATCTTTTGTTATCCTTTTACTTACATCTATTTGTGCCTTTAAGTCTAACATGTGTCTGTTACATAGAGCATATAGATGGATCTTACCTTTTCATTTGGGAGAAAATTTCTATCTTTTGATTGGAATATTTATTTAATTCACATGAATGTCATTATTAGAATAATTGTATTTAGGTCTGCCATTTTCCTATTTATTCTATGTTTATGTCTTTGTTTCTCTTCCACCTTATCTGACATATTTTGTATTAAACATATATTATTTTAGTGTTCCATTTTAATTCCTCCATTATGTCTTAGCTATACTCTTAAGTTATTTCCTTAGTAGGAGCTGTAGGTATTACAAATATATTCTTTGTGGGTTTTTTACTTAGATGTAATTGACATATAACATTGTATAAATTTAAGGCCTATAATATGTTCATTTGATACATTTATGTCTCTTTATTTCAACCTAAAGAATTCACTTTAACATTTCTCTAAAGCAGGTCTAATAGTTCAAATTTCTTCTGCATGTGACATTAACGGACCACCCCTGGGGTCACACTGCTGCTCTCTTCTGACCGCCATCTGCAGTGAGAGTGAAAACTTTGACACACCATCCTCGGGGATGCTGGCAAAGTCTTTATCTCTACTTCATTTCTGAATGACAGTTTTGATGAGTGAGGTGTTCTTGGTTGACAGGTCATTTTCTCTTTGATCACGTTAAACATATATCATCCCACTCTCTCCTGTCTCATCCGTGGGAAGAAATTCTTGCTGCGAGGATCCTGGTGTCTGGTATGACATGCTGACCTCAGAGCTCTCAGCGCAGTATTGAAGCTGTCATCCAGGATCAGGCACACATGGAACAACCATAGCAACTGCGTGTTGGTGCACAGGTTCACTTGCTGTGGCCATGGCACTGGGGTCTGGGGTTGAGACACGTGCACCTATTCCCTGGAAACTGTACTTGCATCTCAGAGGCTCACCTTGTGACTCTGGCTAGCTGGAGGAATGTAGCAGTGACATGGGCTTTGGGATGACGAGGTTCAGTGGGGGCTTAGGCCTGGGGGACAGGGTATAGTATCAGCATAGTCTGAGGACAGTAAGTCAAAGTTTCAATTCTGTCCTGAGTAGCAGTCACAAGATAGCAGCAGCATGATCCAGTGGAGGTTTGTTCAAACCATGTGTCAGGACCCAGGGAGCTGGACATAGAGCTCTAGGAGCCTAGCCCCCATAACAGTTCAAGCTGTGACCCAGGAGTTGAAAGTGTGTCTTGGGATGCGACAATATAATGAGGACTCAGAGCCCTCCTGTGGGACCTATGAGATGGGACTCAAGGCAGTGGGAGCTTGGCCTGAGCAATGATGGGTCAGAGTCTTGGGGTGCCATAGGTGGAGGAAAGTGTCCAGGCAGCAGCAACTTGGTGTTAGCAATGGCAGTTCAGAGTCCAGTCCTGGGATAGGGATGGAGTTCAGAGCATCCTTTACAATGAAGACCGAGTGTCATGACATGGATCCCACTGGGGGGGCACAGGGAAGCAGCAGCATGCACCACTAGTGGCAATCAAAGCATGTCTTAGGACCTGGGGGCAGGGTTCAGGTCAGCAAAGTTGCCCAAGTAATGTTGAGACAGAGCCCCAACTTGGGACTAGGGGTGGGCAAAAATCAGAGTCATCTCTAATGCTGTATATAGTGAGATGCAATGCTGCCCAATCTCTAAGAGCAGCACCTGGGGCCCCTGAAGGCCAGTCTCCCCATAGCAACAGCTCCAGCCTCTGGTAATAAATGCGAGGGGCTGGGGTACTCTGTGCTGCTCCATCAGAGGGGATCAGCATTAGTAGGCAACTCTGTTGCAAAATTTGCTGATGTCCACAAAGGTGAAGCTTGCTGGGTTCTCCTGTTCCTCTTCTCTCCATGTGGTGACTCCCTCTGAGTGTATTCCTCCAGGTGCAAGGCAGCTCTCAGCTGGAGGTTTGGGTCATGCAGGTAAAATGCTTTCTTTACTTTATTTAGCAATCCTGGATTTTTGAGCTCCACCAGGTTTTTGATGCTTCCTTGTTTTTTGGCTTTTTAAAAATTTTTTAAATTTGGGCGCCTGGGTGGCTCAGATGGTTAAGCGTCTGCCTTCGGCTCAGGTCAGGATCCCAGGGTCCCGGGATTGAGTCCCGCATCGGGCTCCTTGCTCAGCGGGGAGTCTGCTTCTCCCTCTCCCTCTGCCTTTCCCTCTGCTTGTTCTCTCTCTGTCTCTCTTGCAAATGAGTAAATAAAATCTTTTAAAAAAAGATGATTTTTAAAAATGTTTTAATTCAATTTAATTAACATTTTATTATTAGTGTCAGAGGAAGAATCCACTGATTCCTCAGTTGCAAACAGCACCTAGTGTTCATCATTTCAAGTACCCTCCTTAGTGCCCAACATGCAGTTACCCCATCACCAAACCCATCTCCCCTCCAGCAGCCCTCAGTCTGTATCCCATAGTTAAGAGTCATTATGGTTTGCCCTCCTCTCTGTTTTCGTATTATTTTATTTTTCCTTCCCTTCCTCTATGTTCACCTGTTTTGTTTCTTAAATTCTACATAAGAGTGAAATCATATGGTATCTGTCTTTCTCTGACTTTTTCTTTTCTTTTTTTTAATTAAATTAAATCAAATCAAATTATATTATGTTAGTCACCATACAATACATCATTAGTTTTTGGTGTGGTGATCCACGATCCATTGTTTTCGTATAACACCCAGTGCTCCATGCAGTATGTGCCCTCCTTAACACCCATCACCAGGCTAACCCATCCCCTGACCGCCCCCTCCTCTAAAACCCTCAGTTTGTTTCTCAGAGTCCATAGTCTCTCATGGTTCCTCTCCTCCTCTGATATCCCCCCTTCATTTGTCCCTTCCTTCTCCTATGTTCCTCCATGCTATTCCTTACATTCCACAAATAAGTGAAACCATATGATAATTGACTTTCTCTGCTTGACTTATTTCACTTAGCGTAACCTCTTCCAGTCCCATCCATGTTGATATAAAAGTTGGGTATTCATCTTTTCTGATGGCTGAATAATTGTACATATGGACCCCATCTTCTTTATCCATTCATCCGCTGAAGGGCATCTTGGCTCTTTCCACAGTTTGGCTATTGCGGACATTGCTGCTATGAACACTGGGGTGCATATGGCCCTTCTTTTCACTACATCCATGTCTTTGGGGTAAATCCCCGGTAGTGCAATTGCTGGGTCATAGGGTAGCTCTATTTTTAATTTTTCAAGGAACCTCCGCACTGTTTTCCAAAGTGGCTGTACCAACTTGCATTCCCACCAACAGTGTAAGAGGGTTCCCCTTTCTCCACAACCTCTCCAACATTTGTTGTTTCTTGCCTTGTCCATTTTTGCCATTCTAACTGGTATAAGGTAGTATCTCAATGTGGTTTTGATTTGAATTTCCCTGATGGCTAATGATGAACATTTTTTCATGTGTCTGTTAGCCATTTGTATGTCTTCTTAGGAGAAGTGTCTGTTCATGTCTTCTGCCCAGTTTTTTGACATGGTTATTTGGTTTTTTGGTGTTGAGTTTGAGAAGTTCTTTATAGATCTTGGGAATCAGCGCTTTGTCTGTAGTGTCATTTGCAAATATCTTCTCCCATTCTGTGGGTTGCCTCTTTGTTTTGTTGACTGTTTCCTTTGCAGTGCAGAAGCTTTTTATCTTGATGAAGTCCCAAAAGTTCATTTTCCGTTTTGTTTCACAGGCTTTTGGAGGTGTATCTTGAAAGAAGTTGCTGTGGCTGATGTCAAAGAGGTTACTGCCTATGTTCTCCTCTAGGGTTTTGATGGATTCCTGTCTCACATTGAGGTCTTTCGTCCACTTTGAGTTTATCTTTGTGTATGCTGTTAGAGAATGGTCGAGTTTCATTCTTCTGTATATAGCTGTCCAATTTTCCCAGCATCATTTATTGAAGAGACTTTTTTCCATTGCATATTTTTTCCTGCTTTGTCGAAGATTATTTGACCATTGAGTTGAGGGTCCATATCTGGGCTCTCTATTCTGTTCCATTGGTCTATATGTCTGTTTTTGTGCCAGTACCATGCTGTCTTGGTGATCATTGCTTTGTAATATAACTTGAAATCAGGCAACATGATGCCCCCAGCTTTGTTTTTCTTTTTCAACATTTCCTTGGCAATTCAGGGTCTTTTCTGATTCCATATAAATTTTAGGATCGTTTGTTCCAGTACTTTGAAAAATGTCATTGGAATTTTGATCAGGATGGCATTGAAGGTATAGATTGCTCTGGGCAGCATAGACATTTTAACAATGTTTATTCTTCCAATCCATGAGCATGGAATGTTTTTCCATCTTTTTGTGTCTTCAATTTCTTTCATGAGTGTTCTGTAGTTCCTAGAGTACAGATCCTTTGCCTCTTTGGTTAGGTTTATGCTGAGGTATCTTATGGTTTTTGGTGCTATTGTAAATGGAATCGTTTGTCTGATTTCTCTTTCTATAGTAGCATTGTTAGTGTATAAGAAAGCAACTGATTTCTGGGCATTGATTTTGTATCCTGCCACATTACTGAATTGCTGTATGAGTTCTAGTAATTTGGGGGTGGGGTCTTTTGGGTTTTCCACATAAAGTATCATGTCATCTGCAAAGATTGAGAGTTTGACTTTTCTTTGCTAATTTGAATACCTTTTATTTCTTTGTGTTCTCTGATTGCTGTGGCTAGGACTTCTAGTACTTTGTTGAACAATAGTGGTGAGAGTGGGCATCCTTGACATGTTCCTGATCTTAAGGGAAAGGCTCTCAGCTTTTCCCCATTGAGGATGATATTCACTGTGGGTTTTTCATAGATGGATTTTATGAACTTGAGGAATATTCCCTCTATCCCTATACTCTGAAGAGTTTTAATCAGGAAAGGATGCTGTATTTCATCAAATGCTTTTTCTGCATCAATTGAGAGGACCGTATGGTTCTTCTCTCTCCTCTTATTAATGTGTTCTTTCACACTGATTTGCAAATGTTGAACTACACTTGCATCCTGTGGATAAATCCCACTTCATCTTAAAGGATGATCCATTTAATGTATTGTTGGATCCTATTAGCTAGGATTTTGTTGAGAATTTTGGAATCGATATTCATCAGGGATATCAGTCTGAAATTCTCCTTTTTGATGGGGTCTTAACCTGGTTTGGGGATTAAGGTAATGCTGGTCTCATAGAATGAGTGTGGAAGCTTTACTTCTGTTCTATTTTTTGAAACAGCTTCAGGACAATAGGTATTATTTCTTCTTTGAATGTTTGGTAGAATTCCCCAGGGAATCCATCAGGTCCTGGGCTCTTGTGTTTTGGGAGGTTTTTGATTACTTCTTCAATCTAGTTATTGGTTATTGGCCTATTCAGGTTGTCATTTTCTTCCTGTTTCAGTCTTGGCAGTTTATAGGCTTCCGGGAATGCATCCATTTTTTCCAGGTTCCTTAATTTATTGGCATATAGTTGTGGATAATAATTCCTAGTAATTGTTTCTATTTCCTTGGTGTTAGTGATGATCTCTCCTCTTTCATTCATGCTTTTATTAACTTGGGTCCTTTCTCTTTTCTTTTGGATAAGTCTGGCCAGCAGTTTATCAATCTTACTAATTCTTTCAAAGAACCAGCTTCTAGTTTTGTTGATCTCATCTACTATGTTTCTGGTTTCTAATTGATTGATCTCTGCTCTAATCTTAATTATTTCTCTTCTCCTGCTTGGTTTAGACTTTATGTGTTGTTCTTTCTCCAGTTCTTTAAGGTGTAAAGTTAGTTTGTGTATTCGGGATTTTTCTATTTTTTTGAGTGAGGCTTGGATGGCTATGTATTTCCCCCTTAGGACCGCCTTTGAAGTATCCCATAGGTTTTGGACCGATGTGTTTTCATTCTCATTGGTTTCCATGTATTGTTTAAGTTCTTCTTTGATTTCCTGGTTGACCCAGACATTCTTGAGCAGGGTGGTCTTTAGCTTCCAAGTGTTTGAATTTCTTCCAATTTTTTTCTTGTGATTGAGTTCCAGTTTTAAAGCATTGTGGTCTGAGAATATGCAGGGAATAATCTCAGTCTTTTGGTATCAGTTGAGACCTGATTTGTGACCCGGTATGTGATCTATTCTGGACAAAGTTCTGTGTGCGCTCGAGAAGAATGAGTATTCTGTTGCTTTAGGGTGGAATGTTCTATATATATCTATGAGGTCCATCTGGTCCAGTGTGTCATTCAAAGCTCTTGTTTCTTTGTTGATTTTCTGCTTGGATGATCTATCTATTGCTGAGAGTGGAGTATTGAGATCTCCTACAATTAACGTATTATTATCAATATGACTCTTTATTTTGGTTAACATTTGGCTTATGTAGATGGCAGCTCCCATGTTGGGGATGTAGATATTTACAATTGTTAGATTTTCTTGTTGGATAGATTCTTTAAGAATGATAGAGTGTCCTTCTGTGTCTCAAACTACAGTCTTTAGCTTAAAATTTAATTTGTTCAAGAATTGCTACCCCAGCTTTCTTTAGAGGTCCTTTGGCATGGAAGATGGATCTCCATCCCTTCACTTTCAGTCTGGATGTATCTTTAGGTTCAAAATGAGTCTCTTGTAGACAGCATATGGATGGGTCCTGTCTTTTTATCCAATCTGCAACTGTGTGCGGTTTTTAGGCCATTCATGTTAAGAGTGATTATTGAAAGATATGAATTTATTGTGATCATGTTGCCTGTGAAGTCCTTGTTTCTATAGATTGTCTCTGTAAATTTCTGTTCTATATCACTCTTGGGGTATTTCTCCTTTTATAGAACCCCCCTTAGTATTTCTTGCAGGGCTGGCTTAGTGGTCACATATTCTTTCAGTTTCTGCCAGTCTTGGAAGCTCTGCATCTCCCCATCCATTCAAAATATAGCCTTGCTGGATAAAGTATTCTTGGCTGCATGATCCTCTCATTTAATACCCTGAATATATCTTGCCAGCCCTTTCTGGCTTGCCAGGTCTCTGTGGATAGGTCTGACGTTATTCTGATATTTCTCCCTCTGTACATAAGGAATCTCTTCCCCCTAAGTGCCCTTAAGATGGTTTCTTTGGTTCTAAGATTTGTGAGTTTTACTACTCTATGCTGGGGCATTGTTCTGTTTTCCTTGATCTTGGGAGGGGTTCTCTCTGCCTCTAGGACACAAATGTTTGTTTCATTCCCCAGATTAGGGAAGTTCTCAGCTATGATTTGCTCAAATATATCTTCTAGTCCTCTCTCTCTCTCCACCCCCTCAGGGATCCCAATAATTTTGACATTGGAACGTTTCCTAGTGTCACTTATTTCTCTGATTATTTTCATGGATTTTGAGTTGTTTCTCCCTCACCTCCTCTTTATCCGTCTTTTCTATCAATTGGTTTTCTAGATCACTAATTCGTTCTTCTGCCTTGCTTACCCCAGCTGTTAGAGTATCTATATTAGATTGTATCTCATTGATAGCATTTTTAAGTTCTGCCAGTTCAGCTTTCATTTCTACCCTTGGAGACTCTATGTTGCCATTAATCGATTTCTCCATTCTAGCTATTGTCTTCACAACTGCTACCCTGAATTCCACTTCTGACATCTTGGTTATATCTGTATCCATTTGTAAATCTGTGGCAGAAGTCACAGTCTCTGAGTGTTTCCTATTTTGAGGGGTTCCTCCTCTTAGTCATTCTGTTGAGGGGTGGTTGAGGGAATGTACAGAGTCCAAGTTATTGACCACAACCCAAGCAAGATGCACCTGTTGTATAGGGACCTTAGGGTTGTTGGTCTCTTTTTCTCCCAGCCTGTCTTCTGGGGGGTGGGTGGGTGGGGGAAACTGCCTTGCTGTTACTCAGGCAACCCTGTTTGGGCAGAGTTGCCCTGCCCCCTGTGGGGAGGATGGACTCAGTAAAAACTGTTTTGGGGGGGCTTTTGTTCTCTGGTGGCTTTCCCTGGTGACTTTCCATGTCTCTTCCAAGAGTCAGAGCATAAGAGATCGTTTCCAACCCTCTGCCTCAGAACAGAGAGATTGCAGTCTGTTCTTCAGTGAGCTTTCCAGGCCACACTATCTCCCTTTCTGTTTGTGCTGCTATAAACTGCAGCATCCTGGGTTGTGCGTCCCTCAGCTGGGCTCCTAGTCCTCACCTCCAGGTCAGGCATGGGGGCTCGTCTCTGCCCTTTGTGGTTCTAAAACTGCCAGCCACCCCCAGTACACATGCATGGCCCTGCTGCTCTGGTTTTCCGTCCAGGGGGCTGCCCTAAAGTCCTTTCCCCTGCACTACTGGTCTGCGAATCTGTGCCCTGTCCCTAGCGTGGGAGGGTTTCGCTCACCTGCGGTGCAGGATCCCCACAGCTCCGCCCTTCTCTGTTTATCTTCCAATATCTGCCCTGGGGAATCACGGCTCCCCACTTCATACCTCAAAACCAGCTGCCTATGATATTCTGTTTGTAGAGATCCAGATGTATCTTCTTATATCTCAGACTGATTTCATGGGTGTTCAGAGTGGTCTGATAGATATCCAGCTCAATTCTGGGGACCAGTTGGAATAGGGTCCCCTACTTCTCTGCCATCTTTTCCCTAAACCTCTCTGACTGACTTTTTTGCATAGCATAATACACTCTAGTTCCAACCACGTTGTTGCAGATAGTAAGATTTCCTTCTTTTCCTTTCTTTCTGATGGCTGAGTAATATTCCATCTCATATATATATATCTCTTCTTTATCCATTCCTCTGTTGATGGACCTCTGGGTTTTTTCCATATTTTGGCCATTGTGGTACTATAAACATTACTTCTATAAACTTGGAACACAAGTGCCCTTTTGAATCATTGTGCTTGTATCCTTTGGGTAAATACTTAGTAGTGCAGGGCGCCTGGGTGGCTTAGATGGTTAAGCGTCTGCCTTTGGCTCAGGTCATGATCCCAGGGTCCTGGGATCGAGTCCCGCATCAAGCTCCCTGCTCTTTGGGAGGCTGCTTCTCCCTCTGCTTCTCTCTCTCTCTCTTCCTCTGTCTCTCATGAATAATTAAATAAAATCTTTAAAAAAAAACACTTAGTAGTGCAATTGCTAGGTCATAGGGTAGCTCTATTTTTAACTTTTTGAGGAACCTCCATATTGTTTTCCAGAATGGCTGTGCCAATTTGTATTCCCACCAACAGTGTAAAAGGGTATCTCTTTTTCCACATCCTCGTCAAAATTTCTTCTTTCCTGAGCTGTTAATTTTAGCCATTCTGACCAGTGTGAGGTGGTATCTCATTGTGGTTTTGATTTGTATTTCCTTCATGCCAAGTGATGTTGAGCATTTTTTTATCTGTCTGTTGGCTATTTGTTTGTCTTCTTTGGAGAAATATCTGTTCATGTCTTCTGCTCATTTCTTGACTGGATTTTTGTTTTTTGGGTGTTGAGTATGATAAGTTCTTTAAAGATTTTGGATACTGATGATTCTTTGTTATCTAAAGCATTCCCTGAGCCATTTTTAGTTTCAAGAGCCATGTTTAGTTATTGTTCTTACTGTTTTTTGTGGGATGATGGCCTCTGGGACACTCTATCCTCCATCTTGCTGATGGCAATCTTCACACATATATTATTAACTGGTCGCCATCTACTTCAAATTAATTCTGACTAAATTCTGATAAAATATATTAAATCACCACTAACATAGCTCTTTTCCTCCCCCTATTACATGTATGCCTCAATTTTTCAAAAAATTTGTTTTATGTCACTTTGCTTTTATGAAAGACCAATCTTAAAAAAAGGTGAAAAGCGAGACTTGTGTTCAGTGCTAGATTTCTTGTTATAGAGGGAGCACACACCCTAAGCAGTGAGAGTGACCCCGTCAGGTTCCTTCATCAGAAACTATACTCAGCATCCCAGTATCAAGTGTAGCTTTCAACCATGTTTTTGAAGATCTGTGCTTCAGCTCAATTTATTGTGTGTATCCATTAATAAGATGTGTCTTAAGGTATCAGAAAAGCCTAAAAGAGGTTATTTTTTGGATCAGGGAATGCTCAACAACTTTTCTTATAAATTAATGGTAACTGCTTCTTCAATTTACACCTTTTCAGCTTAGGAAAAAGTTTCAGATGAATACTCTACTTTCAGATAGAGCAGGAAACCTGTACTTCTAACCATGCCTTACTGAAGCCAGCTAGTACTGGCTTCTGAACACCCATCATGCATGTCTTTTCCTACTGCATTCATGATTTCACATTGGTGATGTGAAATGAAGCATTCTTGGGGAACTTGCACCGAAAAAAATAACAAATACTAAAAAGAAAAAGTGTTTTCTCCCCCTCCCCGCCATGTGCCCATATACCAGTACAAGGTTGCATCCATATATGGTATAGGTTCAACCATATGGCATTATAATGGTGGCTTTAAATAATCTCCAAAAGCAATTCTGAGAAGAAAATACACATACAGATTTCAAAATTTACCGACATATTTACCATTTCTGCTATTCTTTATTCGTTTTTGTAGATTTGTTTTACAATCTAGTGTCCTCTACTTTTAGCTTGAAGAATATTTTTGGAGGGCAGATCTACGCAGAAGAAATTCTCTTAGGTTTTGTGTATATCATGGGGTCTTTATGCACCTTCTTTTTAGACAGACTGTTTTGTTAAATTTATAATTTATAATTCTTGCTTGACAAGACATTTTGTTTTATTTTGTTTTGCTTCAGATTCTTTTGTGTGAGGAGTAGGTTTGTTTTTTGTTTTTTCAGCTCTGAATTTGACTCTCCCTGTCTTTTATTCTTCATTGTTTCTGGTGAGAACTCCTCTATTAGCCATATTGTTATTTTCCTAAATGTAATGACTAGTTTTTCTCTCGCTGCTGTCAAGATCATTTCTTTTTGTTTGTTTGTCTTTCTATTTTTAAGTTCTGGCAACCAAACCACATAACATAATATTTACCCCATTACCCATGTTAAAAACATAGATATTTTCTTAGAGCAGCTTTAGATTTGTAGCAAAACTCAGACAAGTCACAGAGATTTCCTGTATTCCCTTACTGTCTATATCTATGCACATGTGTAGTGCATAGACTCTCTCAGTATTCCTCAGTGACATGGTTCATTTGCTACAATTGATGAACATATAGTGACACATCTTTATCACCCAAAGACCATAGTGTACTTTAAAGTTTGCTCTTGATATTGTGCATTTTATGAGTTTGGAGAAGTAGTTGATGTGTATCAACTATTATGGAGTTATATAGAATAGTTTCACTGCCTTAAAAATCCTCTGTGCCCCTCCTATCCATCCTTCCTTCCCCACTAAACCCTGTCTACCACTGATCTTTTTACTATCTCTATAGTTTTGTTTTCTCTAGACTGTCATATAGTGGGAATCATACACTATCTCACAACTTACATTACGTCTAACTACATCATGCATCTTCACCAACTTTAAGCACACGGTTTAGAGTGCTCACTATATTCACATTATTGCCCAACAGATCTCTAGAACTTTTCACTTTGTAAAACTGGAACTCGCTACTCATTGAACAATAATTCCCCTCCTCCATGTACCCCTTAAGCCTTAGTAATCACCATTCTACTTCTGTATCTATCAGTTTCACTACTTTAGATACTTCAGATAAATGGGAGGATGTACTTTTTTGCATGTGTATGTGTCTGTGTCTGTATGTGTGTGTGTGTGTGTGTGACTGGCTTCTTTCTATTAACATAATGTCCTGGGGTTTCATCCATGTTGTAGCATGTAATAAGATTTCCTTCCTTTTCAAGGCTGAATAATACTGCATTGTTATATGCATACTGTTTTCTTGATCCATTCATCTATTGATGGACATTTGAGTTGCTTCTACCACTTGGCTCCTGTGAACAATGCTGCAGTGCACATGGGTGTACAATTATCTCTTTGAAATCTTGCTTTCAAATATTTTATGTATGTATTATGTATGTGGAATTGATGATTCATATGGTAATTCTATTTTTCATTTCTTGGAGAAGTTCCATACTCTTCTTCATAATGGCTGACCAATTTACATTCCCAACAGCAGTGTACAAGGGTCTTCTTTTTCCACCTCCTCACACACACTTTTTTTTTTAATATAATATCCATCCTAAAGCGTATGAGGTGATATCTCATTGAGGTTTTGATTTGCATTTCTCTGATCATTGGTGATATTGAGCATCTTTTGATATGGTTTTCAATCATTTTTTTTTTAGAAAAAAATGTCTATTTAATTCTTTTGCCCATTTTTGATTGGGTTATTTGGTTTTTGTTTTTGTTGTTACTGAGTGGTAGTAGTCCTTGTATATTTTGGATATGAATCCCTTGTTTGATATATGATTTGCAACTGTTTTTTCCCACTTTGTCTTTTCATTCTGTTGATCGATCCCTTTGATGCCCAGAAATGTGATGTGTGTGCATGTGTGTGGGGGGGTAGGGAGGGGAGTGCTCATAAGTTTACTAGTAGTTCTCAAGTCTCCTTCAGCTTTTACTTTCTACTGGGTTCATCTTGGTCTCCTCTCCCTATGTGCATATTTTTTTTTCCATTAGCCAAGAGTGTGTAGAGAGTTCATGTCAAGTCTTATGTTGTACTTTCCCTTACAGTATCTTCCCATTATATTTATGGGAGTCAGAGCGCTTGATATAAAGACCACAAGCTCTCACTAATTAAAGAATGGGTTTTCCTCATCATGACCAAGCAAAATTAGCACTTTGAGCTGGAAAATCAATGGGCTATTTTGTCCCCTTCCCAACTTCTAATCAAGTCTGCCCTGTGGCACAAGCACCATTGCTTTTTGCAGCTTTTCCAATGTAAAAACTACAATTCTTGATCACTGAGCTATCTTGATGGGGGCAAGTTATGGGAGCAGTGCTACACAGGAAAATTACAAGGTGCTTCTTCTTACTTGAATCTCTAAGATTTTTTCCAATGTAAATATTTCACAAAATACTTTTAACCTTTTATCACTTATCAGAAACCCAAAATTGTTATCTTTGTCAGTTTCTCCTCTTACTTAATCCTAGTAAGATACTTTTATAGTGTGTCCGGTGTGGTACAAAATATATAGATATACACAGATACTATAAAGTAAGAAAGAATTAACTTTATTGTTAGTACAAATTCAAATGAGTATGAGAGCTTCTATTTGACTTCTAATAAAATCTGTTTCTCATAGTATTTGTTGAACTTCTTCACTCATTCTTCATGGATTAGAGTCTCCCAGAGAATCAATAATAATTTATCTGTGTGGCCAAAAGGCTCAACTTTCTTCTCCAAAACGTAAATTTCCTGAGAATGTTTATATTTTATGACATAAAAGAATTAATCTTACAAGGGAAAACATTAATATGTGAACAATTAGATAAACACAAATATTGCAGTGTTTCATAGAACAATGACATGGGAAATATTTCGATTTTGATACATAATTATTAGTCAAATTATTTATTCTTCAAAATATTATGATATATATTACTAAATTAATGAGATGTAATCCTCTGTATTTCAGATCAGCATTATCTTCAGAGAGTGACAAGAATTGTTCATATTTCAACTTTGACTCAAACATATTTTGTCATGAATCCTGCTTAGAATTAAAACCATATGTTTGTAAACACCAGACATTTGTTACCTAATTTTGGTATAATGGTATCTCACCATCTGAAAAACATCTCTCTCATTTCTTCAAAAGCCATATAGTTGCTTTCTCAGAATATTTTAAGATGTTATTTTTTAGAGCAATTTTAGGTTCACAACAAAATTAAGAGAAGGTACAGAGATTTCCTCTATTGCCCTTATCCGCACAGGTGAGGGCCTCTCTCATCATTAACAACACTCACTAAAATGGTTTATTTGTTACAAGGATGAACCTGCAGTGATGCATCATTATCACCCAATGTCCAAAGTGTACCTGAGGTTTCACACTTGGTGTTGATGTCATACTAATATAAAAAATAAATACCCAGGTACATATTATACATTTCTTAAGCTTTTGCTATTTATTAATATGAATCCTATTTAAATTACAAATCATAATATCAAGAACTGTTTTTGTAAATTCTTCAGTAAGGTGATGATTCTACTAATAATTACAAATGAATTGATTTGTCCTAGCCCTTAAAGGGGCTACAAATGAGGCTTAAATAGCCCCGGTTGCAAGATTACCAGTCAGGACACAGAAACCAGGGGAAGTTTGAGGTAAACAATTATTATCCATTTGTAAGAGAAAGTCTACTAAGAGAAATGGCTACTAAGATAAAATTATAAGAATTCCTTAGGATTAAAGGAGAGTATGCAAAGGAGGGATCACTGGGAAGCCATATCTACTCTCTGAAGATGGGATTTAGATGTCATTGAAGACAATGTGACTGCACACAGCTTCATGGCAGACATGCTTGAGGGATTGGCCTGGGACAGAGCAGTTTTACAATCTACACCTGAACTTGGTGAGGATGCATCTCAGGCTGTGACTGGCAGGCAGGAAGAACCCCTGCCAGACTATTAGGAGGCACAGAGCAGAGGGCAGGAAACTTTGACTGGGACTGGCCACAAAACTTCCTGGAGGCTGAATACACAGGGCTTCCTGCATGCATGCAGCAGGCAACCAAGCCATAGCGACAAAACACCCTGAAAACACCATGAAACCAGGAAGACAAACCCTTTCTACTGTAATGTTTCTTTGTTGCCTTTTTTTATTGTAGAATTTTTATTTTATTTATTTATTTTTTAAATTTTTATCACCCAGTTACCCCATCCCCCAACCCCTCTCCTTTCTGTAACCCTCAGTTTGGTTCCCGGAGTCCAGTGTCTTCATGGTTTGTCTCCTTCTCTGATTTCTTCCCATTCAGTTTTCCCTCCCTTCCTCTATGATCCTCTGTGCTATTTCTTATATTCCACATATGAGTGAAACCATATGATAATTGTCTTTCTCTGATTGACTTATTTCACTTAGCATAATCCCCTCCAGTTCCATCCATGTCAGTGCAAATAGTGGGTTTTCATCCTTTCTGGTGGCTGAGTAATATTCCATTGTATATATGAACCACATCTTCTTTATCCATTCATCTGTTGAAGGATATCTCTGCTCCTTACACAGTTTGGCTATTGTGGACATTGCTGCTATGAACATTGGGGTGCATGTGCCCTTTCTTTTCACTAAGTCTGTATCTTTGGGGTAAATACCTAGTAGCGCAATTTCTGGGTCATAGGGTAGCTCTGTTTTTAAAGTCTTGAGGAGCCTCCATACAGTTTTCCAGAGTGGCTGTAACAGCTTGCATTCCTACAAACAGTGTAAGAGGGTTCCCCTTTCTCCACATCCTCACCAACAATTTTTGTTTCCTCTCTTGGTAATTTTTGACATTCTGACTGGTGTAAGGTGGTTTCTCATTGTGGTTTTGATTTGTATTTCCCTGATGGCTAGTGATGTTGCATATTTTTTCATGTGTCTGTTAGCCATTTGTATGTCTTCTTTGTAAAAGTGTCTGTTCGTGTCTTCTGCCCATTTCTTGACTGGATTATTTGTTTTTTAGGTGTTGAGTTTGAGAAGTTCTATGTAGATCTTAGATACCAACCATTTATCTGATATGTCATTTGCAAATATCTTCTCCCATTCCGTGGGTTGCCTCTCAGTTTTGTTTATTGTTTCCTTTGCTGTGCAAAAGCTTTTTATCTTGACAAAGTCCCAAAAGTTCATTTTTGCTTTCACTTCCCTTGCCTTTAGAGATGTGTCTTGAGAGGTCTCTGTGGCCAGTGTTGAAGAGGTTACTGCCTATGTTCTCCTCTAGGATTTTGATAGATTCCTGTCTCACATTTGGGGCTTTCATCCATTTTATCTCTGTGTATGGTGTAAGAGAATGGTCCAGCTTCATTCTTCTGCATGTGGCTGTCCAATTTTCCCAGCACAATTTATTGAAGAGACTGTCTTTTTTCCATTGGATATTCTTTCCTGATTTGTCAAAAATTAGTTGACCATAGAGTGGAGGATCCATTTCTGGGGTCTCTGTTCTGTTCCATTGATCTAGGTGTCTGTTTTTGTGCCAATACCATGCTGTCTTCATGATCACACCTTTGTAATATAGCTTGAAGTCAGGCATTGTGATGCCCCCAGCTTTGGTTTTCTTTTTCAACAATCCCCTGGTGATTCAGGGTCTTTTCTGATTCCATACAAATTTTAGGATTGTTCCACTGCCTTTTATCCATATAATTTTACCTCATATGAGCTGACAGGGGGGAAAAGTTTATAGCACTTAGCTCCATTACCTGAAAACAGAGCACTGAGGGATCCATTTGGAGTCAAGAGTACTAAATTGTTCACAGACACTCAGGGTTATCATGCAATAACCACAGGGGTGCTCTATAAGAGCCATTCACATCTGCCCCACGTCCACAGGGAATGGAAGCAAAGTTTATCTTCAGAATCTGTTTTAGTGAAGCATTATGAAAAGTTGGGTTCATTATTTGGTAGAGATTGGTTTTTCATTGAATAATAACCAATGTCCTTTGATACTCTTTCTTGTGTGTTGTTTTCCTCACCTGGATTTCAGATATATTGGAAGAGACCTTGTTTTATTAAATTCTTCACATCACCACCTTTGTTATTCTTTACTACCATGCTAAAAAGTACTTTGAAGTGAAAATAAATTTTAAATAGTGAAGAAAAGAAGAATTAAAAGTATAAAGACATTTGTATGGATCAAACAGCTAGTTATTGCCAGAATTCAGGACAAACATTACTACTTTGATCATGATTCAGAGATATTTCTTCCCTAGTTCAATTACAACAGGGAGCGAGATTAAACTTGATAATTATTTGCAAAATAAATTCATATTTTATATACATTTATCTATTTGAAGATATATTCTTTATATTATTTGTACTTATTCTTCATGATTATATAGAGAAATCATGTGAATATTCTAAATCAATTTCATATAATAGTTGAACAGTAGCTGTAACTAATTGCTAAAATTGTGTTACAAACAACCCAGGATTGCACTGAGGTTTAACAATAAGCATTTATTTCTCATTCATCAGTTTGTGGTTTGGCTATGTTTTAGTTGATGCGGCTGGGCATGTATGGATTTGGCTCCAACCTACAGATTGGGCTCAGATCTTTTTTCCATATTTTATTCTTAGAAGAGCAGGTACCTGACATATTCACTAGATCTCAGTCATTTGACTTAAGAACTTGATGCTTCTGTACTATCTCCTGTGACATGATGATGTTAATTGTAGCTACTTCATAGGGCTGATCTGAGGATCAATAACATAATGCCTAAAGATCCTTAAAATACAGCCTAACCACATGACGTTCTGGCTCTCTGTGATCTCTTCATATTTTACTTTACCAAATATTCAATAAAAGTCATTTTCCTAGAAAACTTATGCCCTATAACTGTCTTCTAACTTTCACCCAGTGAAATAACCAGGCATCAGAAATACAGTCTGACTTAACCAGTTCGATAATATACATCAAAGATATTTGCATTTTCAAACATTTTTTTTTGAGAAATTAGATACATGTCACATATGCACACTAAACAGGACTAATGTTTTCTGGAGATGTATTTCCTTTTTTGAAATCAAGTTGCAATTACTGTTCTTTCTGTTACTGATCAAGAACCCCAATCTCCTCCCCCAGTGTGTTATATGGACATATGTAAAGGCTATCTCTTTTGGAATTGAAGAAATTTGAAAGGGATTATCAAGGCTTGACAAGATAGCATGTTCAGTTCCTAGAATTGGAATTTTGTTTCCTGGCAATCAATGGGTGTAAACTTAGGGATAAAATAAGTCATTAACATTTCAAAAGTGTTGCTCTGCCCTATGTTTTATGAGGCTCTTCCCTTAGTTACAAGCATTATTACTTTGTTGTTTCTCCTAAGGCAACATGTAAAAATTTAGCTTGTGTAGCCCTATGCCCTATACAAATTTAGCTTGTGTAGCCAACCCCAATGCTCTGGATTGGATAGAGTAATAATCCAATGAGAGATGAGGAGCAAATATGATATTTAAAAGAGATGTATGTGATAACATCAAAAGTTATGACACATGTGTAATCAGGATCTTTCAAGGAGAGGGAAATAATTGGAGTAATTTTTACTGTGACTTTGTACTGCCAGGCATAGATTGCATTAAAGTTAAATGCCAAAGAGTGAGTCTATATTTTTACATTTAACAAAGGACATTATCTATACAAAAGTATATACAATTATTTAATTAAAAACAGCAATGTGTATAAACACAAGAATAATAGATATAAGCACCTCAATTTCAAAAGACAGCACAGTGAATTTTACATTATTTGGCATCATTAATGAACACTTTAAATGTTATAATCCTATTATGTGGCTAATAGAGAGAAATAAATTGTTAGTTTTGTTTATGAAAATGTAATATAATTGAATCACTCATAGCTAGCCAGCTTCAGCCATTGTTAAAAAGGTTCAAGTATTGGTCCTGATTTCAATAACATAAATATGGTTTTAAATTTCACTTTCTAGGTTTTAGAAAGCTAAAGCTTGTTTATACAAACTCAGTCTCCTAGAGATTATGGTTTAAGCGAATATATTTAGAAATTATAAATAAACATTCCCCCTTTTCTTGGTACAAGATAAAAAATTGGTGACAAGAATTCTGAGGTCAGTTCAAAGATGGTGTAGTAAGAGGATTCTGATCTCACCTCCAAGGCACACAGCAGGTCTACAACTACATATGGAGAATGACCTCAAGACTAGAAGAACAGCTCTACATGGCTAAAGATATGAAGAAAAAGTCACATCAAGAAAAGTAGAAAGGACAAGACACAGCCTGTTCTTGATTCACAACCCCAATTTGGTGACCCACAACTGGCAGAGACCTCACAGGCAGAGTCCTCTGTAGAAAGTGAAGGGATCAGGCTCTGCATTGGGCATCCCCTTATCCTGAGGATCTGCATTGGGTTGATGAGCCTCCACCACATCTGGCTTTGACATTTAGCTGGCTTTACCTGCAGGGCATTGAAAATCAATGGGGTTTAACTCTGGGAGAGCTCAAGGGTTATAGGAAAATAAGACTCTGCTCTTATAGGGCTCATAAAACTCACCTGCACTGAGACCCAGCAGAGAGGCAGCAGTTTGAAAACTGCTTTCCCATATGTGAAGATTTAATGACTAATTTTAAGGGTGTGCCCCAGAGGCAGAAATAGAAGAGCTGGTGGTGGACACCATTTCTCTTACCCACCTTTTGCTTAGCTGCCCTTATGCTTTAAGTTCCAAGTCTGACAGCCTCCATCCACCTTTTTAGCACTTTTCACCCCATCTTGGTGTTCCCTAGCAAACCCACCCGCCCAATGTGTGTGTCCTGGCAGATGCCCCTAAAGGGAATCCTGCCCTGCCACACCCCAAGGGCAACTTACACTGAGTCCAGTGAGCCACAAATGGGCACATGCCCCACCATGCCTGGAAGAAAGGCTTGATCAGTATGGCTCACTGCCAAAGTGACTCCCACACCTCCACACCCTCCAAGCAGGCTTTGCTGAATTTGGCACACCTGTGAAGTGGTTTATGGGCCACCAAACCCTGTGGACCATCTCAGCTGGGACCAAAACCCCCCAAAAGTCTCCCATTCTGCCACACCAAGTGGGTGGCCTCACTAAGACTAGAACCCCTGTAAAGGAACTCCTGTGGCAGTTGCCCATGCCCACCAGTATGCCTGCAACATATGTGGACAAGCCATACAGCCTGCGACACTAGGGACTTGTCCTGTCCAAAAGTACACCCTCAATATTCCTACCCAGGACTCTCAGTCAGCTGTATCAGGGGCCAGCCCTGTCTAACAGTGTGACTAAACAAATAAAAAAGAAAAGAGAAAAAAAGCAAGATCCATCTATATCCTGCTTATAAGAAACTCACTTTAAACTGAAAGACACACAGTCTGACAGTGAAAAGATGGGAAAAAATGTTCAATGCGCATGGAAGTTAAAAAAAAAAGAGCTGGGGTAGTAATTCTTATATCAGACAAGATAGACTTTGAAGCAAAGACAGTAACAAGAAACAATAAAGGGCCTCACATAATGAAAAGGAGTCAATCCAACAAAAGAATATAACAATGGTAAATACCTATGCACCCAATATAGGAGCACCTAAACATATAAAAGTAATATTAACATAAAAGGATAAATTGAGGGACGCCTGGGTGGCTCAGTCAGTTAATCATTGGCCTTTGGCTCAGTCACGATCCTGGGGTCCAGGGATGGAGCCCTGCAACAGGCTCCTGCTCAGCAGGAAGTCTGCTCCTCCTTCCCCCTGCCCCTCCCCTTTTGTGTTCTCTCTGGCTAACTCTGCTCTCCCTCTCTCTCTCAAACAAATAAATAATCTTTTTTTTTTTAAAGATTTTCTTTGAGAGAGAGATAGCGAGAGAGAGAGAGCATCAGCCGAGGTGGGAAGAAAGAGAAGCAGGCTCTCCGCTGAAGAGGGAGCCCAAAGTAGGGCTCCATTCCATGACCCTGAGATCATGACCTGAGTCCAAGGCAGATGCTTAACCTTCTTGACCACCCAGGTGCCCCAATAAATAAAAAAATCTTTTAAGAAATAGATAAATTCTGGGATGCCTGGGGGGTTCAGTTGGTTAAGCATCTGCCTTCAGCTCAGGTTATGATCCCAGGGTCATGGGATGGAGCCCTGCATCAGGTTCCTTGCTCAGCAGGGAGCCTGCTTCTCCTTCTGCCTGTTGTTGCTCCCCCTGCTTGTGCTCTCTCTCCCTCTTTCTGACAAATAAATAAAATCTTTTAAAAAATGGATAAATTGACAGTAATACAATAATAGTAGGGGAATTTAACATCCCACTTATGTCAATGGATACATCAAGACATAATATCATTAAAGAAACATTGGACCAAATGAATTTAATAAATATGTATGGAACATTACATCTAAAGCCAAAGGAATACACATTCTTTTTAAATGCACATGGAACGTTTTCCAGAATAGATTACATGGAAAGCCATAGAACATATATCATTAAATTTAGAAAGATTGAAATCATCTCATGCATCGTTTCTGACCACAATTGTATGGGCATCTAGAAATAAATTACAAGAATAAAAAAAATTAATAAAAAACCAAACATGTGGAGGCTAAACTGCATGCTACATAACAACCAAAGGGTCAATGAAAATATCAACAAGAAAATATAAAATCCCTGGAGAAAAATGAAAGGGAAATCCCAATGTTTCAAAATCTATGGGACACAGCAAAATCATTTCAAAGAGGAAAGTGTTTAAAGATACAGGCTTACCTCAATAAACAAGAAAAATCTCAAATAAACTATTTATCCTTATACCTAAAAGGACTAGAAAAGGAAAAAAAAACAAATTACAAAGAAATAATAATAAAGATGAGAGTGGAAATAATTGAAAACAAGACTAGAAAAGCAATACAAAAGATCAAAGAAACTAACAGTTGCTTCTTTGAAAAAATACAGAAAATTGATAAAACCTTAACTAGAATTGTCAGGGAAAAAAAGAGAACCTAAATAAATCCATTCAGAAATTAATAGGAGTAGTTACAAGACATAGCTCAGAAATACAGAAGATCATAAGAGACTTACTGTGACCAATTATATGCCAACAAACTGGACAATCTAGAAGAAATGGACCAATTCTTAGAAATATACAAATTTTCAAGATTGAATCAGGAATAAATAGAAAATCTAAACAGACTAATTAATAGTAAAGAAATTGAATCAGTAAATCAAAACACTCCCGATGGCTTCACAGGTGAATTCTACCAAACTTTTAAAAGAGACTTAATACCACACTTATGAGAAAATGCGCAACATCACTCAACATCTGGGAAATACAAATCAAAACCACAATGAGACACTACCTCACACCAGTCAGAATGGCTAAAATGAGCAACTCAGGAAACAACAGATGTTGGAGAGAATGCAGAGAAAAGGGAACCTTCTTGGGCTGCCTGGGTGGCTCAGTCTGTTAAGAGTCTGCCTTCAGCTCAGGTCATGATCCCAGGGTCCTAGGATCAAGCCCCACATCAGGTTCCCTGTTGAGTGGGGAGTCTGCTTCTCCCTCTGCCCCTCCCATCCATTCGTGCTCTCTTTCTGGCTCTCTCTTTCTCTCTCAAATAAATAAATAAAATATTTTAAAAAGGGGAACACTAACACTGTTGGTGGGAATGCAAACTGGTGCAGTCACTCTGGAAAACAGTATGCAGGTTCCTCAAAAAGTTAAAAATAGAACTGCCCTATGACCGAGCAATTGCACTGCTATGTATTTATCCAAAGGACACAAAAAAAATAGTGATTCAAAGGGGCCCATGCACGCCAGTGTTTATATTAGCACTGTCCACAATTGCCAATATATGGAGAGAGCCCAGATGTCCATCGACAGACGAATGGATAAAGAAGAGGTTACACACACACACACACACACACACACACACACACACACACACACACACAATGGATTATAATTCAGCCATGAAAAAGAATGGAATCTTGCCATTTGCAATGACATGGATGGAACTAGAGGGTATTACACTAAGTGAAATAAGTGAGTCAGAGAAAGACAAATACCATATGATTCCACTCATATGTGCAATTTAAGAAACAAAAGAGATGAACGTAGGGGAAGGGAGGGAAAAATAAAATAAGATAAAAACAGAGAGAGAGGCAAACCATAAGAGACTCTTAACTATAGGGGACAAACTGAAGGTTGCTGAAGGGGAGATGGGGGGGGATGGTAGTTGGCTGATGGGCATTAAGGAGGCACTTGATATAATGAGCACTGGGTGTTATATGCAACTGATGAATCACTGATTTCTACTCCTGAAACTAATAATACACTATATATTAACTAAATTTGATTTAAATTTAAAAAATTGAAAAAAGACTTAATGTCTATTCTCAAATTATTCCCAAAATTGAAGACAAAAGAAAGCTTCTAAGTTCATTCTGTGAGGACAGCATTACCCTGATCAAAACCAAACAAGGACACAACACACACACACACACACACACACACACACACACACACACACACAGGAAGAATATTATAGGCCAATATCCCTGATGAACATGCAAAAATCTTCACCAAAATATTAGCAAACTGAATTCCACAATACAACAAAAGGATCATACACCATGATCAAGTGGGATTTATTCCAAGTATGCAAGAATGGTTCCATATCTCCAAATCAATCAACTTGATACATCACATTAACTAAATGAAAGGTCAAAATCATATGGTAATCTCAATAGATGAAGAAAAAGCACTTGACTAAATTCAACATCCATTTATGGTAAAAACTCCCAACAAAGTATGTAGAGAGGGAATGAACCTCACATAATAAAAGCCATATGTTAAGAACCCACAAAAAAACATTCTAAACAGTGAAAAGCCAAAAGCTTTTTCTTTTAAGATCATAATCAAGACAAGGATGTCCACTTCTACAGCTTTTACTCAAAACAGTACTGGAGGTCCTAGCCACGGTAATCTGAAAAGAAAAAGAAATAAAAGACATCCAAATTGATAAGGAAAATGCAAAACTGTCACTATTTGCAAACAACAAATAGTGTTTTTCTAGATAGAAAAACCTAAAGACTCCACCAAAAAAACTATTAAAACTAATACATGAAATCAGATAAATTGCAGGATACAAAATTAGTATGCAGAAATATGTTGCATTTTTATACACTAGTAAAGAACTAGGAGAAACAGAAGTTAAGAAATCAATACTACTTATAATTGCATTATAACCAAAGAGGTGTAAGTCCTATACTCTGGAAACCATAAGACATTGATAAAAGGAATTCAAAGAGACACAAATCAGTAAATGGGAAGATATACCATGCTTATGGACTGGAAGAACTAATATTATGAAAATATCCATATTATATAAAATAATCTATTAATTTAATGTAATCCCTATGAAAATATCAATATCATTTTTTGCAGAACTAGAATAAATTAAATTAAATTAATTAAAATTGGTATGGAGCTACAAAAGACTTTGAATATCCAAAGCAATCTTTATATTTTTCTAAATATTAGTTTAAATTATAGTTAGTTAACATACAGTGTAATATTAGTTACAGGTGTACAATGTGCTGATTCAACATTTCCATATAACATTCAGTGCTCATCATAGCAAGTGCAGTCCTTAATCCCCATCACCTACTTCACTCATTTACCCATCCACATTCCCCCTGGTAACCATCATTTTGTTCTACATAGTTAAGAGTTTGTTTCTTGCTTTGCCTCCCTCTCTCTTTTCCCTTTGCTTGTTTTGTTTCTTAAATTCCACATATGAGTGAAATCATATTGTATTTGTCTTTCTCCAACTGACTTACTTCACTTAGCATAACACTCTCTATCTCCAACCATGTTGTTGCAAATGGCAAGATTTCATTCTTTTTGTGGCTGAATAATATTCCATTGTATTTATATAATACCCCTTCTTTATCCATTCATCAGTCAGGTCTGTTTATTTGAGATTTTTCTTGGTTCCTGAGGTACACCTCTATTGCTCTATGCTTCCCTCTCAGGACTGCTTTGCTGCATCCCAAAGGTTTTGGACTGTCATGTTTTCATTTTCATTTGCTTCCATGTATTTTTTTATTTCTTCTTTGACTTCCTGGTTGACCCATTTATTCTTTATTAGCACGTTGTTTAGCCTCCATGTATTTGTGTTTTTTTCCAAAATATTTTTATGGTTGACTTCTAGTTTCATAGCATTGTGGTCAAAAAGGAGCATGGTATGACTTCAATCTTTTTGTATTTGTTGAAGCCTATTTTGTGACCTAATATGTGATCTATTCTGAAGAATATTCCATGTGCACTTGAAAAAAAGTGTATTCTACTATTTTAGGTTGGAATGTTCTGAATGTATCTGTTAAGTCCATCTAATCCAGTGTGTCATTCAAAGCCATTGTTTCCATGTTTATTTTCTGTTTGATGATCTGGCCATTTTTGTAAGTGGGGTGCTAAAGTCCCCTACTATCATTGTGTTATTATCAATGAGCTTCTTTGTGCTTGTTATTAATTTATTTATATATTTGGGAACTCCCAAGTTGGAGACATAAATATTTACAACTGTTAGATCTTCTTGTTGGATTGTCACCTTTATGATTATATAATGCCCTTCTTTGTCTCTTTTTACAGTCCAGATCCAACCAATAGCACAGAGAACTCCCATTAAAATCAACAAAAGCAGGCCAATACCACCAAGACATATTATAATTAATTTTGCAAAATATGGTGATAAAGAAAAAGTCTTAAACGTCGACAAAAGGAGTCCTTAACTTACAATGGAAAACCCGTAAGTCTAACAACAGATATCCCAGCAGAAACTTAGCAAGGCAGAAGTGGCATGATGTATTCAAAGTAATGAATAAGAAAAACTTACAGCCAAGAATACTCTATCCAGCCAGGTTATCATTCAGAATAGAAGGAGAGATAAAAGGTTTTTCAGACAAACAAAACCTAAAAGTTTATGACCACTAAACCAGCCCTGCAAGAAATATTAAATGGGACTCTTTCAATGGGAAAGACCAAAGGTGACAAAGACAAGAAAGGATCAGAGAAAATCTCCAGAAATAATGACAAAAAAAGTAATAAAATGGTAATAAATCATATCTATCAATAATTACTTTAAATTTCAATGGACAAGACTCTCCAATTAAAACACATACAGTGTCAAAATGAATTTTAAAGAAAAAGGACTGTATGTTGCCTATAAGAGACTCATTTTAGACCTAAAGACACCTGTGGATTGATGATGAGGGAGTTGAGAAACATTATCATGTAAACAGACATCAAAAGAAAGCAGGAATAGCAATATTTATATCAGACAACCAGCACTTTAAAACCAAAGCAATCTTTTGGAAAAAAAACAAAACTGTATGTAACATGCTCTTAAATTTCAAACTGTATCACAAAGCTAAAGCAATCAAAGCAGTATGGTACAACAATAGACACATAGATCAAAGAAATGGAATACAAAGCCCAGAAATAAACCTGTTTATATGGTCAACTAATATATGACAAGGAAGGTAAAGTTAGACAATGGGGAACAGAGAGTTTTCGGTAAATACTGTTTAAAAAATTGGAAAATTATATGATAAAGAATAAAAACAAAACTTTTTACACCATACACACACACACACACATACACACACACAAAATGCTAAAATGAATTAAAGACCTATATAAGATCAGAAGCCATAAAACTCCTAAAAGAAAACACAGGCAACAAATGCTGGAGATAGGTCTTAACTTTATTCTTTGGGTCTCTCTCCTTAAGGAAGGGCAATAAAATGAAAAATAAATAAGACATCAAACCACAAAGCTTTTTTTTTTATTATGTTGTGTTAATCACCATACATTCCATCATTAGTTTTTGATGTACTGGTCCATGATTCATTGTTTGCGTATAACACCCAGTGCACCATGCAGTATGTGCCCTCTTTAATACCCATCACCAGGCTAACCCATCCCCCCAACCCCTTCCCTTTGAGAACTCTCACTTTGTTTCTCAGAGTCCAAAGTCTCTCATGGTTCATCTCCGCCTCCCATTTCCCCCATTCATATTTCCCTTCCTGCTATCCTCTTCTTCTTCTTCTTCTTCTTCTTCTTCTTCTTCTTTTTCTTCTCCTTCTTCTTCTTCTTCTTCTTCTTCTTCTTCTTCTTCTTCTTCTTCTTCTTCTTCTTCTTCTTCTTCTTCTTCTTTTCTTCTTCTTCTTTTTAACATATAATGTATTATTTGTTTCAGAGGTACAGGTCTGTGATTCAACAGTCTTACACAACTCACAGGGCTCACCATAGGACATACCCTCCCCAATGTCTATCACCCAGCCACCCTATCCCTCCCACCACCCACCACTCCAGCAACCCTCCATTTCTTTCCTGAGATTAATAATTCCTCATACCAGTGAGGTCATATGATACATGTCTTTCTCTGATTGACATAGTTCGCTCAGCATGATACTCTCTAGTTCCAACCACGTCATTGCAAATGGCAAGATTTCATTCCTTTTGATGGCTACATAATACTCCATTGTATATATATACCACCTCTTCTTCTTTTTTAAAATATTTTATTTATTTATTTGACAGAGAGAGACACAGCGAGAGAGGAAACACAAGCAGGGGGAGTGGGAGAAGGAGAAGCAGGCTTCCCGTGGAGCAGGGAGCCTGATGCTGGGCTCGATCCCAGGAATCTGGGATCATGACCAGAGCCGAAGGCAGACGCTTAACGACTGAGCCACTCGGGCGCCTCCACATCTTCTTTATCTATTCATCTGTCAATGGACATCTTGGCTCTTTCCATAGTTTGGCTATTGTGGACATTGCTGCTATAAAAAACAGGGTGCATGTACCCCTTAGGATTCCTACATTTGTATCTTTGGTGTAAATACACACTAGTGCAATTCCTGAGTCATATGGTAGCTCTATTTTCAACTTTTGAGGACCCTCCATACTGTTTTCCAGAGTGGCTGCATCAGCCTGCATTCCCACCAACACTGTAGGAGGGTTCCCCTTTCTCCACATCCCTGCCAACATCTGTCATTTCCTGATTTGTTAATTTTAGCCATTCTGACTGGTGTGAGGTGGTATCTCATTGAGGTTTTGATTTGGATTTCCCTGATGCCGAGTGATGTTGAGAACTTTTTCATGTGTCTGTTGGCCATTTGGATGTCTTCTTTGCAAAAATGTTTGTTCATGTCTTCTGCCCATTTCGTGATTGGATCGTTTGTTCTTTGGGTGTTGAGTTTGATAAGTTCTTTATAGATTTTGGATACTAGCCCTTTACCTGATATGTCATTTGCAAATATCTTCTCCCATTCTGTTGGTTGTCTTTTGATTTTGTTGACTGTTTCTTTTGCTGTGCAAAAGCTTTTTATCTTGATGAAGTTTCAAGAGTTAATTTTTGCCCTTGCTTCCCTTGCCTTTGGCAATGTTTCTAGGAAAAAGTTGCTGTGGCTGAGGTTGAAGAGGTTGCTGCCTGTGTTCTCTTTTAGGATTTTGATGGACTCCTGTCTCACATTTAGGTCTTTCAACCATTTGGAGTCTATTTTTGTGTGTGGTGTAAGGAAATGGTCCAGTTTCATTCTTCTGCATGTGGCTGTCCAATTTTCCCAACACCATTTGTTGAAGAGACTGTCTTTTTTCCATTGGGCATTCTGTCTTGCTTTGTCAAAGATTAGCTGACTGTAGAGTTGAGGGTCCATTTCTGGGCTCTCTATTCTGTTCCATTGATCTATGGGTCTGTTTTTGTGCCAGTACCATACTGTCTTGATGATGACAGCTTTGTAATAGAGTTTAAAGTCCGGAGTTGTGATGCCACCAGCTTTGCTTTTCTTTTTCAACATTCCCCTGGCTATTTGGGGTCTTTTCTGGTTCCATACACATTTCAGGATTATTTGTTCCATTTCTTTGAAAAAAGTAGATAGTATTTTGATGGGGATTGCATTGAATGTGTAGATTGCTCTAAGTAGCATTGACATCTTCACAATATTTGTTCTTCCAATCCATAAGCATGGAACATTTTTCCATTTCTTTGTGTCTTCCTCAATTTCCTTCATAACTATTTTATAGTTTTCTGAGTACAGATTCTCTGCCTCTTTGGTTAGATTTCTTCCTAGGTATCTTATGGTTTTGGGTGCAATTGTAAAATGGATTGACTCCTTAATTTCTCTTTCTTCTGTCTTGTTGTTGGTGTATAGGAATGCCACTGATTTCTGTGCATTGATTTTATATCCTGCCACTTTATTGAATTTCTGTATGAGTTCTAGCATTTATGGGGTGGAGTCTTTTGGGTTTTCCACATGAAGTTGCACATCATCTGCAAGAGTGAGAGTTTGACTTCTTCTTTGCTGATTCGGATGCCTTTTATTTTTTTCTTGTCTGATTGCTGTGGCTAGGACTTCTAATACTATGTTAAATAGCAGCGGTGATAATGGACATCCCTGCCGTGTTCCTGACCTTAGGAGGAAAGCTCTCAGTTTTTCCCCATTAAGAATGATATTCACTGTGGGTTTTTCATAGATGGCTTTTATGATATTGAGGTATGTACCCTCTACCCCTATACTCTGAAGAGTTTTGATCAAGAAAGGATGCCGTACTTTGTCAAATGCTTTTTCTGCATCTATTGAGAGGATTATATGGTTCTTGTTCTTTCTTTTATTAATGTATTGTGTCACATTGATTTGCGGATATTGAACCAACCTTGTAGCCCAGGGATAAATCCCACTTGGTCGTGGTGAATAATCCTTTTAAGGTACTGTTGGATCCTATTAGCTAGTATTTGGGTGAGAATTTTTGCATCCATGTTCATCAAGGATATTGCTCTGTAATTCTCCTTTTTGATGGAGTCTTTCTCTGGTTTTTGGGATCAAGGTAATGGTGGCCTCATAAAACGAGTTTGGAAGTTTTCCTTCCATTTCTATTTTTTGGAACAGTTTCAGAAGAATGGGTATTAAATCTTCTTTAAATGCTTGGTAGTATTCCCCTGCGAAGCCATCTGGCCCTGGGCTTTTGTTTCTTGGGAAATTTTTGATGACTGCTTCAATTTCCTTAGTAGTTCTAGGTCTGTTCAGGTTTTCTATTTCTTCCTGGTTCAGTTTTGGTAGTTTATACATCTCTAGGAATGCATCCATTTCTTCCAGATTTTCTAATTTGCTGGCATACAGTTGCTCATAATATATTCTTATAATTGTTTGTATTTCTTTGGCGTTGGTTGTGATCACTCTTCCTTCAGTCATGATTTTATTTATTTGGGTCATTTCTCTTTTCTTTTTGATCAGTCTGGCCAGGGGTTTATCAATCTTGTTAATTCTTTCAAAGAACCAGCTCCTAGTGTTGTTGATCTGTTCTACTGTTCTTTTGGTTTCTATTTCATTGATTTCTGCTCTGATCTTTATTACTTCTCTTCTCCTGCTGGGTTTAGGCTTTATTTGCTGTTCTTTCTCCAGCTCCTTTAGGTGTAGGATTAGGTTGTGTTTGAGACCTTTCTTGTTTCTTGAGAAAGGCTTGAATTGCTATATACTTTCCTCTTATGACTGCCTTTGCTGCATCCCAAGGATTTTCAACAGTTATGTTTTCATTTTCATTTTTCTCCATGAATTTTTAAAATTCTTCTCTAATTTCCTGGTTGACCTATTCATTTTTAGTAGGGTGCTCTTTAACCTCCATGTATTTGAGTTCTTTATGACTTTCTTCTTGTGATTGCATTCTAGTTTCAAAGCACTGTGGTCTGAAAATATACAGGGAATGACCCCAATCTTTTGGTACTGGTTGACACCTGATTTGTGACCTAGGATGTGATCAATTCTGGAGAATGTTCCATGAGCACTAGAGAAGACTGTGTATTCTGTTGCTTTGGGATGGAATGTTCTGAATGTATGTGTGAAGTCCATTTGGTCCAGTGTGTCATTTCAAGTCTTTATTTCCTTGTTGATCTTTTGCTTAGATGATCTGTCCATTTCAGTCAGGGGGGTGTTAAAGTCCCCCACTATTATTGTATTGTTGTTGATGTGTTTCCTGCTTTTGTTATTAATTGGCTTATATAATTGGCTGCTCCCATGTAGGGGCATAGATATTTACAATTGTTAGATCTTCTTGTTGGATAGACCCTTTAATTAGGATATAGTGTCCTTCCTCATCTCTTATTATAGTCTTTGGTTTAAAAATCTAATTTGTCTGATGTAAGGATTGCCACCCCAGCTTTCTTTTGATGTCCATTAGCATGGAAAATTGTTTTCCACCCCCTCACTTTCAATGTGGGGATGTCTTTGGGTCTAAAATGAGTCTCTTGCAGACAGCATATCGATGGGTCTTGTTTTTTTATCCAATCTGGTAGCCTATGTCTTTTGATTGTGGCATTTAGCCCATTTATATTGAGGGTAACTTTTGAAAGATATGAATTTAGTGCCATTGTATTTCCTGTAAGGTGACTGTTACTGTATATTGTCTATGTTCCTTTCTGGTCTGTTACTTTTAGACTCTCTCTTTGCTTAGAGGACCCCTTTCAATATTTCTTGTAAGGCTGGTTTTATGTTTGCAAATACCTATAGTTTCTGTTTTTCCTGGAAGCTTTATATCTCTCCTTCAATTTTCAATGACAGCCTAGCTGGATATAGTATTCTTGGCTGCATATTTTTTCTGGTTTAGTGCTCTGAAGATAGCATGCTAGTCTTTTCTGGCCTGCTTGGTCTCTGTGGATGGGTCTGTTGCCAGTCTAATGTTTCTACCATTGTAGGTTACAGATCTCTTCTCCCCAGCTGCTTTCAGGATTTTCTCTTTGTCTCTGAGACTCTAAGTTTTATTATTAGATCTCGGGGTGTTGACCTATTTTTATTGATTTTGAGGGGGTTCTCTGTGCCTCCTGGATTTTTATGCCTGTTTCCTTCCCCAAATTAGGGAAGTTCTCTGTTATAATTTGCTCCAATATACCTTCTGCCCCTCTCTCTCTTTCTTCTTCTTCTTCTGGGATCCCAATTAGTCTAATATTGTTTTGTCTTAGCTATCACTTATCTCTCGAATTCTGCCCTCGTGATCCAGTAGTTGTTTATCTCTCTTTTTCTCAGCTTCTTTATTTTCCATCATTTGATTTTTTATATCACTAATTCTCTCTTCTGTGTCATTTATCCTAGCATTTAGAGCCTTCATTTTTTATTGCACTTCATTAATAGCCTTTTTGATTTTGACTTGGTTTGATTTTAGTTCTTTTATTTCTCCGGAAAGGTTTTCTCTAACATCTTCCATGCTTTTTTCAAGCCCAGCTAGTATTTTTAAAATCGTCATTCTGAACTCCAGTTCTGACATCTTACTAATGTCTCTATTGATTATGTCCCTGGCAGTCGGTACTGCCTCTTGTTCTTTTATTTGAGGTGATTTTTCCTGTCTTGTCATTTTGTCCAGAGGAGAATAGATGAATGAGAGAACAAAATGCTATCAGGGTAGCAACAACCCCAGAAAATATACAGTAAAGAAATCAGAAGAGACCTGAAACCTGGGGAAAAGAAATGGAAAGAAAGAAAAAAGTAAAAGAAAAAGATAAAACAAACAAACAATCAAAGAAAAAACAGAATATGGTCAACTATGATCAGGCTGGTGCATAGATCAGTGCCACACACTAGATTTTGGGCATATTTTGGTCTGTTAGAAGAAAGTGCCTCCCAAAATTTTAAATAAAGAAAAACTTATATATGTACAAAAATAAGGTAAATACGATGAAGCAATGGACTATGACTGTAAGGATGAAAATTATAAAATTTTTTATAAAAGTAATTCATAAGAATTTGGTTGAAAAAAGAAAGAGGAGAATTTAAAAAAAAAGGGGGGGGAGAGAATATGATCAGACATGAGACCAGATCAAAGCCATACACTAGAGATTTAGAGTATATTTTTTCTGTTAGAGGAAACTGTATCCCAAAATTTTAGAGAACAACTTATATATATATACACCAAAAATAAGGTTAACTACAATGAAGCGATAGAATATGGCTCTAAAAATGAAAAATAAATTAAAAAAAAAAAGGGATTGATAAGATGTTGGTTGAAAGAGGGAAAAAGAAAAATTCTAAAAAAAAAGTAAAGAAAGTTAAAAAAATATTAACTTTGAAAGACTAAAGTATCATGGGGAAAAAGCCATGAATTCTATGTGCTGTATTCCTCTAGTGCTGGAGTTCTGCCATTCTGTTTGACTGGTAAACTTGGTTTTGGCTGGTTGTTCTTGCTAATCTTCTGGGGGAGGGGCCCGTTGCCGTGGTTCTCAGATGTCTTTGCCGGAGGCGGCATTGCCCCACCCTTGCCAGTCCGGGCTAAGTAATCTGCTTGGGTTTGCTCTCAGGAGCTTTTTTCCCTGCAAGCTTTCTGTACAGCTTTGGAGGATGAGAGTGAAAATGGCAGCCTCCCAATCTCTGCCCTGGAGGAGCCAAGAACTCAGGTCCCCACTCCTCAGTGTGCCCCCAGAGAAAAGCAGTCAATCACTCCCATCTCCCCAGTCTCCGGCCACACTCCATGCTCATCCGGCCTGTGACCAAGCGTTTCTATCTCTGGCACACGACCCTGTTTGGAGTCTCCAAACCCTGCAGATTCTTGCAGTGCGCTCCCACGCTGCTCCTCCCGGATGAGGAAGGGGAGTTTTTCCCCAATCTGCTGCTTGTTGGGTCCCTCCTGGAAGAGCAGTGGCCTGACTGTGCCTCGGATCATGGTTTATGGCAACCCTGAGCTGAGAGCCCACTCCACGGCTCCATCTCTGCAGCCAGCTTCTCTGCTTGGATACCTGGGAGCTCTGCCGCACTCAGGCACCCCCAGTTTTTCTGTGGCCCCGAGGGTCCTGAGACCACACTGTTCCACAAGGGTTCCCCCCTCCCCCCACTTAGCCACTGGAGTGACGTCCCTCAGCAGAGCCGACTTCTAAAAGTTCTGATTTTGTGCTCCGCTGCTCTATCACTTGTCAGTAGCAGTTGACGGAGGCCCCCTCCTCTACCATCTATCTTCCCGAATATCCCCTCAGATTCACTTCTCTGCACGTCCTACTTTTCAGAAAGTGTTTGCTTTTCTGTTCAGAGTTGCTGCTATTCTTTTTTCAATCTCCTGTTGTGTTCATAGGTGTTCAGAATGGTTTGATTCCTATCTAGCTGAATTCCTGGGACCAGATGAAATTTAGGTCTCCTACTCCTCCACCATCTTGCTCCTCCCGACTCAAACCACAAAGCTTTTGCCGAGCCAAGGAAACCATCAACAAAACAAAAAGGCAGCCTACTGAATGGGAGATGATATTTAGAAATGATATATCCAACCAGTGATTAGTATCCAAAAGACCTAAAGAACTCCTACATTTCAACACCAAAAGAACAGAAACAAGTGATTAAAAAATGGACCAAGGACTTGAATAGATATTCCATGAAAGATGACATACAGATGGCCAACCGACACATGAAAAGATTCTCAACATCATTAATCATCAGGAGAATGAAAATCAAAACCACAATGAGGTATCTATCATCTCCCACCTGTCAGAATCAAAAAGACAAGAAATAACAAATATTGGCAAGGATGTGGAGAAGAACGAACCATGTGCACTGTTTCTGGGAATGTAAATTGGTGTAGTCACAATGCATATGAGTATGGAGGTTTCTCAAAAAAATTAAAAATGGAAATAACATAATATCCAGAAAATCTATTCAGGCTGCCTATTTGAAGAAAATGAAAACATTCACTTGAGGAGATGTAACCACCTTATATTTATTGCAGCATTACTTATAATAGTCTGGATATGGAAGCAACCCTCATGTCCAACTATAGATGAACATATAAAGAAGAAATAATATATATATTACATATACATACATATACACAATGGAGTATTTGTCAGTAATAAAAAAATAAAATTTTTGTAATTTTTGACAATATTGTTGGACCTAGAAGTTTTAATGCTAAGTGAAATTAGAGAAAGGCAAATATCATATGATTCAACTGATAATGTGGAATCTAAAAACAAACAAAACAGAAATAGTCTCATATAAAGAAACCAAAGTTGGGGGCGCCTGGGTGGCTCAGTCATTGAGCATCTGCCTTTGACTCAGGTCATGATCCCAGAGTCCTGGGTTCGAGTCCTGCATTGGGCTCCCTCCTCAGCGGGAAGCCTGCTTCTCCCTCTCCCACTCCCCCTGCTTGTATTCCCTCTCTCGCTGTGTCTCTCTCTGTCAAATAAATAAATAAAATCTTAAAAAAAAAAAAGAAACCAAAGTTGTGGTTGCCATAAGGGAGCAGGGACAAGGGAGGCTGAAATAGGTGAAAGGAAGTAAGTGGTACAAAATTTCAGTTATAAAATAAATAAGTCACAGGGATATAAATTACAATATAGAGAATATAGTCAATACAATTTTATTAATTTTGTATGGTGATAGATAGTAATGAGTTTTTTTAAATTTTATTTTATTAATGTCCAATGGAAAAAAGACAGTCTCTTCAACAAGTGGTGTTGGGAAAATTGGACAGCCACACGCAGAAGAATGAAACTGGACCATTTCCTTACACCACACACAAAAATAGACTCCAAATGGTTGAAAGACCTAAATGTGAGACAGGAGTCCTTCAAAATCCTAAAGGAGGACACAGGCAGCAACTTCTTCGACCTCAGCTGCAACAACTTCTTCCTAGAAACATTGCCAAAGGCAAGGGAAGCAAGGGCAAAAATGAACTCTCGGCACTTCATCAAGATGAAAAGCTTTTGCACAGCAAAGGAAACAGTCAACAAAACCAAAAGACAACTGACAGCATGGGAGAAGATATTTGTAAATGACATATCAGATAAAGGGCTAGTATCCAAAATCTATAAAGAACTTATCAAACTCAACACCCAAAGAACAAATAATCCAATCAAGAAATGGGCAGAAGACATGAACAGACATTTTTCCAAAGAAGGCATCCAAATGGCCAACAGACACATGAAAAAGTGTTCAACATTGCTCGGCATCAGGGAAATCCAAATCAAAACCTCAATGAGATACCACCTCACACCAGTCAGAATGGCCAAAGTTAACAAGTTAGGAAAGGACAGATGTTTGCGAGGATGCGAAGAAAGGGGAACCCTCCTACACTGATGATAATGAGTTTTATCGTGATGATCATAGCATAATGTGTATAAGTGTTGAATCATTATGTCTACACCTAAAACTAATAGAATATTGTATGCCAACTATACATCATTATGAATAAATACATAAAAATAAAATTTAAATTGTCACCCAATTTTACAAAAAAAAAAAAAAAAGAACTACAGACCAAAAGAAATATACATGCAAATATCCTAAAAAAATATTGGCAAATAAATTCCAACAATGTGAAAAAAAAAAAGGAAAAGAATTCTATTGATGTATTACATAATTTAATATTTTATCTTTTGGGGGCGCCTGGGTGGCTCAGTCGTTAAGCATCTGCCTTCATCTCAGGTCATGATCCCAGCATCCTGGGATCAAGCCCGGCGCCTGGCTCCCTGCTCAGCGGGAAGCCTGCTTCTCCCTCTCCCACTCCCCCTGCTTGTGTTCCCTCTCTCACTGTCTTTCCCTCTGTCAGATGAATCAATAGAATCTTAAAAATATATGTATTTTATCTTTGGTGTTCATGTATCGTTTAATTGTTTTAAAATTACTTTCTCTGCCATCTCCCAATTTTTTCAGTTAAGTGAAATTTTCAAAACTTACATTCATTTTCCCCCTCTATACTTAGATGTAGGCATTTATCATTCATAACAAATATTCCTATTAAAATAGAAACAACTTGTTATCATTGGAGGATGAC
Source organism: Eumetopias jubatus (assembly GCF_037043125.1). NCBI lineage: Eukaryota > Metazoa > Chordata > Mammalia > Carnivora > Otariidae > Eumetopias > Eumetopias jubatus. The sequence goes on along the minus strand of NW_028274814.1, from coordinate 47,758,104 downwards.
TCAATGAGTAATATGAGTAATTATTTAATATTCAAATCTCTGGTATAGTGTTATTGTTCAATATTGTTCACTGTTATATTTAGTTTTTTCAGCAGAAACCTAAATAACTTATTTACAAATAACAAAATTGATTGCATGCATATTAAAAACTAAGGCAGAAAAATTGAAAAGATAAGTTTGGAGGGGCGCCTGGGTAGTTCACTCTGGGGGGTTAAGCATCTACATTCAGCTCAGGTCATGATCCCAGGGTCCTGGGATTGAGCCCTCCTTCAGGCTCCCTGCTCTGTGGGGAGTCCACTTCTCCTTCTCCCTTGGCCCTCCCCCCAACACTTGTGCGTGTTTCCTCTCTCTCTCAAATAAATAAAATCTTTTTAAAAAGATAAGTTTGGAAATTGATGTCTTTGTGACAGTAACAGTAAAGTTGAAAATGTAGTAAGTCTTCAGAATTAGTGTCAAATATCATTAAATACCTGTTAACAGGGCGATGATTTTAGAATATTTTCAGTATAATAGAAATGACATAGCAAGGTCATAAGAAGGAAGTATGTAATGCCAAGATTTAGCAACCTTTTTTAAAAGTAAAACTTAAACATCTAAGATATTTTTCACAAGGGCTAGGTTCTCAGTGTTTGTGATTCAGATGAAAGCAAGTTAACAGCCTGGGTGTTCAAGATATGACCCATATCTTCTGGAACATAAAAATTTCTCAGGAGCACTTGCCAAGGTACCAACTAAATGACACACTACAAACTCAAAGTCTCTACATTCTGTAGGTGTGTATGAGATACACTGGCTTCAAAATAGCCCAACTGTAAGAATTTCCTGTTCAAATTTTAAGTGACACATTGATGAGGAATCTACTCTTTCCACTATTGCCTCACTCTGAGCTCTCACAGGGCCAGCAGTCTGTGAAGACCACAGATATTGTCTGTTTACAAGGGTAACCTGGTCTCCCACTGGAAGATGTCCAATTCTCTGGCCAACAGAAGGTATGTGTCACTACTCTGCCATCTCTCTACTAGCCACCTCATTTAGTGGGAGATACAAATGCTGGATGGGATGCACCTGAGGCACAACAAATATGCAATCAAATCACAGAGAACATTTGTATCTTTATTCCAACAATTCAGAGTGACGAAAATGAATTTGAAATATAATGGAGAACTTCTAAAAATATCCAAATTCTTACCTGTGGAGAAGTAATTAAGTATATATACACAGGCATAATTGTGTTTGAAAATCAATATAATTTCAAGTGAAAGCCATAAGCATTAAAACAAGGAACACTTAATTTGGATTTGTCATCAGTTATAGATAATTGTATATACTATTTGATATTTAGCCCAGTATTAAAAAATAGATTCTTAAAATGGTCGATTAAATCATAACGGTCAAACATAATTCCTCATACATTTGCATAGATGAATGGAAACAATTTGATTTTTCATAAAAAGCAAGATGAGGTACCTTCTGCAAAATGCTAATTTAAACTTAACTATAAACACTCAAAAGACTTTTTTAAAAGCATATCAAAACTTGGCAAAAAAAGGATATTCAATACTGAAAGACACTCCTGTCTAATGAATTATGTTACATAGTTTAAAAGATACGCTGCTTTATATGCATTATACTATATTTTATTTTTTAAAAGATTTTATTTATTTATTTGACAGAGAGAGACACAGCGAGAGAAGGAACACAAGCAGGGGGAGTGGGAGAGGGCGAAGCAGGCTTCCCGCTGAGCAGGGAGCCCGATGCGGGGCTCAATCCCAGGACCCTGGGATCATGACCTCAGCTGAAGGCAGACGCTTAACGACTGAGCCACCCAGGCGCCCCTGCAGTATATTTTATTTTAATTTCCATTTTGGATTAGTAAAAACTAGGTAGCTAGACATGAAGTAACTTTATAAAGGTCATACTTTATAAGTTTGAGAGCCAAGAGTAATTTCAGATTTCAATGACTGCACAGCTCATTGACTGAATTATGAAATTACACTTTGGTTTATTAGAATTCCTTATACAACTAAAGCTACCTGCACTGTCTTTGACATTCATAGATCTTTCTGTGGTTTGTACCAACAGTGTTCTTCCATAAATGATCTATACTTTTATTTATCATTTTATGATTTCATATCTTTATCATTAAATTAATTGTCAATTTCTGGTGTTATATAAGTACTTTTAAAAAATATATTTTGGTCTTTGTTTTCAATGTGGTTCCGGTTTCTGATAAGTTGAGTGTGTTATATAATATTTTTCAACATATAAAATCTTTCTTTTAAAATTAAATTATTTCTAGAACTCCCCAATTATTCAAAATAAAAATTCAGTTGATAGTACTGCATTATTTTTTAGTAAAGAAATTTAAATCCCCGGGGCGCCTGGATGGCTCAGTCATTAAGCGTTTGCCTTCAGCTCAGGTCATGGTCCCAGCCCCTCATCGGGCTCCCTGCTCAGCGGGAAGCCTGCTTTTCCTTCTCCCACTCCCCCTTCTTATGTTCCCTCTCTCACTGTGTCTCTCTCTGTCAAATAAATAAAATCTTAAAAAAAAAGAAATTTAAATCCCCAAATAAAAGTCATACACTACAGGAAATTCCTATACGTGCTAAAACTAGTATTTCCCAATCTTAGAGCACTCAATTTTAAAATGGTTTTAAAAACTATCAAAAAGTTGGTACAGCATTTTTTTCTAATACAGCATCTTAATTTTAACCCAGTTATTCTTCTGCCTTTGAAATATTCCGTGGAATCTGAACTTACATTAATAAGGATAATATTATTCATGAATTCCTTTCTTCTTCACTAATTTATTGCTTTACATTTCTCCAACCAGTATTATTGTGTCAAACATAGAATATCATTGTTAAACCACTTATTTCATCATGAAATGCTTCTTTAAATCTATGAGTAAATTAGTACCAGATTTTACATTGTTCAGCAGCAAATGAATACCATCACTTACCACACACTCCACCCCGTGTGACTGTCCTAGCAATCTTGTTATTGCATATTCTATTCAAGTCCTTCAGTACAGTTCCATTCAGCACCGTGCCTGACACTACTCAGCTGCAGAGATGAGTAACCAAGGAGTTACCTATGCAGAACTCAATCAGATTAAGGGCTCAAAAAGACAGCAAATGAAAGCTAAGGGCACTAAAAGTTCCATTTCAGTAACTGAGCAGGAAATAACATATGCAGAATTAAATCTTCAAAATGCTTCTCAGGCTCTTCAAAGGAATGACAAGAATTCCCACTACAAAGGTAAAACATTTAATATACACACAGTGTAACTGTAATATGATGTGCAGTTGGCATGCAGGGGTGCAGAAAGTGAGTAGGGAAAGATCTTCCATATTTTTCATTTCTTAGGATCAGAGCTTGAAGTTGCAACTATAGTATTGCAATTGATATAATTACATGATATAATTGATATAATTGCATAATATAATATAGTTGACTTTGTTCCAGACTATTTGTAGTCTTTACCAATGTCTCATGGGGTAATAAATTTACTGCAAATACAATGGTATATTCTGAGAGAATTACAATGGTAGATATGGGTTTGGAGTCCAAGTTTTTATCTGTGACCCTCTGGACATCATTTGTTCTCTGGTACGTTAAATTTCCTAAAGGATAATTTCTGCCCGTCCTTTCTCATTGTTTTCATTTCTCTTCCTACTGTTTACCTTCATGTCCAGGAAAGCTCATTGCTGGGATCCTGGGAATCATCTGCCTTGTCTTGATGTCCACTGTGGTCACAATAGCTGTTATTCCCTGTAAGTAAGTGTTTGAATGACTACAAGGGAATTTTTCACTTTAATGATCATTAGTGCCTTGAAATATTGCACTATGTTATGGAATTGTCTTATCTCATTTTAATACGTATATGCTTTAAGTTTGGAATGGTTATTTTAAATTTGTCACAGTAGAAATAACAATAATGTAGAGAGTATCACAAATATGTTCAGATTTCATGACTCAAAGAGAAGTTACAGCAGAGACCTTATTGAGAAATACACAAATTAATTCTTGAGATTGCATAAACCAAATACTATATGAAGTGGTGAGGTTTGGTTCTTTAGGCTTTTGAAACATTTTCCCCCACATATTCATTACTTCATTAATTACTTACTGGTAAAATCAATTTTATTACAGAATTTTCTCATTCTAAACAATGCGCCAAACTTCAAACTCAGAAACTCAAATCATTATGATTTATTCAGTTTAATATTAAGTTTGTATGAAGATTGTTTTAATTTTTCTAGTTACTGAAGGACCAGAGCAGAACCAAACGTCCCTGGAAACAAGGATCCCAAAAGGTACAACATCATTTTCAAAATTCTGATATTAGTATAGTTTCTATTTTATCTCTATCTTAGGCTAGGAAACGATGATAATAGATTGTTTTGGGGAAAATAAAGTAGAAAATAATGTAATAAACTTTCAAAAATAATGATTATAGGAGAGTATTACTTTGAATGTAACAATCTGAAGAAATAGTCATTCAAATCCCTATATCCATTGTTAGCCATTGCCTCAAATTTCCTCCTGCTATAACATGATAAGAGATAAATCATTTTACTATTCTAAAATAGTGGTTTCGTTTAGTGACTCTCAGGACATGTAGAGATGGACATTCTTGTGTGTTTGCTTTATATGAACACACAAATTAAGGAATGATAGTCTGACCATTCTTTGGTAAGTGTATGTAAGCATATTTTGTTCTATTTATACCATCCTATGAGTGTATATGGATATGTGTATACATATGTGAGTCTGTAAATTAATTTGAATTTGTTAATATTCAAAGTTTTTTTGCATGATATCTCATAATCTTTCTCCAGCTTGTCACTGTTGTCCAAAAGAGTGGTTTACATATTTTCATAATTGCTATTACATTAGCACTGAAAGAAAATCATGGAATGAGAGTTCAGTGTCCTGTGCTTCTAAGAACTCTAACTTGCTCTCCATAGATGATAAAGAGGAATTGGTAAGATTTCAGATGTTTCCATTTTATTAACAGTTTATCAGTTAATATTATAATATCAAATTTGTAGAGTTCACCCATAGTTTTGTATTTGTGTTTGTATTTGTATTTGTAGTTTATTTAAGTCTGCTAATGTTCCATAGTTTGACTCTAAATATTTTATTTATATTTTATACTGTCAGTGTACATTTGATAATTTCCAGTCTAGCTTTTCATAGAAAGCAGTGCTTCTATATATGCTCTTTTGCCTGAAATAAACTTTACTATTTAATTTTACCACACATCAAAAAACTAAGTATATAATTTTGAAATTGATCACAAAGTAGTTAGAACCACATAATTACAAATCAGATCCTGAAATAGAAGTTTAGAGCCTTTATTAGCCCTGCTAATTTTCATATTATGAAATACCTTTGCTTATTTTTAGACTTTATATCAATGGAATCATGCAGTATGCGTTTTGATATGTGTCTCCTTTCACTCTCACATATTTGTAAACCATCTATATTATCCATTTGTCTATAATTTGTGAATGTTCACTGCTTCTGTCTTATATGAATATGACATTTTAAAATCTATTCTCAGAAATTTTGTTCCTTTTAGTATGTGGGTATTATGAACAATTATTTTATGAAAAGCCTTTCCCTGTCTTTTTACATATTGTATGTAAAATAATTTATAAATGATGCATAACTATATAGTATATAATACATTTAAGCATATAAATATTACATTTATCATCATAAAATACAAATGCAAAATATAACATTATAATTGTATTTATGTTTAATTATAATACATTTTTCTCTAAGGATTAGAATGAAATTACATGGTCATAATTATGTGTGCTTTCAATTTATTAAATTATTCCAATGTTTTTCTAATGTATTGTATAAATACACATTTTACCAAAGAGTACCTTGATCCAAAGTTCAGTAGTCTCAGAAAAATTAATAGAGTAAGTTCTGGTGGTTATATAACAGCTCCATTTTTATGGGCTGTGAATCATTAGGATATTCTCTTTTGTGAGAATGAGAAGTGCTCAAGTGTGTCTTTTGCCCATTTCTCCTAGATGGTGTCTTCTTTTCCCTTCTTAAAAGTCCTTGTCATATTTTAGATATGTGCTCTTTTCTGAGTTTATAGGATGCAAATACATTTTGACACTGTGACTTGGATTTTTACTCCCATATTGGAAAATTTCTGAGAATTGAGTTTAAAATGTCATATTCATATAAGACAGAAGCAGTGAACATTCACAAACTATAGACAACAGGAAGTCTGATTTGTAGTGGTTTTAATTTGAGTGTTCCTAAGACTAATAGTGTTGAACATTTTTTCCTAAGCTCATTTGCCATCCATATATGTTTTTTGATGAAGTTAACTATTGAAATATTTTGGTTATATTTTTAATTTTTGTTACTGTACTTTGATAATTCTTTATGTATCCTGGCAGCAAGTCTTTTATGAGATGCATGGTTTGTAAATATTTTCTCTGAAGTCTATGATTTATCTTTCTTTTCCCTTCAAAGAGTAGAAATTATCCTGATGAAATACACTTCGTCAATTTGTTCTTTCATGGATCATGTTTTTGGTGTTCTACCTAAGAAATGTCTGCCCAACTTTAGGTCATGCATTTTTTCTAATAATCATCTTGAAATCTTATCATTTACACTTATGTATGATCAATTTTTAGCATTTCTTACATAGTATAAAATATATATTTATTAATAATATTTGATACTCTATTTTTTCCCACAGTATTTATTGAAAAGACTATGCTTTCTCCACTGAATGATTTTTGATCTTTGTTGAAATCTACATTCCATATATGTGTGAATATAAATTTTGCACTTCTGTCTCATTAATCTCCTTATGTACTTTTATGTCAACTCATACTTTAAAAATGGTCTTTTTTTAAACATTAAGTTTATATATTTCTTTCCAGACTTATATCTATTCTAGATCTTTGCATTGATGTTTCCTACTTATTTCTATCTTTCTAAAGATATTTTTTAAAATAAGAATAAATATTAATTTTATCAGTTGCCTTCTGCATCAGAGAAATCACATCATTTGATCTTCTTTACTCTGCTAATGTGATGGATTATGACTATGGGATTTCAGATGTAAATCCAACATGGTATTGCTTCAATAAATCTACTTAGGTCATAGTCCTTTATTTTTACATATTGTCAGAATCTACTTATGATTGCCACTGACATGTAATTTCCTTTTTTTTAGTATTCCTATCAAAATGCACATAACACAGATTTTATTAGCCCCTTTTTTCCACCCTCAAGGGTTTCATTTTGGTGTTCAATTGGCATCACATTTGTCCTTACTCATAAACATCTAAATATTCTGTAACTGAGTGTGAAAAGCTTTCTGAATGACAGATAAAATTGTATTAGAAGTTGTAACACACTTCTGATATTTTTATTTCTTTTTGCTTTGGTTTTCACAAGTTGTGTTTGGTAGGATTTTTTTCAATTTTATGTCTAGTTTTAAAAATGTTTGCATATTTTCAAAATATTCTCTTATGCTAATTTTATTGTGGTATAATATACATACAGATGGGTGGAATGCTATACATGCCGACAGATGGCTGAATTTTCAAGTGTCATCATCTCACAGAATGAGAAAATGAATTTTACCAGGACTACAAAATGCCCCTTTCATATTTTTACCTGCATTTAAAAAATACTTTACGTAAATGGAATCATACAGTATGTATTCTTTCTTTCTTGGCTCTTTCAGGGGAAGCTAAACTTGTGCAATTCATCTATGTAGTTGCATGAAGTTTTCAATTGTCCAAACTCATTTCCGTTCCATTGTCTGATTCTACTATAATGTATTCATCCATACTACTGCTGATGCTCTTGGATATTTGGGTATTGATCCATTTAGGGCTACTCTTAGTTATTCTACTATACATACTTCAGAATCAGCTTTCTGCTAAATATATGTTTACCATTTCTTTCCTCTCTAACTTTAATTGGCTCTTCTCTGTATAGCTTCTTGAGAAGGAAGCTACTCAGATCATGCATTTTATTTATTTTTTGATTTTTTGTTTTGTTTTTTTCAGATCATGCATTTTATAACATTCTTCCTTTTGAGTAGAAGTGACAAAGGTGCAAATTGTCTCTAAACACTACTTGAGTTCCACCCTAAAAGTTTTCACATATTCTCAGTTTAGTATCATTCAGTACAAGGTATTTTGACAGATTTCATCTTTGAACTATACATTTTTCAGAAGTGTATCACTTTTCCACATGTTTTGACATTTCCCACATTTCTTTCCATTGCTGCTTCTAATTTGTTCCTATGTCTTCAGAGAATATACTTTGAATATCTCCATCCTTCAAATATTTGATCCCTATCTATGACCTAAACCTCTTTCTGTATATGTCAGTTATGTCAAGCTGGTTCCTACTGTTTTGATGGTCTTCCATAGGCCTCTGATTCTGTGACTAGCTGTTCTCTCACTACTGATGGAAGAACTGTAAATCTCCAGCTGTGCTCATTGAATTGTTTATTTATCCTTTCAAATCTGTCAGTTTCTATTGCATGTGTTTGCGGGTTCTGTTGTAAAATGAATATTATATGGTTGTAATTGTTTTATTTTCCTCTTATATCGACAGCCTTAACATGCTGAAATGTTTCTTTTAATTTCTAATAATATTTCTTGTCTTAACAGCTACTTTGATATTAGAATAGCCACTTCTGCTCACTCATGGGGTGACTCTGTAGGGTAGATCTTTTGTTACCCTTTTACTTACACCTACTTGTGCCTTTGAGTCTAATGTGTGTCTGTTACAGAAAGCATATAGATGGATCTTACTTTTTCATTCGGGGTGGCAATTTCTATCTTTTGATTGAAATATTTATTTAATTCACACGAATATCATTAATAGGATAGTTGGGTTTGGGTCTGCCATTTTGCTATTTATTCTATGTCTGTGTCTTGATTTCTTCTTCTATGTTACCTGACAACTTTTATATTAAACGTGTTATTTTAGTGTTCCATTTTAATTCCTAAGACAAAAATTGTCTTAGCTATATTCTTATTTCCTTAGTAGGAGCTGTAGGTATTACAAATATATCTTTTTTTTGTTTTTATTGAGATATAATTGACATATAACATTGTATAAATTTAAGGCATACAATGTGTTCATTTGATACACTTATGTATTAGAGTATGATTACTAAGATAATGTTAAGTAACACTTTTTTCATGTTATATATTTATCATTTTTGTGGGTGTCAGCTAAGATTTAGTCTTAGCAATTTTGAAGTTTCTAATACAGTAATGCTGACTATAATCATTATGTTGTACATTAGAGTTCCAGAACTTATTATCTACTAGTTGTTACTTTGTATTCTTAAACCTCTCCAATTCCCCCACCTCTCAGCCTCTGGTAAACAGCATTCTACTCTTTGCTTTTACAAGTTCAATTTTTTAGATTCTACATGTAAGTGAGACCACACAGTATTTGTCTATCTCTGTCTGACTTTTGTCACTTAACATAATGTCTTCAAGGTCCATCCATTTGTCACAAATGGCAAGATTTTCTTCTTTCTCATGGCTGAATAATATTTCAATATGTATAAATATGTGTATGTGTGTGTGTATCATACATTCTTTAACTATTTATCTGTTGCTGATACTTAGGTTCCTTCCATATATTGGCCATTGTGAATAATGTTGCAATGAGAATTGACATGCAGGTATAACTTTGAGATAATGATTTCAGTTCTTTTAAATATATACATAGAAGTGGCATTACTGATTCATATGGTAGTTTTATTTTTAATTTCTTAAAAACCACCATACTATTTTCCATTTGGCAATACCAATTTACATTTCATTCAAAGGGTTTCCTTTTCTTCACATGCTCACCAAAATTGGATACCTATTATTTATAAACTCAGAATTTCTATGGTCTATTTGCATAGTTTTATTTCTCTGTTCATAATTCCTACTTGATCTACTACTGCCATAATATTTTCGTTTAATTATTTGAACATAGTTTTCTTTATAATTTACATAGATTTTTAAATATTCCTTTAAAATATATTTTTCAAATAAACTTAACATCTTATCCCCATAAAAGTTTCTATAGACCTTATTTTCCCTTAGTATGGAAGACATTTTCCAGTTCCTTTTCATTCCTTTTTTTTAAAGATTTTATTTACCTATTTTAGAGAGAGAGAGAGTGAACACATGCAAGCAGGGAGCGGCAGACGGGGAGGGAAAAAGAATCTGAAGCAGATTTCACTGACTATGGGCCGGACAGGGGCTCAATCCCACAACCACGAGATCATGACTCTAGCCAAAACCAGGAGTCAGACACTTAACTGACTGAGCCACCCAGGCACCCCTTCCAGTTCCTTTTCATGTTTTTTTTTTTTAATTTTTAGGTAGAATTTTTGATAATATAGATTAGTAACCATGCATTCTATTTCATTTTTCTTTGATTTATTATTTTTGAAACTTGCATAAACTTTACTACAGGATCTTCTAAGTCTGCCTGCTGATATGTCTGCCCAGTTTTTCCAAATTCTAATTGCTTATTTTTATTTTTCAGCCAACATTCCTAGGGATTGCCCTGGTGACTTTGTAGTTTAGATGTCAAACACTAATTTTTTCAAAAGACTATATTCAAATACCACAAGTCAGTAGGGCTTCCACCCTCTGCCATGTGATGTGTGTGCATGTGTGTGTGTGGGGGGGGGAGTGGAGTGCTCATAACTTCTCTAGCAGTTCTCAAGCCTCCTTCTGCTTTTACTTTCTACTGGGTTCATCTTGGTCTCCTCTCCCTCTGCACATATATATATATTTTTTCCATCAGCCAAGAGTGTTTAGAGAACTCATGTCAACTCTTTGGTCATACTTTCCCTTACAGTATCTTCCGCTTGTATTTATGAAGATCACAGTGCTTGATACAAGGCTTGATACACAGCCTCTGACTAGTAAATATATGGGATTTCCTCATTCATTAACAAGCAAAATCATCACTCTGAGCTGAAAAGTCAATGGGCTATTTCACTCCCTTCTCCACTGCTAATAGAGTCTCCCTGTGGCACTAGCACCATTTGCAGCTTCTCCAAATTGTAGAACTATAAGTGCTGGATCACTAAGCTACGGTGGGCAGGCAGGAAGGCATGGGAACAGTGCTTAGCAAGAAAACTACAGATGTGCTTTCTTCTTACTTGAATCTCTAAGAGTTTTTTAATAATAGATATTTCACAAATTATTATTAACCTTTGATCAATTTTTAGAACCCTGAAATTGTTATCTTTGTCAGTTTGTCCTCTTCACTTACTCCTACTATGATACTTTTATAATGTGTCCAGTGTGTAACATTATATGATAATTTAAAAGATTCTATAAAGTAAGAAAGAGTTTATTTGTTACTACAAAATTCAGGTGAGTATGAGCTTTTATTTGACTTCTAATTAAATTTGCTTTCTCATAGTGTTTGTTGGATGTCTTCATTCATTCTTCATGGATAACAGTCTCCCAGAGAAGCCATTATAATTCATCAATGTGGTCAAAATGCTCACCTTTCTTTTCCAAAGAGTAAGTTTCTTAAGAACATTTATATTTCATGACTTAAAATAATTAATCTTACAAAGAAAAACAGCCATATATGAACAACTATATAAATACAATTGTTGAAGTGTTTCTATATAAAAATTATATGGGGAATATTCAGATTTAGATATATAACTCTTAGTCAAAATAAATTGTTTATTCATCAGAATATTATATTATTTATTGCTAAGATTAATGAGATATAATTCTCTGTATTTCAGGTTGTCAGTATCTTCAGAGAGTGACAAGAATTGCCCATTTTTTGATTTTGAGTCAAGCAAATGTTCTTTTGCATCCTGTTTAGAAACGAAAACATATGTTTGTAAGCACCAGACATATTAGCTACTTAATTTTGGTATAATGCTATCTCACCATCTTAAAAAAACATATCTCTCATTTCTTTAAAAGCCAATTATTTTCTCAGAATATTTTTCAGATATTATTTTTTAGAGCAATTTTAGATTAACAACAAAATTAAGAAGAAAATACAGAACTAACCTGTATTATCCCTCTATGCACACGTGCATGGCCTCTCCCATTATCAGCATCATTCAGTAGAATGGTTCATTTGTTACCAAGGATGAACCTTCAGTGATGCATCATAATCACACAAAGTCCAAAGTGTACCTGAGGTTTCACCCTTGGTGTTATAGAACTGTTTTTCAATCTCAATTTTATTAATGTAAAAAATATATACTAAGGAACATATTATACATTTCTTAGGCTTTTGTTATTTGTTAAATCATAAATTACAAATTATAATATCAAGCACTGTTACTATAAAGTTCTCACTAAGGTGAATAATTCCACTCATATTTCCAAATGAGTTGGTTTCTCATAGCCCTTAAAGGGACTACAAATGACAAACCAGGGTGGCAAGGTTATCAGTGAGAATTGAGTCAGGGGACAAAATCCAGGAGAAGTTTGATGTAAACAATTATTATCTATTTGTAAGGGAAAGCCTACTAAGAGGAAAGGCTGCTAAGATAAGGAAAGTTATAAGAATACCTTAGAGTGAAAGGAGAGTACCCAAAGTAGTAATCACTGAGAAAGACAGGTCTACTCTCTGAAGATGGGATTTAGATGTCATTGAAGACTGTGGATACACACGATTCATGGCAGACATGCTCAGGGGATTAGCCTGAGACAGAGCAGCTGCATAGTCCACAGGCTGAACTTGGTGAGGATGGATCTCAGGCTGTCACTGGCAGGCAGGAAGAATTCTCTGCCAGACTGTTAGGAGGCACAGAACAAAGGGCTGGAAGCTTTGACTGGGACAGGACTTCCTGGATGCATACAGCAGGCAACCAAGCCATAGCAGCCAAACACCTTGAAAACACCATGAAACCAGGAAGAAAAGCCCTGTCTGCAGCAATGTCTCTCCATTGCCTTCTACCAACACAATTCAACCTCATGTGAGCTGACAAAGAAGAGAAGTTTATAGCACCTAGCTCCATTACCCGAAAACAGGGCACTGAGAGATCCATTTGGAGCCGAGAGTACTAAATGGTTAATAGGCACTCAGGGTCTGCCCATGCTGAGTCACCTGAGTGGGCCTTTGTTAATGACCTCAGCCAGGGCCTCCTTTGGCCCCTTGCTCAGGAAGGCTGGTGGTTGGGGTAGTCCACGTGGTTCTCTCAATGGCTGCATTCAGGTAGTGCACAATTATTTATGTCAGTGGTTCCCAACCTTTGGGCAATATGCTTTTTCTAACTTATGAACTGCATGAACTGCACCCTTTATAGTCAGGAAATTATGGGTGGTGTAAATGATCCAATATAGATGATAGAAAAACGACATGTTTAGACAGACTTTAGAACAAAATGCTATCTTAAAAATCCTAATGTTTTCCCTAGGAATGGTGTTGGGTGTGAAGGCAATGTGGCTTTTAATGGCTTCTGATGGACAGTTCTGTGCCAAAGGTGTGGAAGTGGCTGCCAAGATCCTAAAGCTCAAGTTTCACACCTTAGCCATGAGCAAACATGCACTAAACATAATTAGCTGGAAGTTGAAGGGGTGGACTTGAGTCGTTGACATGTCTGGACCAACTATCTTTGGGCTTACAGGCCACTATCTTGGACGGCTTGCTTGGGTGCTGAGTTTGAAGACCTTTTCATGTAAAGGTGTGAAGAGTTGGGACAGCTTACAAGGCCTGGAACAAGTTTTAAGCCAAGGCAGACCTGTCAACCTGAAGATTTAGAGGGCATTTATGAGAGCAGCAATCCAGTTATGAGAGCAGATTACCAGTTGAAAGGCACCTAAATGGATGTTCATGGGATAGAAGATCAAATTTTCAATTTCAATAAATTTTTATAAACAACAACAACAAAAAACAGAAAAAACAAACACTTGGGGTTATCATGCAACAACCACAGGGTTGCTATAAAAGAGCCATTCACATCTGTCCCACGTCCCCAGAGTATGGAACCGACATCTATCTTCTGAATCTGTTTTAGTGCAGCATTATTAATGATTAGATTCATTTTCTGGCAAAGATTGGTATTTTCATTGGATAATAACCAATGTTCTTTGATACATTTTCTTGTTTTTTTTTCTTCACCTGGACTGCAGATAGTTTGGAAGATAGCATGTTTTATTAAATTCTCCATGTCCCTATTTTTGCCACTCTTCACTTCAATGCTTAGAAAAGTACTTTAATGGGAAAAAATGTTAAATAACAAAGAAAACAAGAATTAAAAGTATAATGATACTTGTGTGGGTCAAGCAGCTGGATATTGACAGAATTTGGGAGAGCCTTTTGTAATTTGATAATTATTCAGAGATATTTCTACCCTAGTTCATTCACAAGAGGGAAAGAGCTTACATTTGATTATAACTTGCAAAATAACTCAGTAGTTCATACACATTATCTCTTTGAATATAGCCTTGTTCTTTATATTCTCTATATTTATTCCCTAAACTCGTATAGAGAAATTATATGAATATTCAAGATTATTTTCGTACAATATGTAAATATCAGCTGTAACTAATAGCTAAAGTTGTGTTACAAACTGTCCAAGATTGCATTGACATTTAAAAATAATTTAAAGGGCGCCTGGGGGGCTCAGTTTGTTCAGAGTCTGCCTTCGACTCTGCTTCTCTCTCTGCCCCTCCCTCTGCTTATGCATTCTCTCTTTCTCTCTCAAAAATAAATAAATAAAATATTTTAAAAATTCTTTAAAAATAATTTAAATTTATTTCTCATTCAACCACTTATAGTTTGGGGATGTTTCAGTTTATGTAGGTTGGGCATGTAAGAACTTGACTCCAGACTATTCCAGATTCAGTTTACATCTTTCTTATGTATTTTATTCTTAGAGGACTGAGATACCTGGTATATGACCTTATATAACAGAGATCAATAGCTCTCAGAAGAGCCAGTAGATAAGTGCTTTTTTTTTGGTTACTATTTTAATTAATATTTTATTCTTTTAAGATTAATTTATTATTATTTATTTATTTATTTATTATGTTCAGTTAGATCATAGGGGAAGGGAGATATGTGCTTCTTAATGCCTGGTCCCTGAACTTGTAAGATGTCACTTTCTCACTCACATTATATTGTGAAAAGAAGTCACATGACCAAACATCCATTAATTGTCAGCAAAGTATACTCTTTTCAAAATGGTCAGATGGAAGAAATGTAGATCACTGAAATTTAACCTAACCTACTATAATAGCCTTAGGAATATTTTTTTCATTATAGTTTATGAGATAAGTAAGTGTGTTTGTAAAAAACAATATTGGAAAACAGTTTAAAAGCTTAGTTATTTTTTTAACTTCCCATCTAGTTTTTTTGTGTCCTCTATGCCAAATATTCTCAGAAGGTATTTTGTTTAGTGGTAAACATCATCATATAGATGCTTTCACCAGGGTCCCTAATCAATGTAAAAATGGGGAATAAGCAGTATGGGGTAAAGTTTAAGGACATCACCAATGAAACCAGGTCACTTCTATGTAATTTCTGAATGCACACTCTTAGCCCTGTGACTTAGTTACAGAACTGCTCTGACTCAGGCTCCTCTCCTGGAAAATATGATAGAAATAGTGTTTGATTCATAGAGTTACCTGAAAATTATTTGAAATCACCTCTTGGCACATAAGTATTCACTAAATCTCAGTTGTTTTTACTTAAAAACTTTATGCTTCAGTTTCATCATCTGACATGAGGACCATAATTGTAGCCACCTAATAGGGCTGATCTGAAGAATAAATAATATCATGCCTAAAGATCCTTAAAATAAAGTGTAACCACATTGAGTTCTTGCTATATGTCCTCTTTTCATATTTTGCTTCCCTAATATTTAATAAACTCTGATTTCAAGAAGACCTGAAGTCTAAAACTTTGTCTTTCTCTTTTCACCTATCCAAATTTCTATTGTTTCAATATATTAGTTTAATGTGGCATCAAAAATATCATCTGATTTAACCAATTCAATCATATACATCAAAGATACTGCATTTTAAACAAGGTTTTTGAGAAATTCAGCAAATCATGTATGGACAGTGATATTTCTACTGTACATGCATTCCTATTTTGAAAATCAAGTCGTGATTACTGTTCCTTTTCTCAGTGATGAAGAACCCCTGTGTCCTTCCACAATGTGTTGTTTTGGACATATTTAAAGGCTATCCTTTTTTTGTATTAAAGAAATTTGAAAGGGCTTGTCAAGGTTTGACAAAATAGCCTGTTCGATTCCTAGATTTGTGGAACCTACAGGGTCCTAGGGGAAGAAGACACCAAAATGCCCTCTTCTTTCTAATGTTGGAGAATCCCAACCACAAGTATGTACTTTTACTATTGAAAATGGAGAAATAAGAGAGAAGCTGCTTAATACATTCTGATGTGGAACACCTCCCAATTTTCTCCCAAAGTATTTTCTACATATCTAAACACGTTCATAAAAAGGTACCTAAAGTCTTATACCTACCCATGAGGAGCTATGGGAAATATTTGGTAGAGTGAGCTTGGTTAGGGGATCCACCAAAACCACTGGAGCTATATAAATATGGAACAATATTAGGAGGATGTTAGTGAAAAGTAAATTCAGAATAGAAAGAGTCATGGAGAAGTCAGGGAAATGGTAGTTTTCTCTGTGTCTAACTTTCTGAGAATATACATTAGGTGTTCAACATAATGAACAGACTTGTTTTTCTGGATCCCAGAGTTAAACAGTACTCGTTTTGGTACTAAATTCAGAGGAAGATGGTGCCCTTTTAAAATTTACTGTTATTGGAACAGACCAGAAAGTGTGTTCTTTGCAGGCACTCAATTCCAGAGAGAATGCAAAAAGTACAGAGTTGTGTCTTTCCAATCTCGTGTACTAAATTTACTAATGTAAAAATTTCATTTCCTGGTAATTAATGAGTATAAACTTGTGGATAAAATAAGACTTCAGTATTTAGAAAGTGTTACTCTGCCCTACATTTTATGAGGCTCTTCCCTTAATTACAACCTATGTTTCTTTGTGGCTCCTCCTAAGGCAACATGTAAATATCTAGCTCTTGTCCCCCTCAAATGGTCTGGATTGGGTAAGAATAGTAATGCAATCTCAGAGGAGAGCAAAATTAATTTTTAAAAGAGATCAATGTAATAACATCAAAAATTATGACACATGTAATTAGGATCTTACAAGGAGAAGGAAACAATTGGCAGAAAAATATTTAAAGAAATAATGGCTGAAACTATTCCAAATTTGTTGAAAAACACAAAGTTAAAGTCAGGAAGCCCAGCAAAACCCAAATAAGATAAATAAAAACCAAGTCATGAGTGGATGCATTAAACTCAAACTTCTGAAAGAGATAAAAAAAAAAGATCTTGAAAGCAACCAGAGAATAACTCCTATATACCCAGAAACTCATGAGTAATGAGAATAAGAAATAATGGAATAGTCATCTCAAGAAAAAAAAAACAAAAACTGCCAACTCAGAATTCAATATCATTAATAGTGCCCCAGAATGAAGATAAATTAAGACATTTTCAAACAGTACTGGAAACATCCATTACCGACATACTTGCATTGCAAGAGGTGCAAAAAAAAGGAAATTCTTCAGGGCTCTGAGTAATAGTATCAGATAGAAAATTGGGCATTTAGGAAGGTAAGAAGAGCACAAGCAACTATAAATATCTGGGTAAATATGAAAGACAATCTTCTGTTAATTTCATTGCAGTATGCATGTCTACTCAAAGCAGAGTTTGCAACAGTGTCTTCCAGTTTTTGCAATGTATGTAGATTGTAATACATATGATAACTACACCATAATGACTAGGGGAGGTGATCAATAAACCTATTTTGTACAAAATTTCTTAAGTTGTAAAAAATTAACTCTATCAAGACTATGAAAAGTTAAGACTGTGTACTGTAATCTTTAGAACAATCACAATATGATGTAAACAGAGGTAGCCTAGAAGCCAATATATTAATTGGAATGAAATTCTAAAAAATATTCAAATAATCCTGGAGAAGGCAGGCATAGAAGGCACAAAAACAAAACAAATTTTGAATCCAGAATAATTTAATTTTGAAATTAACACTTATGTAATATAAGACTAAAAATGATTAAGAAAATAATTCATCTACCCCAAACTCTTACTTTGGTTATTCTCACCATAAAGTATGTGTTGCCTGGATTTAGTATTCCTAGGGAGATTCAGCTTGGGTTGCCTTCCCTTGATATAGATGTAACATTTTCTGACCACAAAAAATGGGCTTAGAAACAGGACAGATGGTAACCACAGTTGTGGTGAGCACAGTGTTATGTACAAACCTGTCAAATCACTGTTTTATACCCAAAACTAATGTAACATTGTGTGTCAGTTATACTCAAATAACAAAAACAAAACAAAAATCTTATATTTGTTATTTTTAAATCTCCAAATGTGTAGTACTGCATAAAATCATCAAAACACTAGACTTTCATCCACATAGTCACCATCATCATCATTGTCATAATCATCATCTTCATAATAAAACAAGATTCCTCACCCTTAGGGTTTATTATGTGCAAAATTATTTTCTCAGAGCCCAGGGATCATTGTCTCCAAAGACAATGGCAGACCTAATAATATCTGAAAAAAGGAAAATATCCCTGATTTAACCTTTTTGGGGTGACTGTGATTTTTAAATGCTACTTGTTCATTTTGCTAGATACACAATCTTAACATTTTTGGAAGAAGTCTTCTTTATACAGTTAAATGTGATAAGTATATTTACATATCAGGGATAAAATAAACCTCCAATATTATCTCCTCTTAGATATGTTGCTTTTTTTGCAAAGTTTAGAAATGTCAAATGTTTTCAACTTAACTGACCAGGTCATACTTGAAGTACTTTACTTGCACGTTCAGAATCCATGGATTATCCTTTTCCTTTTGATCTCTATATGTCAGGACCCCTGATAATACATTGAGTATGGGGCATTTCTAATGACATAACTTCTACATTCCACTGGATTTACAATTTTAGTCCCAACACTGGCTGTTTTGATTGCTTTCGGTTTGGGAAATATTTAGAGCTAAGAAATCTGTGTCCTGAGGAAGATTTTTGTACTCTCCCACAAGGTTTGTAACTAGAACAGTCATCTTCAGCAAATTCTTCAACTGAAAGCAGTACTGATGCTTATAGGGGCACCTGGGTGGCTCACTTGGTTAAGTGCCTTCAGCTCAGGTCATGATCCCAGGGTCCTGGGATCGAGCCCTGTGTAGTCAGGTTCCCTGCTCAGCAGGGAGTCTGCTTCTCCCTCTGTCCCTCCGCTTGCTCTCTCACTCTCTCTCTCTCTCCTAAATAAATAAATAAATAAATAAATAAATAAATAAATAAATAAAGCCTTTAAAAATATACTGAGACTTATAGTGTAGTCTAGAGACATGATAACTCCTCCATGTATTCCTGACAATGTCTTATAATTCCCAAATATTAGATCTCATTACAACAACAAAAATTATATCTGTAGCAAGAGAACTTTATTTCTTACTTGTACCATATGTCTCTTACCCAGATCACCTTCACCCCTGAATGAAGGTTTATTAAGTAGCCTCTATCTGTAACAACACTGGTTCTTGTGTCAGAGAGAAAGGAGCTACAGAATGCCATGAACTTGCCTCCTAGCATTTCATCTCAGAAGAGCCCAACTTGAGCTCAACAGGGTGAAGATATTTAATCCTCTCATCAGCTTAAAAGTAACAGGTAATGAGTACTTGGGTGCTTAGGACTATTGCCAGAATAAGAATTCAAATACCTTCATTAAATTCTTTAATTTTACTTTAAGATTATCTAGGCTATGTGGCCTTTTTTGAAATATAGCAAAATAAAAATCAATAGATTTTGCCCTGTCATTATGACTCTAAAAGAAAGGCACTCAGGAATGTGATTTTTGGCCTAAGAGATGCCAGAATACATGCTAAGTGTGCTGAAGAGGGTTGTGTACCACCAGTATGACCAGCTGCAGGAGGAAAGGAAATCTCAAAAGGCAAAATATACAATATCCTCATACTCTGTCCAGCAACATGATTCCTCCCACAGCTTCAATATTGCCAGAGGTAAACTTCTTTGTATGTTTTCTAATTTGATTAACAAAGTAATACAAATACTATTTCATGACAAAAATATTGCTCAAGTTTAATGGACATCAATCATCAATATAAATAAACAAATAAAGATTACTAAACTTTTAAAGAAAAAAATCACCAAATGATCAGAACTCTCAACAGAAAATTAAATGATCAGAGCACTGGGTATTATGCACAAACAATGAATCATGGAACACTGCATCAAAAACTAATGATGTAATGTATGGTGATTAACATAACAATAAAAAATTATTTAAAAAAAGAAAATTAAATGATCAAAGACAAAATTTCCAAATAAAACTAATCAAACTTCCAAGAATGATCTTGAGAAAATGACAGCTTTTGTGTATAGAGTTAAATCTCTCTTGACCTCAACTGGTGCTGCTCTGGCAAAAAAACAAAACAAAACAAAACAAAAACAGATTGTGGCACCTTGGCGGCTCAGAAGGTTCAATGGGAAACTCTTAATTTTGGCTCAGGTTATGACCTTTATTTCCCTTTCTTTTCCCCTGGTTACAGGTCTTTTCTGATTTGTTTAGTGTATATTTTCTGGAAACATTGTTACCCTGTTAGCACTTTGTTCACTCATTCGTCTATTCTCCTCTGGGCAAAATGACAAGATGGAAAAAATCACCTCAAAAAAGAGAACAAGAGGCAGTACCGACTGCCAGAGACCCAATCAATATGAACATCAGTAACACATCAAAATTAGAGTTCAGAATGACAATTATAAACAAACTAGCTGGGCTTGAAAAAAGCCTGGAAGATACTAGAGAAAACCTTTCTGGAGAAATAAAAGAACTAAAATCTAACCAAGTTGAAATCAAAAAGGCTATTAATGAGGTGCAATTAAAAAAATGGAGGCTCTAACAGCTAGGATAAATGAGGCAGAAGAGAGAATTAGTGATCTAGAAGACCAAATGATGGAAAATAAAGAAGTTGAGAAAAAGAGAGATAAACAACTACTGGATCATGAGGGCAGAATTCGAGAGATAAGTGATATCCTAATTTGAAAAAATATTAGAATAATTGGGATCCCAGAAGAAGAAGAAAGAGAGAAAAGGACAGAAGGTATATTGGAGCAAATTATAGCAGAGAACTTCCCTAATTTGGGGAAGGAAACAGGCATCAAAATCCAGCAGGCACAGAGAACCCCCCTCAAAATCAATGAAAATAGATCAACACCCTGATATCTAATAGTAAAACTTACAACTCTCAGAGACAAAGAGAAAATCCTGAAAGCAGCTCAGCACAAGAGGTCTGTAACCTACAATGGTAGAAACATTAGATTGGCAACAGACCTATCCACAGAGACCTGGCAGGCCAGAAAGGACTGGCATGATATCTTCAGAGCACTAAATGAGAAAAATATGCAGCCAAAAATACTATATCCAGCTAAGCTGTCACTGAAAATAGGAGAGATAAAAAGCTTCCAGGACAAACAAAAACTAAAGGAATTATCAAACATGAAACCAGCCCTACAAGAAATATTGAAAGGGGTCCTCTAAGCAAAGAGAGAGCCTAAAAGTAACATAGACCAGAAAGGAACACAGAAAATATACAGTAACAGTCACCTTATAGACAATACAATGGCACTAAATTCATATCTTTCAATAGTTACCCTGATGTAAGTAGGGTAAGTGCCCCAATCAAAAGACACAGGCTATCAGATTGGAAAAAAAAAAAAAAGACCCATTGATATGCTGTCTGCAAGAGACTCATTTTAGACCCAAGACACCCACAGATTGAAAGTGAGGGGGTGGAAAACCATTCACCATGCTAATGGACACCAAAAGAAAGATGAGGTGGCAATCCTTATATCAGACAAATTAGATTTTAATCCAAAGACTATAATAAGAGATGAGGAAGGACACTATATCCTACTTAAAGGGTCTATCCAACAAGAAGACCTAACAATTGTAAATATCTATGCCCCTAACATGGGAGCAGCCAATTTTATAAGCCAATTAATAACAAAGGCAAAGAAACACATTGACAACAATACAATAATAGTAGGGAACTTTAACACCCCCTCACTGAAATGGACAGATCATGTAAGCAAAAGATCAAGGAAATAAAGATTTTAAATGACACACTGGACAAAATAGACTTCAAAGATATATTCAGAACATTCCATCCCAAAGCAACAGAAGACACAATCTTCTCTAGTGCCCATGGAATATTCTCCAGAATAGATCACATCCTAGGTCACAAATCAGGTATCAACAGGTACCAAAAGATTGCGGTCATTACCCGCATATTTTCAGACCACAATGCTTTGAAACTAGAACTCAATCACAAGAGGAAAGTCAGAAAAAACTCAACTACATGGAGGCTAAAGAGCATCCTACTAAAGAATGAATGGGTCAACCAGGAAATTAAAGAAGAATTACAGAAATTCATGGAAGCAAATGAAAATGAAAACACAACTGTTCAAAATCCTTGGGATGCAGCAAAGGCAGTTGTAAAAGGAAAGTATATAGAAATACAAGCCTTTCTCAAGAAACAAGAAAGGTCTCAAATACACAACTGAACCCTACACCTAAAGGAGCTGGAGAAAGAACAGCAAATAAAGCCTAAACACAGCAGGAGAAGAGAAATAATAAAGGTCAGAGCAGAAATCAATGAAATAGAAACCAAAAGAACAGTAGAACAGATCAACGAAACTAGGAGCCGGTTTTTTGAAAGAATTAATAAGACTGATACACCCCTGGCCAGACTTATTTAAAAAAAAAAAAAAGACCCTAATAAATAAAATCATGAATGAAAGAGGAAAGATCACAACCAACACCAAAGAAATATAAACAATTATAAGAAGATAATATGAGCAACTCTATGCCACCAAATTAGATAATCTGAAAGAAATGGGTGCATTCCTAGAGATGTATAAACTACCAAAACTGAATCAGGAAGAAATAGAAAACCTGAACAGACCTATAACCACTAAGGAAATTGAAGCAGTAATCAAAATCTCCCAACAAACAAGAGCCCAGGGCCAGATGGCTTCCCAGGGGAATTCTACCAAACATTTCAAGAAGAATTAACATTTACTCTACTTAAACTGTTCCAAACAATAGAAATGGAAGGAAAACTTCCAAACTCATTTTATGAGGCCACCATTACCTTGATTCCCAAACCAGACAAAAACTCCATGAAAAAGGAGAATTATAGACCCATATCCTTGATGAACATGGATGCAAAAGTTCTCACCCAAATACTAGCCAATAGGATCCAACAGTACATTAAAAGGATTATTCCCCACGACCAAGTGGGATTTATCCCTGGGCTGCAAGGTTGGTTCAACATCCACAAATCAATCAATGTGATACAATACATTAGTAAAAGAAAGAACAAGAACCATGTCATCTTCTCAGTAGATGCAGAAAAAGCATTTGACAAAGTACAGCATCCTTTCTTGATCAGAACTCTTCAGAGTATAAGGATAGAGGGCACATACCTCAATATCATAGAAGCCATCTATGTAAAACCCACAGCGAATATCATTCTCTATGGGGAAAAACTGAGAACTTTTCCCTTCAAATCAGGAACATGGCAGGGATGTCCACTATCACCACTGCTATTCAACATAGTACTAGAAGTCCTAGCCACAGCAATCAGACAACAAAAAGATATAAAAGCATCTGAATCAGCAAAGAAGAAGTCAAACTCTGACTGTTTGCAGATGATATGATACTTTAAGTGGAAAACCCAAAAGACTCCACCCCAAAACTGCTAGAACTCATACAGGAATTCAGTGAAGTGGCAGGATATGAAATCAATGCACAGAAATCAGTTGCATTTCTATACACCAGTAAGACAGAAGAAAGAGAAAATAAGGAGTCAATCCCATTTACGATTTTACCTAAAACCATAAGATACATAGGAATAAATCTAACCAAAGAGGCAAAGAATCTATACTCAGAAAATTATAAAATACTCATGAAAGAAATTGAGGAAGACACAAAGAAATGGAAAAACGTTCCATGCTCATGGATTGGAAGTACAAATATTGTGAAGATGTCAATGCTACCTAGAGCAATCTACACATTCAATGCAATCCCTATCAAAATACCAACCATTTTCTTCAAAGAAATGGAACAAATAATCCTAAACTTTGTAGGGAACCAGAAAAGACCCCGAATAGCCAGAGGAGTGTTGAAAAAGAAAAGCAAAGCTGTTGGCATCACAATTCTGGACTTCAAGCTCTATTACAAAGCTATCATCATCAAGACAGTATGGTACTGGCACAAAAACAGACACATAGATCAATGGAACAGAATAGAGAGCCCAGAAATGGACCCTCAACTCTACAGTCAGCTAATCTTTGACAAAGCAGGACAGAATGCCCAATGGAAATAAGACAGTCTCTTCAACAAATGGTGTTGGGGAAATTGGACAGCCACACGCAGAAGAATGAAACTGGACCATTTCCTTACACCACACACAAAAATAGACTCCAAATGGTTGAAAGACCTAAACGTGAGACAGGAGATCAAAATCCTAGAGGAGAACACAAACAGCAACCTCTTCACCCTTAGCCATAGCAACTTCTTCCTAGAAACATCGCCAAAGGCAAGGGAAGCAAGGGCAAAAATGAACTATTGGGACTTCATCAAGATAAAAAGCTTTTGCACAGCAAAAGAAACAGTCCACAAAACCAAAAGACAACCGACAGAATGGGAGAAGATATTTGCAAATGACATATCAGGTAAAGGGCTAGTATCCAAAATCTATAAAGAACTTATCAAACTCAACACCCAAAGAACAAATAATCCAATCAAGAAATGGGCAGAAGACATGAACAGGCATTTTGCAAAAAAGGCATCCAAATGGCCAACAGACACACGAAAAAGTGCTCAACATCACTCGGCATCAGGGAAATCCAAATCAAAACCTCAATGAGGTATCACCTCACACCAGTCAGAATGGCTAAAATTAACAAGTCAGGAAACGACAGATGTTGGCGGGGTTGCGGAGAAAGGGGAACTCTCCTACACTGTTGGTGGGAATGCAAGCTGGTGCAACCACTCTGGAAAACAGTATGGAGTTTCCTCAAAAATTTGAAAATAGAGCTGCCCTACAATCCAGCAATTGCACTACTGGGTATTTACCCCAAAGATACAAATGTAGCGATCCGAAGGGGTCCATGCACCCCGATGTTTATTGCAGCAATGTCCACAATAGCCAAACTGTGGAAAGAGCCAAGATGTTCATCGACAGATGAATGGATAAAGAAGATGTGGTATATACATACAATGGAATATTATGCAGCCATCAAAAGGAATGTGTTCTTGCCATTTGCAATGACGTGGATGGAACTGGAGGGGGTTATGCTGAGTGAAATAAGTCAATCAGAGAAAGACATGTATCATATGACCTCACTGATATAAGGAATTCTTAATCTCAGGAAACAAATGAGGGTTGCTGGAGTTGGGGGGTGGGAGGAATGGGGTGGCTGGGTGATAGACATTGGGGAGGATATGTTCTATGGTGAGTACTGTGAATTGTGCAAGACTGCTGAATCACAGATCTGTACCTCTGAAACAAATAATGTAATATATGTTAAGAAAAAAGAAAGAAGTAGAAGATAGCAGGAGGGGAAGATTGAAGGGGGGAAATCGGAGGGGGCGACGAACCATGAGAGATGATGGACTCCGAAAAACAAACTGAGGGTTCTAGAGGGGAGGAGGGTGGTGGGATGGGTTAGCCTGGTGATGGGTATTAAAGGGGGCACATTCTGCGTGGAGCACTGGGTGTTATGCACAAACAATGAATCATGGAACACTACATCAAAAACTAATGATGTAATGTCTGGTGATTAACATAACAATAAAAATTTTAAAAAAAGAATACACGGACTCTTGTCCCCTTTGAATTTAAGGGTTATAATGGGTGAATAACCACAATTTTGATGTGTTTATTTTTAATGTTTAATGTTTAATGTTTAATTTTAATTTTAGGGAAATAATGATAGCTACAATGAAACAGTTATGGCAAAATTTCAACAACTGATGATTTTCTTGATCGGCATTAGGGCTATTGTACTATTTTTTCTTCTTATTTATGTTTGAACATTCACAATAAAATTTAAAAATCAAAATAAAAAACTAATGATGTAATGTTTGGTGATTAACATAACATAATAAAATTAAAAAATAGATACATTTAATGAACTACTGGCTGCATCATAGTAAAATATTTCTAATTCCCGTCTTTCCATTTTCTTTTAAAGCTTTGACAATTTAGATGTTTTCCCCAACAGTACACTGGAACTACTCTCTATTTTATAAGTCCAATAATAAACTCTCATCTTACTTGAATTAGCTGCAGTGTTAGACACAGTAGGTCATTAATTCCTTCTTGAAACATTTTCTTCACTTGGCACCGAGGGCAACACATTTTCTTGGTCTTTTACTCCTATCTCATCACTATTGGACATACACTTTATGTCCATAGGTTAGGC
The DNA here is from genome assembly GCF_037043125.1 of Eumetopias jubatus. Lineage (NCBI taxonomy): Eukaryota > Metazoa > Chordata > Mammalia > Carnivora > Otariidae > Eumetopias > Eumetopias jubatus. The sequence continues at coordinate 47,731,487 of NW_028274814.1, read as the reverse complement.
CATCATCATCCCCTTCCCTAAACTGGTTAGTCTAGTATCAGATTAGTGGCACAATCATTTCATTTGGCAAAATCTAGACACATATACATCATTCCTATACTTTTTCTCTCTCCACTCTTGTCTTCACCAATTGTTTATTTAATGTCCTCCACTGTGTCAGTTTAGTCCTCTAACTAGTGTCATTGTCACCATTCCTAACATGACAGTTTTAGGTAAAAAGCCTATTTACTTCCACAGTTTGTGGCCCATAACTGCTGTTCTTGTTTGTTCTTTATTCCCATTATCAAATCCATTGCCCTCTGAGAAGTCAAATTGTCTACCCAAAGCATAGAAATCTGACCTTGTCAGTCCTTGCTTAAAAGTCCTCAAAGGATTTTTATTACTACGTGTTACTATTCAAAAAACATAGCTTAAATTATGAATCTGCCTTCTCACACTTGCTTCTTGTCATTCCAGACTGTTCCAGGCTCTATCCTGATCTCCAGCTATTCATAATCTCACCTAATAAACCAATAATAATGAATTTCATATAGCTCCCTTTATTTTACTGTCTTTCTTCTGTGTTATTTTATTCATAAATCTATTTCCTTAGACACTTGAGATAAGTAATGTCAAAATTTTATGACATCTACAAAATTCTAAGAGTCTTTGACCTTTAGAGTACTGAAATAAACACAAAATCCATTTAGATGCAAGATGCAGAAGTTATAAATGGCATCTCATTCTTTTTATTTTTTTCATGAATGTGGAGATTACCACTGTGGCAGGAAATGTAAGGTTAAATGGCAACCAATCAAAGAAAAATAAGTAAGATGCTAATAGAACTTTGAAATCATCTGACTTGTAAGTCGTGCTTGTGATTTACTTGACAACAACTTTGAAAAGAGCTGCTATTTATATAGCTGTTTATTCACAAATTCTAAGTAATAGCACAGGGAAAAAATCTTTTCTGTCCCATTATATCAAATAAATTGATAATAAACAAATAAAAAAATTAAGTCTCCTAGCATGGGATAAGAAGTTAACATAATGAAAATATTCATTTGTGAATAAAATTACATCTCAGTAGAATTGCTTATTTTTAATTACAGAAAGTTTTATCTGAGATGGGGCCAAGGAATTATTTATCCATTAAGAGCTCAAGAAACTGTGAAACAACATTAGTTACCAAGATAGGGACCTTTTCTCCTTCCCCTCTCAAAAACATACATTCAAGATTTATGAATCTCTGCCTTGTATTCATCCTATTAAAATGTACTAGTTGACATTATTATGGCATTATATGTGCTTTGCCCACTACATAATCCCTAGCTGAATGTTTTGTGTAATTATTTAGTTTCTGAATAAGTATGTTTGCAGATTTCTTACTTTAAAAAAAAATCCCAGTACTGTTAACATACAGTGTTATATTAGTTTCAAGTGTACAATATGAGTGATTCAACAATTCTGTATATTACTCAGTGCTCATCATGATGAGTGTACTCTTAATCCCCTTCGCTTATTTCATCCATCCCTCCACTGACCTCCCCTCTGGTAACCATCAGTTTGTTCTCTATATGGCAGAATTTTTGCTTCAATATGTCCATCCACATCCAGACTCAGATCTATTTCTCTGTCTTCTTTATTTACTTTCTTGCTCTTGTAAATTTTAGAAGTTGTCTTTCAGACATGTTTCTTATCAATTCAAGCATATTTACAGAAATGTTAAGATCTCAAAAGTTTCACTGGGTCCTAATCACAGACCTTTTACTTTCATTTCTGGTCAACTACCCACAATATACCGCTGACCACATCCAGGCTCTGTGTCACAGCTTCAAGTGAGCATCCTGCCCAAGAGGACTTTTTCTCACCACAAAGTTGCACTGGGTCCTCACTACCTCCTCCCTTTAGGGTACACAGGAAGAGCTTAATACACACTCAGGCCATGTAAGCCCACGAATGTGTAGCTTACTGGCCAAGAAGGCCAGTTGATTAGGTCTTGGTGGGTGGTTATTTTCATTTAACAAAAGTAATTTCTAAACAGTTTGTTGAAGTGGTGGTGGGTGTTTTTAAATGACTTGAACCCAGGCTGTTTGCAAAGAACTGTAACTTTCCCTAATAGTTTTAAGAGGTTGGATAAATATGCCCATGTGAAGCCCATGCATATATTTTTGTAGCCGAATTATTTCTGCATAAATTTTTGTTGGTTTTATTTCATGTATCAGAAAGTATGTTTTCTGAAAATAGTATCATGTCCTTTTGTAATTTTATGTATCACCAAAGCATCACTAATGTTCAGCAAATCCTCAATAGATGTTCCAACACGACAGATGCAGAGTGTGTGCTCAGCATCAAGGAAGAAATTAGAATGTCTGTTTATATATTATTTCTTTATACAAATAAGTTTTTTTTAACTCTTCCTCTCCTTTTTAATTTTTTTTTAATTCACTAGCCTGGACTCACTTTAGAATATGCCTCTTTAAGAATCCTTTCTTCAGGGGTGCCTGGCTGGCTCAGTCAGTTAAGTGCCTGCCTTTGGCTCAGGTCATCATCTCAGGGTCCTGGGATTGAGCCCCGCATTGGGCTCCCTGCTCAGCAAGGAGTCTGCTTCTCCCTCTCCCTCTGCTGCTCCTCCTGCTTGTGCTTTCTTGCTCTCTCGCTCTCTCTCTCTCTGTCAAATAAATAAATAAAATCTTAAAAAAAAAGAATCCTTTCTTCACTCTGTCTAAGATTTGCTTTATATATAACACCAGAGCTTCCATGCCTAGCTTCTCACGATATTTATTTCAAGAAACCGAACTTGTAAGTATGTTTTTGTAACTTCCTCACAGGGTTAAAAGTTCCTATTTGAACAAAATGAAATAAGTAGATTAATTAGATGCTGTATATACCCTATTTCGTACTTCTTTTTCTCGATCTTTATTTAAGAGACACACAATTTGATTAAATTTTGTTACTAACATAAAAATGACACTTCAGACAAATGTGACTTAGATCTCTTCCTAAAAAGCCCACATTTGAGCATCCATTCATTTCCTTTCATAAACCAACTGTAAAATTGTGATTGTAAGAAAAGATCAGCTTACATTTCTTAGTTATAGATCTAATTTTATGTATAATAGTCGATAGAAAATGCTGATTACCTGAAAAGAATATTGATATGAGAATGTCAGGATATAACATTCTTCTTCTTTTCTCCAACTTACTTTATATTCACTTATCTTGTTTATTCTTGAACTTGTTTCATATTTATTTGTGCATTTTCCATCACCTACTCTAACATGTAAACTCTACAAGGGCAAGAAATTTTGGGGGAATTGTTTACTTCAGCGTTCCCAAGGCCTAGAAAAGCACCTAGCAAATAGGAGTCACTAAAAAAGTATGTTGAGCAAAGTTGTTTATTGTCTAACCTTGAAACATATGACCACATATAGTTTGCCTTCTTTCCTGACTGTAGCTTTAGGAATTTTGAGTTTGGTAACTTTACATTTCTTAAAATTTTACATACTCTTTTTTTTTTTACATATTCTTTTATTGTCTTACTTTGTATTTTTCCGATATTCTGAATAAATGAACATAAATAAAATGTATCCTGAGCCAATCTTATGAATTGGTATCAACTCTCATATATTTACTTCTCTCTCTCTCTCTCTTTTTTTTTTTTAAGAGAGATTGAGAGTGTGAGCAGGGGAGGGAGGGGCAGAGGGCAAGGGAGAGAAAGAGAATCTTAAGCAGGCCCCATGCCCAGCCTGGAGCCCAATGCAGGGCTCGATCTCATGATCCTGAGATCATGACCTGAGCCAAAATCATGAGTTCAGACGCTCAACTGACTGGGCCATCCAGGTGCCCCTCATATATTTATTTCTTATACACACACCAAGGGTCTGTGTTTAAGTTCCTAATTCTTCTGCATGGAGTAAAGATCAAATTTTGTATTTTATATTGTTAAAACAACTTTTCAGCCCTATTTAATGGTATCTCATTTTCTACTTTATCTGCAATGCTACCTCATATACTTTTTTCGTCTGTGCACATAACTTTTCCTTTTCTGCATCTTTTCTCTTTTTCAGTTTGTCTGCTTTGTCTATGTTCTTCTATCATTTTGTCTTAATTAACATAGCTTTAAACAAGGTCTTAATATCAGTAGGACAAGACCCCCCACCTTGTATTCTGCAATAGCAATAGGACTATTGGCTACTGCAATTTATGAATATTTAGAATCCTATTTTGTAGGTCATACAATAAAACTTAGGATATTAATTGGAATTAAATTGACTCTCTGAAACATTTTAGGATTAATTGACATCTTTATAAGATCCAGTAGTTCTATCAAAATTTAGAGTTTTAAAAAAATATTATATAAGTCATGTAAGTTCCATGTACATCTTCCCTATTTCTGTTAGATTTACTCATAAGCACCTTACTTTCTATTGTCATTGTTAATGATATATTTTTAAAGATTAATTTTTTTGTTTATTGGTGATGTTTAATGTAATAGTTTTTGCAAGTTAATGCTACATTCAGTTATATTAATATTATTTCTATTAACTGTTTTTTTTTAATTTTTAAACTATTTTTTTTTAATTTTCTATGTTGTAGGGGCCCAGGCCAGGCTGCCCCAAGATGGGCCACTTTGGCATAGAGATTATTTTGAGCTAAAAGTAATCAAAACTTCTAGGACTCTTGATCTTAGGATAATGAGTTCAAGCCCCATGTTCTTTTACACTGGAAAAGAGATCCTGTACCAAGAAGAGAGCTATTAACAGACTCCCCTTTACCTAAGGAACTTATCTGCATAATTGGGTAACTTTGTTTTTTCAGACATCTCCTTTTACTTTCTTGCTAATGAGTTTTCTCCCTTTTGTATCTCAGACCCTCCCCCTCTCCTTTACTCATATAAGTTTCATGTTGCCTCATTGTCCCTAGAATTTTGTGTCTGTGGATTCCCCATACATATGCCTATTAAATTTGATTTTCTCCTGTTAGTCTGTCTCAAGTCAATTTGATTCTAAGTTCACCTAAAAGGACCATATGTCAGAGAAATATCTTCCTCCCCATAATGTAGATGAACATATCATCAGAAAAAAAAATGCTTAAGTCCTTATCTCTTTAATTTCCTATGCTGGTCTTAAATGTGCTGCAAAATCTCTACAATGAAATTGAAAAGAAGTGATATTAGTGACTGTTTGCTTTCATGGATTTCTAAAAGACTATTAATATCTCCAAATTAAGAATGATGTTTATATAAGCCCTCTCATATGTATGCTAAAGATTGTTTTTATCATGAAAAGGTTTTGAATCATAGCAAATGGGCTTTCCACCTTGATGCAATCTTGTTCTATTTCTTTAGACTATTGTTTATAGCAAATTACATTTAATGATTTTTCTTTCAAAGGAAAACTATTACTATAATTGTGAAATAAACTCAATTTGATTACCTATATGAGTTTTATACACTGATTTGGTTTAGCACTGTTTTAGGATTTTGCAACAATTTTCATAAATGAGTTCGACTTTTCTTTTTCCTTTCTTAACATATTCTCATCTAATTTAGGCACCAAGGTAATTAATTCTACTTTTAGTGAAAGAAGTGACAACTATTCCTTTTATCCATACCATCTAGAAGTGTTTGCATGAATTATAATGATCTTTTTCTCAAAAGTTTATTATTTCTCTCCTGTAAAACTATTCAGCTTTTGTGTTATCCATTGGGAAGATTTTTTTTTTTTTTGCAGAAATGACTTTTATTATGCTAGAATGTTCCTTAATGAGCTGGCAATTATTCATGTGAAGGAGAGTTCAGGAAACAGATTTATGACTGTATCAGCCTTGTCCTTGATTAGAGAGTTAGGAATTGTACCTTCCTGGATGGGTTTACTGAAGTCCTGGGGGTTAATACATTCAGAGACTCCAAACTCCTTGGCCCTTGTGAATTTATCTTTATTGATGTCCACACCAGTGATCTGGGATGCACCAGCCACCTTACAGCCCATGATAGACGCCAATAAAGAATTCTTGAGACGTCTTTGCTGCAAAAAGGTGGTTTTATTAAAGCATGGGGACAGGATCCGTGGGCAGAAAGAGCTGCAATAGGGTCATGAGGAGTGGCCCATTATATACATTCAAGTTGGGAGGGGGTTAGGGATAGTATTAAGTCTCTAAAGAATTTCGGAAGCAAGTTTTCCAGGACCTTGAGGGGGCTAACTATTGTTGGAAATGTGTCTTTTATTACTGTCTAATAAAACCTTAGTCATGAGACCCTCCAGATGTATATTGGTGGGCCATGTGCTTGGGGGATGATTGCCAACACATATCTTGGAGGGTTTAGAGATAAAGGAAGTTTCCAAAGGAATTCTTATAACTTAAGGTAGACTTACAGGATCCTGGGGGGGCAGGGGGGGTGGTCAGGCTAGGATTGCCTTTTGCTCTTAGCAAAGTATTAACATTGAGGCAGTTGAGTCCCTAGAGGAATGTCACTCTGCCTGTTTCAAGGACTTGTCAATGGGCTGCAGGTAGTAAGGAAATTTAATAATTCTTCTTCTGCCTTTGGTTCCCACATCAGAACCAGGCTCCACCTTGGCAGTATTTACAGCAGCACCAGGACCAGCTGAAATGCCACCACCCAGAAGGCGGACTTTACCCAAAGGTGCTAAAGGATCAATTTTAGCAACAGAGATATCAGGCACAACTGTATATGCAGAAAATGTGCTGGTTCCCATGTAATGTAAAATTGTCTTTCCTTTGCAAGTAAATCTGCCAGTACTATCTGGCATTAATCCTTTCCCCTGAGTAACTCTTAATCTTCTGGCAAAGGTTTATTTTAGGGTTTAGACAAAATTTGCATTGTCTACACCATGGCATGTAAAATGGAACGACAGTATCACTTGCCTTCAGCTTAGTAACTCCTTCCCCAGCACTTTCCACAATTCCAGCACCTTCATGTCCCAGGATCAATTCCAGCACCTTCATGTCCCAGGATCACTGGAAAACTCCCTTCAGGATCAGCCCCACTCAGGGTATAGGCATCAGTGTGGCAAACTGCAGCGGCAATAATCTTAATTCGAATTTCATGAGCCTTTGGGGATGCCGCCTCTACCTACTCTGTAGAGAGAGGTTTTCCTGCCTCCCAGGCCACTGCAGTCTTGCACTTGATAACCTGGTTCACCATAGCCTTAGACTGGGTCAGTGAGGGGCCCCATATGGGAAGATTTTAAATACCCTACTGATTTCATTAAATTTTTTCTAGCTTTATCAAACTTTGCAGAATCAACTTTTGCTTATATTATTTTTATCTCATCCATATTGTACACAGATTTTTACAGTGTTTAGTTATTTTTTACAGTGTTTAATTGTTCTATTAGCTAAAGATTATTGACTAATCATTATCTCTTACTGATTGAATAGACTGATTATAGATTTACTGATTAAAGTTTGTTTTCACGAGCTCATGTTCAGTGAGAGTTAATATGAGTGAGTGATTTTTTTAGATGTTTCCCTCCAGAGTGGTTTTTTGTTTTCTTTAAAGTCTCCCATATGTATTATACTAATAAAATTATTATTGTTTTTGTTGTTGTTGTTGTTATAACATTCTAAAGAAGACCCAATACTTATTTTTGAATAAATTTTTTATTTTATAATGGTATAAAATTTACAGAAAAATTACAAAGGTAATAGAGAGAGTTCCCATATACCCTATCCCCAGTTTCCTGTATTAATAGCTTACATTAGTATGATACACTTGTCATAGTGAATGAACTGATATTGATATATTATTAAATAAAGAACATAGTTTTTCAGATTTCCTTAGTTTTTACTTAATATTTTTTTTCTGTTTCATTATCCCAGCCAGGATACCATAGTACATTTAGTCATTATGTCTTTTTTTAATTTTATTCAAAATCAATTAATTAACATATAGTGTATTACTAGTTGCAGAGGTAGAGTGTAGTGATTCATCAGTTGCATATAACACCCAGTGCTCATTACATCACATGCCCTCCTTAATGCCCATCACCCAGTTACCCCTTCTCCCCACCAATCTCTCCTCCAGCGACCCTCAGTTTGTTTCCTATGATTAAGAATCTCTTATGGTTTTTCTCCCTCTCTGGTTTCATCTTGTTTCATTTTTTCCTCTCTTCCCCTATGATCCTCTGCCTTGTTTCTTAAATTCCACATATGAGTGAGATCATATGATAATTGTCTTTCTCTGGTTGACTTATTTTGCTTAGCATAATACCCTCTGGATCCATCCATGTCGTTGCAAATGGTAAGACTTCTCTTTTTTGATGGCTGAGTAATATTCCATTGTATAGATATGCTACATCTTCTTTATCCATTCATCTGTCGGTGGGCACCTGGGCTCTTTCCATAGTTTAGCTATTGTAGACATTGTTGCTATGAACATTGGGGTGAAGATGCCCCTTTGAATCACTATTTTGTATCCTTTGGATAAATACTTAGTAGTGCAATTGCTAGGTCATAGGATAGCTCTATTTTTAACTTTCTGAAGAACCTCCATACTGTTTTTCAGAATAGCTGTACCAGTTTGCATTCCCACCAACAGTGTAAGAGGGTTCCCCTTTCTCCAAAGGCTCCTTTTGGGTCTGGCAGTCCTCTTTATCACTTTTTAATGTAACAATTGTGAGTAGCTGAAAACCAGAACACTAAGACATTATAGTTGATTATATTGCTATTCTGGCATAAGATTTGGTGCTAATGTTCTGAGAAATAGAGAGTAATATAATGAGTGATGTTCACAAGGAAAGTAGAGAAAAGGCCCTATTTAATAGGCACAGAGATGGATGTGGGACACCGCATATATCATAAATGAAGTCCTATTAACCACAAACTGATAATTGTTGAAGCTAGGCATATGATGGTTCATTATGGAACTTTTATTTTATATACACTTTATATTTTTATAGTTAAAAGATCATGTGTGTACACATAGATGTCTATATACTTGTATGCATTTATGTGTGTGCATATACTTATATATGTATATGTATATGAAAGATATCTTTCTATGGTTCCAACTTATATGATACAGCATACTTGATTCCATTCAAATTTATAACAGCATGTGTACAATTTGATTATGAAGTTAACTTAATTTTCTTCTTTTTTTCCCACATAGTACTTACAACCATATTTTAGAACAACTTTTCACTTTTAATTCAGGAAGAGATGATCTAAGCCCACCATTGTTTCTCAAAACTCTGGGAAACTTCTTATCATTGCATTGATCATTTAAGTCATAAAATCATGTTAACACCTCGCATTTATTTCGCCACTTAGTAGAATTTTCTGTGCTGTGATAAAGTGGAAGTAGTGTGGTTTGTGTTGTTTCTTCACAAGACGAGATTACAGTAACATTTGTCTTATCTTTCTCAGGAATCAGAATTGACTGTACATCTCTAGTTTTAGTTCTAAAGTGATAACTCAGGACATGTCTAAATTTTTCATTTGTAAAGGAGACTTTTATCCGCAAAAATCAAGACCTTCCTTCTTTGATCAGGTGTGTTTTTGTGTGTGTTTGTGTTTCTAACAACTGTTATTTAAGAAATGAGAAATTCTTGAGGTTTCAGACTCAAGAAAGTTTCCAAAAATATTTACAACATAAGGTAATTATAACTGCTTCTTTCAATAGAAATACGGAGGTCAAGGAATGCTTCTTACTTCTGAGGTATATACTGTTTTTCACTGTATTCAGTGGTGAGTAGGCAGGATATATTTACTGAAGAATAACACATTATGATGTTGCTATAAGATGGAGTCTTGTCATTAAATAAAACTAGAGGAATAAATCTACATTTGGGATTAGAGGATTGAATTTCCATTTGAATTCACACATGGGAATTTTCTGTTCTTGTGCAGGGCACTTAGCTTCTGTGATACACAACTTTATTTGCAAAATGAAAAAAAACATGTTGTTGCTTCTTACTACCATGATCAAACATGAAACAGCTTTTTTAAAATCCATTCACTATGTATATTTATTAAATAGTCATTTCTTTTTTTAAAAAAAGATTTTATTATTTGACAGAGAGACATAGCGAGAGAGGGAACACAAGCAGGGGGAGTGGGAAAGGGAGAAGTAGGCTTTCCACTGAGCACGGAGCCCAATGTGGGGCTCCATCCCGGGACCCTGGGATCATGACCTGAGCCAAAGGCAGATGCTTAATGACTGAGCCACCCAGGTGCCCCTAAAGAGTCATCTCTCTCTGAGAGCTCTTCTAGACACTGTAAGATGTTGCTATATAAATAAACATGAGATTATTTTTGCTAATAATGATGGTGATAACTTGTAGATGATGATGATGATGGTGGTGATGATTATAATAATGATGATAATATGGACAGAAGTTGAATTAATATGTACTAGGAACAAACATCCAAATATTCATATATCTTACCCAAATTTGCCTTGCCAAAAAAAATTGTCACCAAATAAAATAACTACAAACAGAAAACTATATGTGTTGTCATTCAAGATCTGTGATGGAAAATATTTTTGGCTAAGTAGCTTAATGTAGGTGAATTAAAAACACCCATTATATTTTTGAAATAATTATTTATTATTTTATAACCAAGAGAAACATAAAAAAAAATTTTGCCTGGCTTTGTATGAACTCTTTATTTTGACAGAGAGAAAGAGAGAGTACAAGCAGGCGGAGCAGCAGGCAGAGGGAGAGAAGCAGAGATATTTTTGTATTCTTGTTTTTCTAAGGAAGATATGTCATCTTCAAAATGAAGATTTTGGATTCATCTCTGGAGTAAATAAACAGTCATAATCAAACAATGAAGTTGATCCGAGATCGGTGGGACCATCACAACATGGGTATGTGTTCTCCACATAAATGTGCAGTTTGGCCTGTATATAATTTTAAGATACCCAGAATTTGATACTAGCATACAAGGCATAAGAAAACAAATTACTCTGATTCACTTATGTTCATTTCATGTTATATTTTAAATGGAGTTTTTGAAAACTTGAGAACTTTTTTCTTCCTTTGTTTCATTAACTACCTAAAGTAAAATCTTTCACAATTTGAGGTAGCCTGAAATAGTGACAGCATAAGGATTTGGAGTTAGAAAAATTTTAGTCAAACTTTTACTAGTCTCTAGTTTTGAGATCTGGGACAATCCACAGCTTCTATGCACTTGAGTTTCCTTTCTCTATCAAATAGAGATATAAAGCATGCTATATTTACATTAATAGATTTCTATTTCTAGCATTATATTAAATACAAATATGACTTTGGCCACCTATAACATTCAATTTCTTCATCCATAAAATAATACCTACCCTCTTCACATGTTTGATAATTAAGTTACATATGGTATGTACAAACAATGCTTTAGTTTAATTTTAGGTAAAAAAGATAATTAGTATTAACATTTCATTATAAAAAGTTTTTACATATCCAGTAATGATTACTATTTCATGAAGAGAGCAAAGTGGTTTTTTACTTGTTTTGTTCAAAGGCAAGATTATTTGTATTTATTTTAAACTTTTACACCTTATTATTTGTATGTCCTTCACTAAAAAAAAGAAAGGCATTTACTGTTTACTACATGATTAACATTATTGATTCTAAATGAATATTATTTAATTTCACTTTTTAAAGTACTCCTCACAGTTTGTGTTGATATCCTTTGTTCTTTTCTTTCCCTTTCTCCTTTGTTTCCTCTTTACTTTTCCTTTCTTTTTCTTTTTTCTTTTTTTTTTTTTGTAATTCATGAAGTTATTAACTTAGCAAATGTGGCTCTATGAATTAAACACATGTCTAACTCCCTAGGCCCCTGTCTTTTTTATTATACACTGTCTTTATTTTAATGTTAGATTTTATTGCATGCTAAGAATTAACTTATTTTATGGTACATAAGATCTTGCTAAAGATATTTTGCCATAGAGGGGTGCCTGGGTGGCTCAGTCGGTTAAACGTCTGCCCTCAGCTCAGGTCACAATCCCAGGGTCCTGGGATGGAGCCCCACATTGGGCTCCCTGTTGAGGGAGCCTGCTTCTCTCCCTCTACCTGCTGCTCCGCCTGCTTGTACTCTCTCTTTCTCTCTGTCAAAATAAATAAAATCTTAAGAAAAAAAAGATATTTTGCCATAGAATAAAAATAATTTTATACAAAGTGCAAAAATCATAGTAATGAAGTAATATAAAACAAAAGTAACTTGATGTTATACTTTAAAAAGGATATGAATAGTATGGCAAGTTAAATTATAAAAATTATGACCCAAGGGGCTGAAAGGCTATGACTCCTGTTGGCCTGAATTGTTTTCCTCTAGAGATGAATGAAGTCCATAATTATAACTGTGAGCTGGTAAAGCATGGTACTGCTCCACAATGGCAAAAGAGAAAGTCTACATTAATCGCAAGGAAACATGGAGAAAACCGTAAGTTCAATATTCCATTTGTCTTCTCTCAGTATACTGAGGTGAATCTTGGAATCTATATGATTAGATCAGTGATTAGCATTCAGTTTCTTTTACCTTAATGAGAAAAGCAGAAATGAAATTAACTCTAGTATAATATTGGAATATATAATACAATTAGCAGAAATTGTTCAGTTTAGGATTTTTTCATGCCCTACAAATGATGAGATCATCATTAACATAATAATGGCAACTGAAACAGCAGTTTCTTGATATTTTTTTCAAGTTTTTATTTAAATTCCAGTTAGTTAACATATGGTATAATATTAGTTTCAGGTTTAGAATTTAGTGATTCAATACTTACATACAACACCCCGTACTCATCACAACAAGTGCTCGCTTTAATCCCCATCACTTATCTCACCCAGCCCCCACCCACCTCCCCTCTGGTAACCATCAGTTTTTTCTCTATAGGTAAGAGTCTGTTTCTTGGTTTGCCTTTTTTCCCCCATGTTCATTTGTTTTGTTTCTTAAATTCCACATATGAGTGAAATCATATCGTATTTGTCTTCCTCTGACTGACTGATTTCATTTGGCATAAAACTCTCTAGCCCACCCACATCATAGCAAATGGCAAGATTTCATTCTTTATGATGGCTGAGTAAGATTCCACTATACACACACACACACACACACACACACACACACTTCTTTATCCATTTATCAGTCAATGGACAGTTGTGATCTTTCCATAATTTGGCTATTGTTGATAATGCTGCCATAAACATCAGGGTGCATCTATCCCTTTGAATTAGTTATTTTTGTATCCTTTGGGTAAATACCTGGTAGTACAATTGTTGGATTGTAGGATAGTTCTATTTTTTACTTTTTGAGGAACCGCCATACTTTTTTCTACAGTAGCTACACCAGTTTGCATTCCTACCAACAATGCATGAGGGTTCCCTTTTGTCCAATACCTCACAAACATCTCTTGTTTCCTGTGTTGTTCATTTTAGCCATTTTGACTGGTGTCAGGTTATTTCTAATCATAGTTTGATTTGTAGTTCCCTGATGATGAGTGATGTTGGGCATCTTTTCATGTGTCTGTTGACCACCTGGATGTCTTCTTTGGAAAATGTCTATTCATGCCTTCTGCCCATTTTAACTGGGTTATTTGTTTTTTGGGTGTTGAGTTTTATAAGTTCTTCATATATTTTGGATACTAACCCTTTATCAGATATGTCATTTGCAAATATCTTTTCCCATTCTGTAGGTTGCCTTTTAGTTTTGTTGAGTGTTTCCCATACTGTGAAGAAGCTTTTTATTTTGATAAGTTCCAATAGTTTATTTATGCTTTTGTTTCCCTTGCCTCAGGAGACATACTAGTAAGAAATTGCTACAGCCAATGTCGAAAGAGTTTACTGCCTTTGTTCTCCTCTAGGATTTTCATGGTTTCCTGTCTCACATTTAGGTCTTTCATCAATTTTGAATTTATTTCTGTATATGGTGTAAAAAAGTGGTCCAGCTTCATTCTTCTGCATGTTGCTCTCCAGTTTTCCCAAAACCATTTATTGAAGAGACTGTCCTTTTTCCATTGGCTACTCTTTCCTGCTTTGTCAAATATTGGTTAACCTTAGAGTTGTGGGTTGATTTCTGGATTTTCTATTCTATTCTATTGATCTATGTGTCTATTTTCATGTCAGGACCATACTGTCTTGATCGCTACACCTTTGTAATATAACTTGAAGTCCGGAATTGTAATACTTCCAGTTTTGCTTTTCTTTCTCAAGTTTGCTTTGGGTATTCAGAGTCCTTCATGGTTCCATACAAAGTTTAGGATTGTTTAATCTAGCTCTGTGAAAAATGCTGTTGGTATCTTGCTAGAAATTGCATTGACTGTGAGACAGCAGTTTCTAAGAGAGCACTGAACAACTAACTTTAAGGAGGAATAAATAGAAAGGGAAACAAAAGATAGAGGAAATACAAAATATCTTTCAGAGTTCTGTTCTTAAAAGGTGTGGAAGCAACAATTTGATTGCCATTCAAAGAAATGTTTCAGAATGCACTGATGAAGATAAGCTGTCTTTTATCAAGCCAGAATATCATTGAAAATAGAGCCTGAAATAGCTTACACAGAAAGGAAAACAGCAGACTTCTCACCTATGAATTTTCATTAAATGTTAAAAAATAAATGATTATCAAATAGCACCACCTTATGAGTTGATTATAAGAATGGAAATGGGCCATATGTAGTCATCAAAGGGGAAAGATTGCATGATCATATGCATAATGTTAAAAAGGTTTTCGATAAAAATCACTGTGAATTCTTAAAAAGGACTTAATTTTTAAAATCTCTAAAATTAAATACTGTTTTTCAAATATATATATTTATATTCAGAAGCTATCATTATGCTTATTGATAAATGTTAGTAGCATTTTCATTATAGTTAGAAAAGGCAAGGATTTTTGCTATCATTGCTGTTGAGTAATATTAATTGTTCTGCTGGTGATAGCCAACATGAATAACCAAGAAAAAGAAGAAAGCAAATGATATAAAATTACAATAAAAAGGCAAAATTAATATTATTTGCAAAAATTTGTAATTTAAAATAATTTAAAAAGCCCTCAAAAGCTTCACCCAAAAATATGACAAACAATAAGGAAATCTGATATGAGGACTTGATTACAAATAAGATATAAAAATCAATTGGTTTACTAACTACAAAAACAAGAAAAATGTTATGAAACAAAAATGTCATATATATAACAGCAAAATTTTTTTGAAAAGACAGAAATAAACTTTTTAATTAAAAACTCTAGAAGTAAACTTATTAATTTAAAGTTGTGTTGATGAACATAAAATAAGACATGCCTAATGGGAAAAGACATTTTAAAGAAGTAAATTATCTCCATATATTTATGCATTTAATGTGATGCTATTGAAAGATAAATTACCATATTTTAAAAGTACAGGTTCTTGAAAAGCTTAAAGTTCTTTTTTTCTTAAGTTCTTAGGGTACACATAAAGTGTAATGATAGCCAAATTATTCTGAAAAAGAAATGTAATATAAATTGTGGATACTGTGAAAAACTCAAGCATATTATAAAACTAAGGGAATTTTACATATAGTTTGAATGGAAAACACATAAAGAATATAAGAATAAATGAAAATACAAATATGAATGTATTACATTCTAAAGGTGGCATTTCATATCAATGAGAACACATTGACTTGTTCAATAAATGATGTTAGAAAAATTCAGTGCTCATTTGGGAAAAAAAATTATAAATTTAAGTTCCTACCTTATTTATTACACACACACACACACACACACACACCAAACAGGTCAAATAAAAAAGGAAACCATATAACCCATGATGACACATGAGTGTAATATACTTTATAAACTCAGAATAATGAAGACATTTTATTCATATCCAAAAAAAAACAGCCATAAAGGAAAATTTGGTCAAGTCAACCATTATGCAGTTCAGCACCCCCACAATTTCATAATGTTAAAACAAAAATATCTGAGATGTGTGTTTGCAAAACATATGGTAAGAAATGAACTAATATCCTTAACCCAAAAAGTAAACAAGGAACCAGCTACTCAATACAAACAAGAGAAGTCTCAGAGAAATAAAATAAAAACATTACTTAACCATAGTAAATGCCAATCTTATTCATAACAGAAAAAATAAAATTTAAATTAAAAATATTGCTTATAAGATTTACACAATTTAAAATGTGAATAATATTTAATGCAGAGAAGATGTGAGCAAACAGGCTTTTAAATTTATTTTTGATACTAAATAAATTGGTATTTCTTCTTTGGACTGAAAATGTCAATCATTACAAAAATTTTAAATGAAAATGCCCTTTGACTCAGCAATTACTCTCTCAGGGATTTTTCTTAGAGAGGAACTCAAAAATATACACAGGTATATATAAAATGTTATTCATATTGTTATATCTAATAGCAAAACTAAGAAATGATTTAAATACACATTGGAAAAAATTAAATGTCTGTCAATAGATTTTGTCCATATACCAATGAAAGGAATGAAAACAGCTATATATAAAATTTTGACTTTATAAGATATGATATAGAATAATCATTAAGATATTTTCGTAAGCAAAAAAAAAAATCACAGAATATTTTCCATACTTTCTTCAAAATGTTTTTAAAAAGGGATTGAAGGGAACTGTCTGTGTTTGTTATGGTATCTACATTAAAAAAATTAAAAATTATAACCATGATTTACTCTAAAGAGGGAACTGGAGAATTTTTAGAGAGAAACAGGAGGGAATGTGCATTTCTATTGTCTTTTTTTTTTAATCACTTACAAAGTACCTATTTTACTTGTTCTGAAAAAAACAATTAAGGTAAAAGTACTGATATCACTCCTCCCATAAAAAACACTCATAACATTTATATCAAACATGAACATACCAAAACTTTTTAATATTTATTTTTTATTCTTTCTCACTTTTTTTTTTTTTGGACAGCATCTCCATTTTTCGTAGCCCGTGCCATTGCTGTAGCTATGGGGATCCATTTCATTATAATGGTAATGATATGCGGTGCCATAATCGTACATTGTAAGTGATAGTAGAGAAGTAGATAGAGCATTCTCGATCTAATGATTGCAATGCATTACTTTGATTAGTATTCAGAAGCACAGAGACATAAACTAACAATATTGTATGTGTCTTTATGTTTTTGCTGTTAGTGTAAAAATGTGTCTACTTTTGCTAGGACTATGTTACTAATCACATTTTAATAATTTTGATTTTTTTATTATTGAACTGTGTTTTACATTAGTTTTATATTAGTTTTAGTTGTACAACATAGTGATTTGACAATTCTATACATTACTCCATGCTCACAGTGATGAGTGTAATCACCATCTGTCACTATACAATGTTATTACAATATTATTGACTATATTCCCTATGCTGTACTTTTCATCTTCATGACTTATTTTATAACTGAAAGTTGGTACCTCTTAATCCTCTTAATGATTATTTTAATAGCATTATTCAACAAAGAAGCTCCAATTTCTTTGCAAGGTAAGTGAAAGTTTTTTTTAACATTTTGAAGCACAAGTTACATGAATCTCTATATAATTGAGTATAGGCATGTATCCAATGTTGTTAACAAGAGAATGTATAAGAAAATTATTAATTTTTGTCCATGATCCACAACATTCCAAAATTTTTTATGGGTTAACAATGAAAGAGTGCTTCTAAAAAGAAGAAGATATTTAGTTTTGGCATCTCTCTCTCTCTCTCTCTCTCTCTCTCTATATATATATAAATGTGTAAAGATATGTCATTGGAGATGATCAGATTGGTTTATCTGGAATGTTAAAGTTACAATAAAAGAGTATTTAACCTGTCTAGACAAAATCTGCTATAATGTTCAAACTTGTACAGAATTAAGAATATATTCTCTCTTTCAGAATGTTATTGTGGCCCATGTCCTAAAAACTGGATATGTTATAGAAATAACTGCTACCAATTTTTTAATGAGAGCAAAAGCTGGTACCAGAGCCAAGCTTCTTGTATGTCTCAAAATTCCAGTCTCCTGAAGATATACAGCAGAGAGGATCAGGTTGAGTGTTTGTTTTAATTTCCCTTCTTATATTCATTTCTAACATGTGAGGCAAATCACTGGAATATAAACCTGAAACATAAGAGAGGCACTAAGACTGAGATATATCCACCCTAAATCTTTCTGCATCAAAAATAAGAAAGCACTGGGCACCTGGGTGGCTCAGTCGGTTAAGCATCTGCCTTCAGGTCAGGTCCTGATCCCAGAGTCTTGGGATGGAGCCCTGCATCAGGCCCCTTGCTCAGTAGAGAGCCTGCTTTGCCCTCTCCCTCTGCCCCTCCCCCCCACTTGTGTGCTCTTTCTCTCTCTCCCTTGTTCTCTCTCTCAAATAGATAAATAAAGCCTTTTTAAAAATATTAAAATTCAAAATTTAAAAAAATAAATAAAAATAAGAAAACACAGAAATTGTAGGTATTATGTACAGTGTTTAAGTCAGAATTAGGCTAGAGGACAGAATTCATTTCCCTAAGTGTGGGAAAAAAATGATTGAATGATTATGGCCTTGTATTAACTAAAATTCTAAGCACTGATTTTATTTGTGGTCTCAAACAGGATTTCTTTAAATTGGTGAAGTCATATCACTGGATGGGACTAATACAAATTCCAGCAAATGGATCTTGGCAGTGGGAAGATGGCACCATTCTCTTGCCCAGCCAGTAAGTCTGTAGCAATAGGTGTCTATTTGTGGATTTGTCTCTAAGCTGTCCCTATGGTCATTCAAGATCACATTATTTCACACAATGCCAGGATGTTCCCATATTCTAATAGATTCAGAAAAAAACTCTAAGGACCTAAGTTTAGGAGATTATGGAGCAGAGCAGCCAACACCAATAATAATGAGTTACATTAATTGTTTGCTATGTGCTAAGTACTGCTTAGCAGTACATAATACTATGGCCATTTTACAGATAAGGAGACTAGAGGAGAGGTTAAATATCAAAAACATATTCTTTCTTGAGGTTATTAACTGAATTGTTGAGATCTAATTACATTCAATAAACTACACATATTTAAAGTGTACAATTTGATAAATTTTGAAAAAGGTATACATCCACAAAACCATTAATAACATCAAAATAATTAACATATTTATCACCTGCAAAACTTTCCCTTTGCACCTTTGTAATATCTGCTTCTTATCCCTTTCTGCCCACCTCTTTCTGTCCCCAGGCAACTAATCTGCTTTCTGCCATTATAGATTAATTTGCAATTTATAGAATTTAATATAAATGGATTTCTGCCATATGTACTATTCATTTTTTTTTTAAGATTTACTTATTTATTTTGAGAGAGTGAGAATGAGAGAGAGAGAGAGTACATGAGAGGGAGTAGGGTTAGAGGGAGAAGCAGGCTCCTCGCTGAGCGGGGAGCCCGATGCAGGACTCGATCCCGGGACTCCAGGATCATGACCTGAGCCAAAGGCAGTCGCTTAACCAACTGAGCCACCCATGCGCCCCATATGTACTATTCTTATGTCTGGCTTTTTCACTCAGTATAATTATTTTGAGATTCAGGCACCTCAAGGCATGTATAAAAAATTAATTTCTTTTTATTCCTGAGAGGGATTCCATCTATGAGTGTAGCTCAATTTGATTATCCTTTCATCTGCTGATGGATAGATAGGTGGGTAATTTCCAGTTGTTGACTATTAACAATAAGGCTACTTGCAATGAAGAGTTGTGTACAAGTCTTTGTATGAACATAGGCTTTCTTTTCTCTTACATTAATACCTAGGAGTGGAATGGTTGGGTAATATAATAGGTATGTGTTTTACTTTTTAAGAAACTGCCAAACTATTTTCCAAAGTAACTGTTACGTTTTACATTCCCACTAGCAGTGTGTGAGAGTTCTAGTTGCTCTACATCCTGGTCTACACTTGTTACAGTCAGTCCCTTACATTTTAGCTATTCTAATAGGTGTGCAGTGGTATCTCATTGTGGTTTTAATTGCATTTCACTAATGACTAATGATAATGAACATCACTTTGGTGCTTATTTATCACTTATTTGTCAATTTTCTATTTCATTAATTTCTGCGCCCTACTTCCACTGTATTTCTTTCAGTATTCATTCACACAGGTTCCTCATTCAACCTTCAGCTGTATTAAAGGACTCCCATTTACCTATCCCCTAAAGAAAAAAGAAAGAAAGTCACCATAGTTTTTTGTAGTGAAAACTGATCTATTAATTTGAAATTTTTTTTCTAATAGAAGCATTCAGGCTACTAATATGTAAGATAATATAGCAACATCCTTACATGTTTTGAGATATTGTGTTTTCATTTTCATTCCGTTTAATATACCTTCTAAATTTCCTTTTGTATTCTTTGATCCATGGATTATTCAGAAGTGTGCTATTTAGTTTCCAACATTAGGAATTTTCCAGAGATTTTTCTTGTATTGAGTTCTAATTTAGTCCCGTCTTGGTCAAGAGCATAATTTGTATGACTTGGACCCACTTAAATTTATTGAGATTAGTTTTATGGACCAGACTATGGTCTATTTTCTGAAATGTTCTATGTGCACTTGAACAGAATGTGTATTATATTATTCTTGGGTAGAGTATACTATAATTTCAATTAGGTCAAGTTAGTTGGGAGTATTGCTCCAGTCTTCTATATCTTTTCTGATTTTCTACTTATTCTATTAATTACTGAAAGACATATATTGAAATCTTGGACTATAATTATGGAATTATGTATTCTACTTGCATTTCAAACAATTTTTCCAAATTATTCTGAAGTTCTATTGATAAATGTTTGGATTCTTATGTACTCGTGATGAATTTATGACTCTAATCATTATGTAATGAGCTCTTTTTTGTGTGTGTGCTATGAAATCCTCCTTTGTCTATCATAATTATAGCCCTGCCAGGTTCTCTTTGATAAGTGTTAATGTGGTATTTATTTTGCATTCTTTTTTTAACCTATGTGTACATTTATATTAAAAGTAAACTTTTATAGACAGAATACTCTTATAGACAGAATACAGTTGCAGTCACTTTTTTCTTTTTTTTCTTTTTTGTTAACATATAATGTATTATTTGTTTCAGGGTTACAGGTCTGTGATTCATCAGTCTTACACACCACATCTTCTTTATCCATTCATCTGTTGATGGACATCTAGGCTCTTTCCATAGTTTGGCTATTGTAGACATTGCTGTTATAAACATTGGGGTACAGGTACCCCTTAGTATCACTACATTTGTATCTTTGGGTAAATACCCAGTAGTGCAATTGCTGGGTCATAGGGTAGCTCTATTTTTAACTTTTTGAGGAACCTCCATACTGTTTTCCAGAGTGACTGCACCAGCTTGCATTCCCACCAACAGTGTAGGAGGGTTCCCCCTTCTCTGCATCCTCACCAACACCTGTCGTTTCCTGACTTGTTAATTTTAGCCATTCTGACTGGTGTGAGGTGGTATCTCATTGAGGTTTTGATTTGGATTTCCCTGATGCCGAGCGATGTTTTAATGTGTCTGTTGGCCATTTGGATGTCTTCTTTGGAAAAATATCTGTTCATGTCTTCTGCCCATTTCTTGATTGGATCATTTCTTCTTTGGGTGTTGAGTTTGATAAGTTCTTTATAGATTTTGGATACTAGCCCTTTATCTGATATGTCATTTGCAAATATCTTCTCCCATTCTGTCAGTTGTCTTTTGGTTTTGTTGACTGTTTTCTTTGCTGGGCAAAAGCTTTTTATCTTGATGAAGTCCCAAGAGTTCATTTTTGCCCTTGCTTCCCTTGCCTTTGGTGATGTTTCTAGGAAGAAGTTGCTGTGGCTGAGGTCTAAGAAGTTGCTGCCTGTGTTCTCCTTAAGAATTTTGATGGACTCCTGTTTCACACTTACATCTTTCACCCATTTTGAGTCTATTTTTGTGTTTGGTGTAAAGAAATGGTCCAGTTTCATTCTTCTGCATGTGGCTGTCCAATTTTCCCAACACCATTTGTTAAAGAGACTGTCTTTTTTCCATTGGACTTTCTTTCTTGCTTTGTCAAAGATGAGTTGACCATAGAGTTGAGGGTCCATTTCCGGGCTCTCTATTCTGTTCCATTGATCTATGTGTCTGTTTTTGTGCCAGTACCATACTGTCTTGATGATGACAGCTTTGTAATAGAGCTTGAAGTCTGGAATTGTGATGCTGCCAGCTTTGCTTTTCTTTTTCAACATTCCTTTGGCTATTCGGGGTCTTTTCTGGTTCCATATAAATTTTAGGATTATTTGTTCCATTTCTTTGAAAAAAGTGGATGGTATTTTGATAGGGATTGCATTAAATGTGTAGATTGGTCTAGGTAGCATAGACATTTTCACAATATTTGTTCTTTCAATCCATGAGCATGGAACGTTTTTCCATTTCTTTGTGTCTTCCTCAATATCTCTCATAAGTGTTCTCTAGTTTTCAGAGTACAGAAACTTTACCTCTTCGGTTAGGCTTATTCCTAGATATCTTATGGCTTTTGGTGCAATTGTAAATGGGATCGACTCCTTAATTTCTCTTTCTTCTGTCTTATTGGTGTATAGGAATGCCACTGATTTCTGTGCATTGATTTTATATCCTGCCACTTTACTGTTTTCCTGTATGAGTTCTAGCCATTTTGGTGGAGTCTTTTGGGTTTTCCATATAAAGTATCATATCATCTGCAAACAGTGAGAGTTTGACTTCTTTGCCGATTCGGATGCCTTTTATTTCTTTTTGTTGTCTGATTGCTGTGGCTAGGACTTCTTGTACTATGTTGAATAACAGTGGTGATATTGGACCATCCTTGCCATGTTCCTGACCTTAGGGAAAAAGCTCTCAGTTTTTCCCCATTAAGAATGATATTCGCTGCGTGTTTTTCATAGATGGCTTTTATGATATTGAGGTATGTACCTTCTATCCCTACACTGTGAAGAGTTTTAATCAAGAAAGGATGCTGTACTTTGTCAAATGCTTTTTCTGCATCTATTGAGAGGATCATATGGTTCTTGTTCTTCTTTTATTAATGTATTGTATCACATTGATTGATTTGAGGATGTTGAACCAACCTTGCAGCCCAGGAATAAATCCCACTTGGTTTATAACTGGATTTGAGAAATTTGGTTGTAATATGCCTTGGATTACTTTTTTTTTTTCTTGTTCTTGTGTTTTGTTGAGACTCTTGGATATCTGAGTTTATAATTTTCAAACAAAATTAGAAAATTTACTACCATCATTTCTTCAAATGCCCCCCCATTTCTCTTTCCTCTCCCTCAGATACAATACAATCACAAATACATTAAGCAAATTAAAATTGGGATGAAGTTAACAGGTGCTTTTCCTTATATATAACTGTAAAAGTTTTTAATTCTTTATTTCAAGTATATTTTACTTATTTGAACCCCTAATTCTGTAGTACATAATAAAAACATCACAACAACATTAATGTTAATATCGGGTTAATTAGCTGCTTCCTTTCCGTCAGACATAGTTTTAAGCACTTTATATATATCTTCTCATTGAGGACTCTTAAAAACCTCTATAACAGGGGTCATTTCTAACCTAATTTTGCTGGTTAGGAACAGCGTCTTAGAGTGTAGAATAATTCACCTAAGCTATAAAATGAGTAATAATTCTGGTAGATATTCAAATATGTGTCTTTCTTACTCTACAGCCAGAATTATCATTAAATGACTTTAAAAAAAAATCTCTTCTCAAGGCACCTGGGTGGTTCAGTTGGTTAAGCATCCCACTCTTGGACTCTTGGTTTCATCTCAGGTCATGATCTCATGGGTCTTGGATTGAGCCCTGCCTTGGGCTCCATGCTCAGAGGGGAGTCTGCTTGAAAATTCACTCCCTCTGGTCCTCCCCACTCCCTTTCTCTCTCTCTAAAATAAATCAATCTTTTTAAAAAAAATCTCTTCTCATTGATTTTGAAGTTTACTTTGCTTCTGTAATGGTTAGTTGGCAGTAATCAATGCATAACCTTCTGTTTCTTTCATATCTCCCCTTATATTCATTATAACTACTTACCCTCTTACCTCATTATATATTTGGAACCCCAGTATACCTTAGAATTGATCTTGGATGACCTCATTTCTGTATGGCTTGAGATTTTATTTTTGACAAAAAAAAGTTTATTCTCTAGAAATACTAATAAAATTTGTATCACCTTATCTCAATATTTTCCACACTGCAAGTGTAAACGTTTGTTTTAGAAGCAAAAGCAAAACAACTGGCAAATTAAGTTCCAGTTTATGCATGTGATAAATATTTGTTGAGTGTAACTCAATTTCCAGGAACTATGCAGAGATAATGACAGAGATGAATAAGACACAACTTCAAGGGCTTCACACTTCAGTTAGAGATATGGTTATAAGCAAATAAGTACAATCCAGAATAATCAGCACTCTGGCAGACATGGAATATGAATGGTATAGGAAACACACACAGAAACTGAAGGAATACAAAAACAAAGTGAGATTTAAAAATGAGACTCTAATGTGCATAAACTGAGACCAACTAAGAGCATTTAGTGGTTTCTATGGACTGAGTTTCTTCTCTTCTCCTTTTGAATACAAACTATTTTATTGTTCATATTCATGCTGATGCATCCTCACTCTTTCCTTGGCCTTTTATTTCTCACCTGTTCCTGGAAGAAAACAAATCACCAGATTCCAAGGCAAATAGATACACAGATATAACTATCTCTACATGGAATGCCTATGCACACACACACACATATATATTTATATTTATACATACTTATATATATATAGACATATTTAATATATAAGAGAATTTTACAATTTTTATTTCCTTACCAAGTAAAGTTGCATATATCCAAAGAAGATTGTTTATTTTTGCATAAAACATGACATCTGCTGACTTCTAAATTGAATTCTAAATTCATTTCTCATCTATTTGTTGAAAAAAAAACATTTAAAAACTTTCATTTCACTCAGGTACATATATCAAGAGATTTCAGACTTCCTAAATTGACTAATTTCCAATGCAGAAAAAAATAATGGCATATAATTTATAATAGAATGTAACTTCTGCTTTTATAACTGAGTTAGCTATATTTTGCATACCTTTAACTAAGAAAGACCAGGCATGGTCCTAAAACCTTCTGAAATGATATTATTTCAATACCTATATTTATTTTATTGCATTTTTATATTTATGTATTAATAAAATCACAAATATAATTTGTCCTTCTTTCTAATCTAGATTAACAATGGTTGAAATGGAGAATGGAACTTGTGCCGTTTATGGATCAAGTTTTAAAGGTTATACAGAAAACTGTTTAACTCCAAACACATACATCTGCATGCAGAGGATTGTGTAAAAGCTTATGATTTATAAAAATATAAAGAATTCAAAAACACAGAAGCCATTCTTGAGACGCCAGGGTGGCTCACTTGGTTAAGTGTCTGCTTTCAGCTCAGGTCATGATCGCAGGGTCCTAGGATGAGCCTGCTTCTCCCTTTTCCCTTCCCCCTGCTTATGCTCTCTCACTCTCTCACTCTTGCTCTATCTCAAATAAATAAAAATAAAATCTTAAAAAAATAAGCCATTCTCTGAATGTTCTCTGTGAGAAAACTTCCTGAAGAAAATACTGCCAATAGTTATTGAATTATTTTTCCATCTATGACCTGACACAAAAATAACCTTGCAGGGGAATAAAGGCCAATAATTAAAGAACTTACCTTCTATAAGGTTTTCTTTAATTTTTGTAAAATTTCTAGTAATGAACAGATTCATTTTTTATATTTAATAAACTGTTGATGAAACCCAGGGTTAAACTAAACTTCGAACTACAATTTTATTAAATGTGCACAAATATTACACTAAGAAGGGTTTTAGAACTTTTCAAACTCAAAAATTTTGAAAATTAAATAAATCTAAAGCTGGGTGAAAGGTATATGAGGGTTCATTACATTTGCTATATTTAAAAGTTTTCAAAATAAAAGTTCAAATAGCAACAAATATAACCTCAAAATTTCAAAATGCCACTACTATTTTAATGCAGTACATGAGATGTTTGGCAGAAATTGAATTACTCCTCACAGTAAAAATATGGCACCAATTACTACAAAACACAGAAAAATAAAGAATTGAGTTTGAAAAGGACTTTCCAGGCTTCAAGGGGAAAATCACATCTGAGTGGAAACTTGCAGAGTGACTAGAAGTTGTGTGGAGAAATCATAAGGATAACAGTACTCTCGGCAAATGGGATACTACTTGCAAACGTGAAGTTGGAAGAGTCTATGACTCTAAAGAAAGCCAGTTTGTACTTATACGTCTGATTCTGCTTTATTATTATTATGTTATGTTAGTCACCATATAGTGCATCATTAGTTTTTGATGTGGTGTTCCATGTTTCATTGTTTGCATATAACGCCCAGTGCTCCATGCAGTACGTTCCCTCCTTAATACTCATCAGCGGGCTAACCCATCCCCCACCCACCTCCCCTTGAAAACCGTCAGTTTGTTTCTCAGAGTCCATAGCCTTTCATGGTTCATCTCTGTTTCCGATTCCCCCCCTTCATTTTTCCCTTCCTTCTCCTAATGTCCTCCATGCTATTCCTTATGTCCCACAAATAAGTGAAACCATATGATAATTGACTTTCTTTGCTTGACTTATTTCACTTAGCATACTCTCCTCCAGTCCCATCCATGTTGATGCAAAAGTTGGGTATTCATCCTTTCTGATGGCTGAGTAATATTCCATTGTATGTATGAACCACATCTTCTTTATCCATTAGTCTGTTGAAGAGCATCTCAGCTCTTTCTGCAGTTTGGCTATTGTGGACATTGCTGCTCTGAACATTGGGGTGCATATGGCCCTTCTTTCCACTACATCTGTGTCTTTGGAGTAAATTTCCAGTAGTGCAATTGCTGGGTCATAGGGTAGCTCTATTTTTAATTTTTTGAGGAACCTCCACACTGTTTTCCAAAGTGGCTGTGCCAACTTGCACTCCCACCAACAGTATAAGAGGGTTCCCCCTTCTCCACAACCTCTCCAACATTTGTTGTTCCTTGCCTTGTCAATTTCTGCCATTCTAACTGGTGTAAGGTGGTATCTCAATGTGGTTTTGATTTGAATTTCCCTGATGGCTAATGACGATGAACATTTTTTCATGTGTGCTGATTCTTTTTGTTTGTTTATTCATTTGTTTGTTTTAGATTTCAGGTATGAGTGAAATCATATGGTATTTGTCTTTCTCAGTCTTATTTCACTTAGCATAATACCCTCCAGGTCCATCCATATCATCTCAAATGGCACAATCACATCTTTTTTATGGCTGTGCAATATTCCATTGTGTATACATACCACCTCTTCCTTATCCATTCATCTACTGATGTACACTTAGGTTGCTTCTATACCTGAAACTAATTTAATATTGTCTATGCACTACACTCAAATTTAAAAAATGGCAAAACAAAACAATTACTAAAAAAAAAAAAGCCAATTTGATCAGAGCAGAATGATAGAGAAGATGAGGAGCCTAAGAAGTGGAGGAGAGAGAAGCAGAGGTTAAATCATGTGGAGCTTTGTGTACCCCATTATAATTTTGGCTTTTATTCTAAGTGTAATTGCCATTTGTGTGTTTTGTGGGGGGCATGAAGAAGTGGGTTGAACAGCATTTTGGGGGAAAATTGGTATAAAATGCCATGGAGAAAACCATTTATTTTCTACATAGTCAATCAAGGGCTGAGGAATGTGTTAGTCCAAATTAGTTTTTAAATTCTTGTGTAAAGTTGTAATATGCACCACTCATAATTAACAAAATTTAGTATTTAGTTAGTCACATTTGTTTTAAGATTTTATTATTAAATATTTAAATCATAGAAAGTGCACAAAAAAACACATATGTTTGCTTTGAAAAAATAAAGCAATATAAATTGGACTATGTTTCTGTTTCTGGAATTAAGGAAGGGAAAATAGTCTGCTATTAGGTCCCACGGAAAATAACAAAAAACTTTTTATAATATTGTTGTATAATGCATACCAGTTTAGGGAAAACACTGCTAACCCAACAAGATGGTAAAAACTCTGCAGAATGTCACAATTCAGTGAAAATGGGATTCCCAAGAGAAAAGCAACCACAGAAACTGACATTCATTCTGAGGGTCTAAAATAAACTTGGGAACCTTAGTTTCTGTTTTGACTGTTGTCATGGAGCACTGGAAACCAGATAAAGCTTAGGGGTCACCTTACCCGAAGGGTTAGAAACAAGTTATCTTTCTAAAATTGGAACACTCCACAGCTACAATCTCATATAAAAAAATAACAAAAAAAACGTACATTTCAGGAAATAGTAACAGGGACACTTTCTAGTGAAATAAAACAGAATACGTCACCACATAATTATCTTGAGCTCAAGAAAATTAAGAAGCAGCTTGAAATCACCGTCTTGAAGATACCTGCACCCTATGTTCATTGCATTCTTTTTTTTATTTTTTTATTGTTATGTTAATCACCATACATTACATCATTAGTTTTTGATGTAGTGTTCCATGATTCATTGTTTGTTCATAACACCCAGTGCTCCACGCAAAACGTGCCCTCTTTAATACCCATCACCAGGCTAACCCATCCCCCGACCCCTCTCCCCTCTAGAAACCTCAGTTTGTTTTCCAGAGTCCATCGTCTTTCATGGTTCGTCTCCCCCTCTGACTTACTCCCCTTTATTCTCCCCCCCGTTATCTTCTTCTTCTTCTTTTTTTCTTAACATATATTGCGTTATTTGTTTCAGAAGTACAGATCTGTGATTCAACAGTCTTGCACAATTCACAACACTCACCGTAGCACATACCCTCCCCAATGTCTATCACCCAGCCACCCCATCCCTCCCACACCCCACCACTCCAGCAACACTCAGTTTCCTGAGGTTAAAAATTCCTCATATCAGTGAGGTCATGACACATGTCTTTCTCTGATTGACTTATTTCACTCAGCATAACACCCTCCAGTTCCATCCATGTCGTTGCAAATGGCAAGATTTCATTCCCTTTGATGGCTGCATAATATTCCATTGTATATATATATACCACTTCTTCTTTATCCATTCATCTGTCGTTGGACATCTTGGCTCTTTCCACAGTTTGGCTCTTGTGGACATTGCTGCTATAAACATTGGGGTGCACGTGCCCCTTCGGATCCCTACATTTGTATCTTTGGGGTAAATAACCAGTAGTGCAATTACTGGATTGTATGGTAGCTCTATTTTCAACTGTTTGAGGAACCTCCATACTGTTTTCCAGAGGGGTTGCACCAGCTTGCATTCCCACCAACAGTGTAGGAGGGTTCCCCTTTCTCCACATCTCTGCCAACATCTGTCGTTTCCTGACTTGTTAATTCTAGCCATTGTGACTGGTGTGAGGTGGTACCTCACTGAGGTTTTGATTTGGATTTCCCTGATGCCGAGCGATGGTGAGCAATTTTTCATGTGTCTGTTGGCCATTTGGATGTCTTCTTTGGAAAAATGTCTGTTCATGTCTTCTGCCCATTTCTTGATTGGATTATTTGTTCTTTGGGTGTTGAGTTAGATAAGTTCTTTATAGATTTTGGATACTAGCCCTTTATCTGATATGTCATTTGCAAATATTTTCTCCCATTCTGTCGGTTGTCTTTTGGTTTTGTGGACTGTTTCTTTTGCTGTGCAAAAGCTTTTTATCTTGATGAAGTCCCAATAGTTCATTTTTGCCCTTGCTTCACTTGCTTTTGGTGATGTTTCTAGGAAGAAGTTGCTGCGGCTGAGGTCAAAGAGGTTGCTACCTGTGTTCTCCTTTAGGATTTTGATGGACTCCTGTCTCAATTTAGGTCTTTCAACCATTTGGAGTCTATTTTTGTGTGTGGTGTAAGGAAATGGTCCACTTTCATTCTTCTGTGTGTGGCTGTCCAATTTTCCCAACACCATTTGTTGAAGAGACTGTCTTTATTCCACTGGACATTCTTTCCTGCTTTGTCAAAGGTGAGTTGACCATAGAGTTGAGGGTCCATTTCTGGGCTCTTGATTCTGTTCCATTGATCTATGTGTCTGTTTTTGTGCCAGTACCATACTGTCCCAATGACGACAGCTTTGTAATAAAGCTGGAAGTCCGGAATTGTGATGCCGCCAGCTTTGCTTTTCTTTTTCAACATTCCTCTGGCTATTCGGGGTCTCTTCTGGTTCCATAAACACTTTAGGATTATTTGTTCTATTTCTTTGAAAAAAGTGGATGGTATTTTGATGGGGATTGCATTGAATGTGTAGATTGCTCTAGGTAGCATTGACATCTTCACAATGTTTGTTCTTCCAATCCATGAGCATGGAACGTTTTTCCATTTCTTTGTGTCTTCTTCAATTTCTTTCATGAGTATTTTATAGTTTTCTGAGTACAGATACTTTGCCTCTTTGGTTAAATTTATTCCTAGGTATCTAATGGTTTTGGGTGCAATTGTAAATGGGATCGACTCTTTAATTTCTCTTTCTTCTGTCTTGTTGTTGGTGTATAGGAATGCCACTGATTTCTGTGCATTGATTTTATATCTTGCTACTTGACTGAATTCCTGTATGAGTTCTAGCAGTTTTGGGGTGGAGTCTTTTGGGTTTTCCACATACGGTATCATATCATCTGCAAAGAGTGAGAGTTTGACTTATTTGCCAGTTTGGATGCCATGACTTCTTTTTGTTGTCTGATTGCTGTGGCTAGGACTTCTAATACCATGTTGAATAGCAGTGGTGATAGTGGATATCCCTGCCGCATTCCTGACCTTAGGGGAAAAGCTCTCAGCTTTTCCCCATTGAGAATGATATTCGCTGTAGGTTTTTCATAGATGGCTTTTATGATATTGAGGTATGTACCCTCTATCCCTATACTCTGAAGAGTTTTGATCAAGAAAGGATGCTGTACTTTCTCAAATGCTTTTTCTGCATCTACTGAGAAGATTACATGGTTCTTGTTCTTTCTTTTACTAATGTATTGTATCACGTTGATTGATTTGAGGATGTTGAACCAACCTTGCAGCCCAGGCATAAATCCCACTTGGTCATGGTGAATAATCCTTTTAATGTACTGTTGGATCCTATTGGCTAGTATTTTGGTGAGAATTTTTGCATCCATGTTCATCAAGGGTATTGGTCTGTAATTCTCCTCTTTGATGGGGTCTTTGTCTGGTTTGGGGATCAAGGTAATGGTGGCCTCATAAAATGAGTTTCGAAGTTTTCCTTCCATTTCTATTTTTTGGAACAGTTTCAGGAGAATAGGTGTTAATTCTTCTTGAAATGTCTGATAGAATTCCCCTGGGAAGTCATCTGGCCCTGGGCCTTTGTTTCTTGGGAGATTTTTGATGACTGCTTCAATTTCCTTAGTGGTTATAGGTCTGTCCAGGTTTTCTATTTCTTCCTGGTTCAATTTTGGTAGTTGATACATCTCTAGGAATGCACCCATTTCCTCCAGGTTATCTAATTTGCTGGCATAGAGTTGCTCATAATATGTTCTTATAATTGTTTGTATTTCCTTGGTGTTGATTGTGATCTCTCCTCTTTCATTCATGATTTTGTTGATTTGGGTCATTTTTCTTTTCTTTTTGATAAGTCTCGCCAGGGGTTTATCAATCTTGTTAATTCTTTCAAAGAACCAGCTCCTAGTTTCATTGATCTGTTCTACTCTTCTTTTGGTTTCTATTTCATTGATTTCTGCTCTGATCTTCATTATTTCTCTTCTCCTGCTGGGTTTAGGCTTTATTTGCTGTTCTTTCTCCAGCTCCTTTAGGTGTAGGATTCTGTTGTGTATTTGAGACCTTTCTTGTTTCTTGAGAAAGGCTTGTATTGCTATATACTTTCCTCTTAGGACTGCATTTGCTGCATCTCAAAGATTTTGAACAGTTGTGTTTTCATTTTCATTGGTTTCCATGAATTTTTTTACTTCTTCTTTAATTTCCTGGTTGACCCATTCATTCTTTAGTAGGATGCTCTTTAGCTTCCATGTATTTGAGTTCTTTCCGACTTTCCTCTTGTGATTGAGTTCTAGTTTCAAAGCATTGTGGTCTGAAAATAGACAGGGAATGATCCCAATCTTTTGGTATCGGTTGAGACCTGATTTGTGACCTAGGATGTGGTCAATTCTGGAGAATGTTCCATGGGCACTAGCAAAGAATGTGTATTCCATTGTTTTTGGATGGAATGTTCTGAATATGTCTGTGAAGTCCATTTGGTCCAGTGTTTGATTTAAAGACTTTATTTCCTTGTTGATCTTTTGCTTAGATGGTCTGTCCATTTCAGTGAGAAGGGCGTTAAAGTCCCGCACTATTATTGTATTGTTGTCAATGTGTTTCTTTGCTTTTGTTATTAATTGCCTTATATAATTGGCTGCTCCCATGTTAGGGCATAGATATTTACAATTGTTAGATCTTCTTGTTGGATAGACCCTTTAAGTATGATTAGTGTCCTTCCTCATCTCTTATTACAGTCTTTAGTTTAAAATCTAATTTGTCTGATATAAGGATTGCCACCCCAGCTTTCTTTTGGTGTCCATTAGCATGGTAAATGGTTTTCCACCCCTCACTTTCAATCTGGGGGTGTCTTTGGGTCTAAAATGAGTTTCTTGCAGACAGCATATTGATGGGTCTTGTTTTTTAATCCAGTCTGATAGCCTGTGTCTTTTGATGGGCATTTAGCCCAGTTACATTCAGGGTAACTATTGAAAGATATAAATTTAGTGCCATTGTATTGCCTGTAAGGGGACTGTGACTGTATATTGTCTGTGTTCCTTTCTGATCTATGCTGCTCTTAGGCTCTCTCTTTGCTTAGAGGACCCCTTTCAATATTTCTTTTAGGGCTGGTTTTGTGTTTGCAAATTCCTTTAGTTTTTGTTTGTGAAGTTTTTCACCTCTCCTTCTATTTTCAATGACAGCCTAGCTGGATATAGTATTCTTGGCTGCATATTTTTCTCGTTTAGTGCTCTGAAGATATCATGCCAGTCCTTTTGGCCTGCCAGGTCTCTGTGGATAGGTCTGTTTCCAATCTGATGTTTCTACCATTGTAGGTTATATATCTCTTCTCCCAAGCTGCTTTCAGGATTTTCTCTTTGTCTCTGAGACTCGTAAGTTTTACTATTAGATGTCGGGGTGTTGACCTATTTTTATTGATTTTGAGAGGGGTTCTCTGTTCCTCCTGGATTTTGAATCCTGTTTCCTTCCTCACATTAAGGAAATTCTCTGCTATAATTTCCTCCAATATACCTTCTGCCCCTCTCTCTCTTTCTTCTTCTTCTGGGGTCCCAATTATTCTAATGTTGTTTCGTCTTATTGTATCGCTTATCTCTCGAATTCTGCCTTTGTGATCCTGTAGTTGTTTATCTCTTTTTTTCTCAGCCTCCCTATTTTCCATCATTTGGTCTTCTATATCGCTGATTCTCTCTTCTGCCTCATTTATCCTAGCAGTTAGTGCCCCCATTTTTTATTGCACATCATTAATAGCCTTTTTGATTTCGACTTGATTAGATTAGTTCTTTTATTTCTCCAGAAAGGGTTTCTCTAATAACTTCCATGCTTTATTCAAGCCCAGCTAGTATCTTTAAAGTCATGATTCTGAACTCTAGGTCCGACATCATACTAATGTCCATATTGAGTAGGTCCCTGGCTGACGGTACTACCTCTTGTTCTTTTTGCTGAGGTGATTTTTTTTGTCTTGTCATTTTGTCCAGAGGAGAATAGATGAATGAGAAAACAAAACACAACAGGTTAACAACGTCCCCAGCAAATATACTCTATATAAATCAGAAAAGACCTGAACCAGGGGAAAGGAAAGGTAAAGAAAGAAAAAAGAAAGAGAAAAAAATAAAAGAAAAAAATAAAAACAAACAAAAACAGAACAAAACAAAACAAAAAACGAATATGATGAAATATGATCAGGCTAGTGCATAGATCAGTGCCACACACTAGATTTTGGGTGTATTTTTGTCTGTTAGAAGAAAGTGCCTCCTAAAATTTTAAAGGAAGAAAGACTTATATATGTACAAAATAAGGGTTGATACAATGAAGGGATGGAAGATGACTGTAAAGATGAAAATTATAAAAGGTTTTATAAACGGAATTGATAAGAAGCTGTTTGAAGGAGAAGGAAGAAGATTAAAAAAAAAAGAAAAGATAAAAAAGGGAGAGACTGTGATCAGGGAGGAGACTAGAACAAAGCCATACACTAGTGATTTAGGGTATATTTTGATGTTAGAAGAAACCGTATCTCAAAATTTTAAAGAGAGAAGAACTTATATATATACATATATATATATATGCCAAAAATAAGGGTAACAACTATGAAACGATAAAATATGACTCTAAAAATAAAAAATGTTTTTTTTAAAAAAGGGATTGATAAGATGTTGGTTGAAAAAGGGAAAAAGAAAAATTCAAAAAAACACACAAAAAACAGTTAAAAAATTAACTTTGAAAAACTAATGAATCATGATAAAAAAGCCATGAATTCTATGTGCAGTATTCCCCTAGCGCTGGAGTTCTCCCGTTCTCCTTGATCGGTAAACTTGGTCTTGGCTTGCTGGCTGTTCGTGCTGATCTTCTGGGGGAGGGGCCTGTTGCCGTGGTTCCCAAATGTCTTTGCCGGAGGCGGAATTGCCCCGCCCTTGCCGGTCAGGGCTAAGCAAGCTGCTGGGGTTTGCTCTCAGGAGCTTTTGTTCCCTGCAAGCTCTCGGTACAGCTTTGGAGGACCAGGGTGAAAATGGTGGCCTCCCACTCTCTGCCCGGAGGAGCTGAGAACTCGGGGCCCTGCTCCTCAGTGCGCCCCCAGAGAAAAGCAATCACTCCCGTCTCCCCCATCTCCGGCCGCACTCCGTGCTCACCCGGCCTGTGACCGAGCGTTTCTATCTCTGGCACCCGACCCCGTGTGGAGTCACCAAATCCAGCAGATCCCTGAGGTGCGCTCCTGCGCTGCTCTTCCTGGGGTAGAAAGGGGAGTCTTCCCGGCTCTGCTGTTTGGTGGGTCCCTGCTGGAGGCGCAGTGGCCCGACTGGGCCACGGATCACAGTTTATGGCCACCCCGAGCTGAGAGCCCGTGCCTCAGCTCCATCTCTGCAGCCGGCTTTCCTGCTCCGATACCTGGGAGCTCTGCTGCACTCAGGCACCCCCGGTCTTTCTGTGACCCCGGGGGTCCTGAGTCCACACTGTCCCGCGAGGTTTCTACCTCCTGCTTAGCCACTGGAGTGAAGTCCTTCAGCGGAACTGACTTCCAAAAGTTCCAATTTTGTGCTCCGCGGCTCTAGCACTTGCCAGAAGCGGCCACAGAGGCCCCCTCTCCCGCCGTCTATCCTCCTGAATATCACCTCGGATTCATTTCGCACGTCCTACCTTCCAGTAAGTGGTCGCTTCTCTCTTCAGAGAGTTGTTGCTACTCTCTTCTTCGATCTCCTGTTGAGCTCGTAGGTGTTCAGAATGGTTTGATCCCTATTCAGCTGAATTCCTGAGACCAGACGAAATCCAGGTCTCCTACTCCTCCGGCATCTTGCTCCGCCCCCTCTGTTCATTGCATTCTTATTTGCAAAGCTTAGACATGGAAACAACCTAAGGGTCCACCAACAGATGAATGGATAAAGAAAATGTGATATATATAAATAATGGAAAGAGAAAAAAGAGAAACCACAAAAGAGAAGGAGATCCTGACATTTGTGACAATATGAAATGAACTTAGAAGACATTATGCTAAGTGAGATAAGGCAGACATGGAAAGAAAATACCATATGATCTCACTTATATGTAAAATGTAAAAAAGTTGAATTCATATAAACTGAGAGTAGAATAATGGTTGCCAGAGGCTAGGAAATGGAAGAAATGGGGAGATGTTGGTCAGATGGTACAAATTTCCAATTATAAGATGAGTAAATTCTGGGGATCTACTGTACAGCATGGTGACTAAAGTTAACCATACTGGACTGTATACTTGAAAGTTGGTAAGCCAGTAAATTTGAAATACTCTCACCCTTACCACAATAGAATGGTAATTATGTGATGTACTGGATTTGTTAACTAACCTTATTGTGCTAATCATTTTGCAATATATACATGTATCAAATCATCAAGTTGTACACTTTAAACTTACACAATGGTATATGTCAATTGTATCTCAATAAACCTGGGGGTGGGGAGGGAACTATGGTGATTTCCTTTTGTCATTTAAAAAAAAAAGGAGGAGGAAAGAAAAGAACAAGGCACAGAAAATGTTTTATCTCTCTAACCTCCCTTTTCTGCTTAAAGGCAGGATATAAAGTCTCCTTTTACTGAAGATAGACTCTTAGCACAGAGATGGGCACCAAAGGAATCTGCAAACAAACTTGACTCTATTGCCACCTTCCCATGCATTTACCTTCCCATGGTTTGCCACCCTTAGAAGCTTTACATCGCTTTGTCTTTATTCTATCATTTCTCTACAAATGTACTGTTCTTGGAGAAGATGCTATATAAGCTGCATTTCTAAGCTGCAGCTTTGTATTATGCTTTGATTTAGTTTTCTCTAGTGTGATATGTGCTGAGTCAATAAACTGTTTTTTCTTGGGGCGCCTGGGTGGCTCAGTTAGTTAAGCTCTTACTCTTGGTTTCTGCTCAGGTGGTGATCTCAGGGTTGTGAGATGAGACCTGGGGGGCTCTGCACCAAGCATGTAGTGTGCTTAAGGATTTCTCTCCCTCTCTCTGTCACCTCCCTCAAATAAATAAATCTTAAAAAACATAAACTGTTTTTCTCTTGCTAATCTGTCTTTTTGTTCAAGAGACAGACCCACCTGAAAACTTAAGATCAGTGGAGGTAAAGTTTTACCTCCCTGTACTAGTCTTGACCTCTGATGAGATGGAAAAATGAAAATTTCCATTGAGTATTTATAACAACAGATGAGCCGTCATGTTAGTTTATAACCCAAAGCCTTCCTAACAGCCAATTTCAAAAGAACTGCATTCAACCTTGACTAATTGAATTCAAATAAAAAAAATTTAATAAAAAAAGCACTGAAAGAAAAATGTAAATTCTAAAAGTCTATGCCCATGAAAGCATTTTTAAATATGAAGGCAAAATAACGATATTTTCAGATTAAAAAAAAAACATTTAAAGTAGTTCAAGGTGAATAATGGTCTACCTATTAACAATACCAATAGTTCCTGTAGGAAAGCAACTTCAACCCACCTTTGAAAGTTGACAGATAGAGGAGGAGCAAGATAGTGGAGGAGTAGGAGACCTAAATTTCATCTGGTCCAAGGAATTCAGCTAGATAAGGATCAAACCATTCTGAACACCTACGAACTCAACAGGAGATTGAAGAAAAGAAGAGGAGCCACTCTCTGAACAGAAAAGTGACCACTTTCTGGAAGGTAGGACGTGTAGAGAAGTCAATCCGAAAGGATATTCGGGAAGATAGACGGCAGGGGAGGGGGCCTCCATTGGCCGCTTCTGGCAAGTGATAGAGCAGCAGAGTAGAAAATTGGAACTTTTAAAAGTTTGCTCTGCTGAGGGATGTCACTCCAGTGGCTAAGCAGGGGTGGAACCCTCGTGGGACAGTGTGGTCTCAGGACCCTCAGGGTCACAAAAGACCGGGGGTGCCTGAGGGTGGCAGAGCTCCCAGGAATCGGAGCGGGGAAGCTGGCTGCAGAGACAGAGCCAAGGCGCGGGCTCTCAGCTCGGCGTTGCCATAAGCCATAATCCGAGGCACAGTCAGCCCACTGCTCCTCCAGCAGGGACCCAACAAGCATCAGATCCAGGAAGACTCCTCTTCCTCCCCCAGGAGGAGCGATGCAGGAGCACACCGCAAGGATCTGCTGGATTTGGAGACTCCACACAGGGTCGGGTGCCAGAGATAGAAACATTAGGTCACAGGCCAGGTGTGCATAGAGTGTGGTTGGAGACCGGGGAGATGGGAGTGATTGACTGCTTTCCTGTGGGGGTGCACTGAGGAGTGGGGCCCCAAGTTCTCTGCTCCTCCAGGGTAGAGACTAGGAGGCCACCATTTTCACTCTTGTCCTCCAAAGCTGAATGGAAAGCTTGCAGGGAACAAAAGCTCCCGAGAGCAAAACTGAGCAGATTACTTAGCCCAGAGGGCAAGGGCAGGGCAATTCCACCTCCCGCAAAGACATTTGGGAAGACGAGCAAGAACAGCCAGCCAAGACCAAGTTTACCGATCAATGAGAATGGCAGAACTCCAGCATTAGGGGAATACAGCACAGAGAATTCATGGCTTTTTTTCCCCTGATTCTTTAGTCTTTCAAAGTTAATTTTTTTTTTTTACTTTCTTTTTCTTTTTCTTTTTTTTTGAATTTTGTTTTTCCCTTTTTCAAACAACATCTTATCAATCCCTTTTTTTAAAACTGTTTTTTATTTTTCATTTTTTAGAGTCATATTGTATCCCTTCATAGTAGTTAACCTTATTTTTGGTATATATGTATAAGTCATTCTCTCTTTAAAATTTTGGGATACAGTTTATTCTAACAGACCAAAATATACCCTAAATCACTAGTGTATGGCTTTGTTCTGGTCTCCTGCTTGATCACATTCTCTCCCTATTTTTTTAAATCCTCTTCTTTCCTTTTTCAACCAAGTCTTATCAATTCCTCTTATAAAATCAATGATAATTTTCACCTTTACAATCATATTCCATCCCTTCATCGTATTTACCCTTATTTTTATACATATATAAGTTTTTTTTTATTTAAAATTTTGGGAGGCACTTCTAACAGACCAAAACACACTCAAAATCTAGTAGTAGCACTGATCTATGCATCAGCCTGATCATATTTGATCATATTGTGGTTGGTTTGTTTGTCTGTTTTTTGTTTGTTTTTATCTTTTTCTCTTTTTTTTTTCTTTTTCTTTATTTCCCTTTCTTTTCCCCTGGTTTCAGCTCTCTTCTGATTTGTTTAGTGTATATTTTTCTGGGGTCATTTTTACCCTGTTAGCATTTTGTTCTCTCATTCATCTATTCTCCTCTGAACAAAATGACAAGATGGAAAAAAAACAACTCAAAAAAAAAAAAAAAGAATAAGAGGCAGTGCTGACTGTCAGGGACCTAATCAATATGGACATTAGTAAGATGACAGAACTAGAGTTCAGAATGACGATTTTAAAGATACTACCTGGGCTTGAAAAAAGAATGGAAGATATTAGAGAAACCCTTTCTGGAAAAATAAAAGAACTAATTCTAACCAAGTCAAAATCAAAAAGGCTATTAATGAGGTGCAATCAAAAATGGAGGCTCTAACTGCTAGGAAAATGAGGCAGAGGAGAGAAGTAGTGATCTAGAAGACCAAATGATGGAAAATAAAGAAGCTGAGAAAAAGAGAGATAAACAACTACTGCCCTACCATGAGGGCAGAATTCGAGAGATAAGTGATACCATAAGATGAAACAATATTAGAATAATTGGGATCCCAGAAGAAGAAAAAGAGAGAGGGGCAGAGGGTATATTGGAGCCAAATTATAGCAGAGAACTTCCTTAATTTGGAGAAGGAAACAGGCATCAAAATCCAGGAGAAACAGAGAACCTCCCTCAAAATCAATAAAAATAGGTCAACATCCCGACATCTAATAGTGAAACTTACAAGTCTAAAGGACAAAGACAAGATCCTGAAAGCAGCTCGGGACAAGAGGTCTGTAACCAACAATGGTAGAAACATTAGATTGGAAACAAAGCTATCCACAGATCTAGCAGGCCAGAAAGGACTGGCATGATATATTCAGGGCACTAACTGAGAAAAATATGCAGCCAAGAATACGATATCCAGCTAGGCTGTCATAGAAAATAGAAGCAGAGATAAAAAGCTTCCAGGACAAACAAAAACTAAAGGAATTTGCAAACACGAAACCAGCACTACAGGAAATATTGAAAGGGGTCCTCTAAGCAAACAGAGAGCCTAAAAGTAACATAGACCAGAAAGGAACACAGACAATATACAGCAGCAGTCACCTTAAAGGCAATACAATGGCACTAAATTCATATCTTTCAATAGTTACCCTCAATGTAAATGGGCTAAATGCCCCAATCAAAAGACACAGGTTATCAGATTGGATAAAAAAACAAGACCCATCAATATGCTGTCTGCAAGAGACTCATTTTAGACCCAAAGACACCCCCAGATTGAAAGAGAGGGGTAGAAAACCATTTACCATGCTAATGGACACGAAAAGAAAGCTGACGTGGCAATCCTTATATCCGGCAAATTAGATTTTAAACCAAAGACTATAAAAAGAGATGAGGAAGGACACTAATCATACTTAAAGGGTCTATCCAACAAGAAGATCTAACAATTGTAAATATCTATTGCCCCTAACATGGGAGCACCTAATTATATAAGCCAATTATTAAGCAAAAAACACATCGACAACAATACAATAAGAATGCGGGACTTTAACACCCCCCTCACTGAAATGGACAGATCATCTAAGCAAAAGATCAACAAGGAAATAAAGACTAAATGACGCACTGGACCAAATGGACTTCACAGATCTATTCAGAACATTCCACCCCAAAGCAACAGAATACACATTCTTCTCTAGTGCCCATTGAATGTTCTCCAGTATAGATCACATCCTAGGTCACAAATCAGGTCTCAACTGGTACCAAAAGATTGGGATTATACCCTGCATATTTTCGGGCCATAATGCTTTGAAACTAGAACTCAATCACAAGAGGAAAGTCGGAAAGAACTCAAATACATGGAGGCTAGAGAGCATCCTACTAAAGAATGAATGGGTCAACCAGGAAATTAAAGAAGAATTAAAAAGATTCGTGGAAACCAATGAAAATGAAAACACAACTGTCCAAAATCTTTGGGATGCAGCAAAGGCAGTGAGAGGAAAGTATATAGCAATACAAGCCTTTCTCAAGAAACAAGAAAGGTCTCAAATACACAACCGAACCCTACACCTAAAAGAGCTGGAGAAAGAACAGCAAATAAAGCCTAAACCCAACAGGAGAAGAGAAATAATGAAGATCAGAGCAGAAATCAATGAAATAGAAACCAAAAGAAGAGTAGAACAGATCAACGACTCTAGGAGCTGGTTCTTTGAAAGAACTAACAAGATTGATAAACCCCTGGCCAGACTTATCAAAAAGAAAAGAGAAATTACCCAAATGAATAAAATCATGAATGAAAGAGAAGAGATCACAACCAACACCAAAGAAATACAAACAATTGTAAAAACATATTATAAGCAATTCTATGCCAGCAAATTAGATAATCTGGAAGAAACGGATGCCTTCCTAGAGATGTATCAACTACCAAAACTGAACCAGGAAGAAACAGAAAACCTGAACAGACCTATAACAACTAAGGAAATGGAAGCTGTCATCAAAAATCTCCCAACAAACAAAAGCCCAGGGCCAGATGGCTTCGCAGGGGAATTCTACCAAACATTTAAAGAAGAATTAATACCTATTCTTCTGAAACTGTTCTAAAAAATAGAAATGGAAGGAAAACTTCCAAACTCATTTTATGAGGCCACCATTACCTTGATCCCCAAACCAAACAATGACCCCATCAAAAAGGAGAATTACAGACCAATATCCTTGATGAACATGGATGCAAAAATTCTCACCAAAATACTAGCCAATAGGATCCAACAGTACATTAAAAGGGGTTATCACCACGACCAAGTGGGATTT
Source organism: Eumetopias jubatus (assembly GCF_037043125.1). Classification (NCBI taxonomy): domain Eukaryota; kingdom Metazoa; phylum Chordata; class Mammalia; order Carnivora; family Otariidae; genus Eumetopias; species Eumetopias jubatus. The sequence goes on along the minus strand of NW_028274814.1, from coordinate 47,689,908 downwards.
ATCCCTGGGCTGCAAGTTTGGTTCATCATCCTCAAATCAATCAATGTGATACAATAGATTAATAAAAGAAAGAACAAGAACCATATGATCCTCTCAATAGATGCAGAAAAAGCATTTGACAAAGTACAGCATCCTTTCTTGATCAAAACGTTTCAGAGGATAGAGATAGAGGTTACATACCTCAATATCATAAAAGACATCTATGAAAAACCCACAGCGAATATCATTCTCAATGGGGTAAAACTGAGAGCTTTCCCCCTAAGGTCAGACACATGGCGGGGTTTCCACTATCACCACTACTATTCAATATATTATTGGAAGTCCTAGCCACAGCAATCAGACAACAAAAAGAAATAAAAGTCATCCGAATCGGCAAAGAAGTCAAATCTGACTCTTTGCAGATGATATGATTCTTTATGTGGAAAACCCAAAAGACTCCACCCCAAGACTGCTAGAACTCATCAGGAATTCAGTAAAATGGCAGGATATAAAATCAATGCACAGAAATCAGTGGCATTCCTATACACCAACAACAAGACAGAAGAAAGAGAAATTAAAGAGTCGATCCCATTTACAACTGCACCCAAAATCATAAGATACCTAGGAATAAATTTAACCAAAGAGGCAAAGAATCTGTACTCAGAAAACTATAAAATACTCATGAAAGAAATTGAGGAAGACACAAAGAAATGGAAAAACGTTCCATACTCATGGATTGGAAGAACAAATATTGTGAAGGTGTCAATCCTACCTAGAGCAATCTACACATTTAATGCAATCCCTATCAAACTACCATCCACTCTTTTTAAAGAAATGGAACAAATAATCCTAAAATTTGTATGGAACCAGAAAAGACCCCGAATAGCCAGAGGAATGTTGAAAAAGAAAAGCAAAGCTAGCGACATCAGAATTCTGGACTTCAACCTCTATTACAAAGTTTTAATCATCGGGACAGTATGGTACTGGCACAAAAACAGACACATAGATCAATGGAACAGAATAGAAAGCCCAAAAATGAACCCTCAACTCTATGGTCAACTCATCTTTGACAAAGCAAGAAAGAAAGTCCAATGGAAAAAAGACAGTCTCTTCAACAAATGGTGTTGGGAAAATTGGACAGCCACACACAGAAGAATGAAACTGGACCATTTCCTTACACTACACACAAAAATAGACTCAAAATGGTTGAAAGACCTAAATGTGAGACAGGAGTCCATCAAAATCCTAAAGGAGGACACAGGCAGCAACCTCTTCAACCTCAGCCACAGCAACTTCTTCCTAGAAACATCGCCAAAGGCAAGGGAAGCCAGGGCAAAAATGAACTATTGGGACTTCATCAAGATAAAAAGCTTAAGCACAGCAAAGGAAACAGTCCACACAACCAAAAGACAACCGACAGAATGGGAGAAGATATTTGCAAATGACATATCAGATAAAGGGCTAGTATCCAAAATCTATAAAGAACTTATCAAACTCAACACCCAAAGAACAAATGATCCAATAAAAAAATGAGCAGAAGACATGAACAGACATTTTTCCAAAGAAGACATCCAAATGGCCAACAGACATATGAAAAAGTGTGCAACATCGCTCAGCATCAGGGAAATCCAAATCAAAACCTCAGTGAGATACCACCTCACACCAGTCAGAATGGCTAAAATTAACAAGTCAGGAAACACAGATGTTGGCGGGGATGCGGAGAAAGGAGAACCCTCCTACACTGTTGGTGGGAATGCAAGCTGGTACAGCCACTCTGGAAAACAGTACAGAGGTTCCTCAAATAGTTGAAAATAGAGCTACCATATGACTCAGCAATTGCACTACTGGATTTTTACCCCAAAGATACAAATATAGGGAACCAAAGGTGTATGTGCACCCCAATGTTTATAGCAGCAATGGCCACAATAGCCAAACTATGGAAAGAGCCAAGATTTTCATCGACAGATGAATGGATAAAGAAGAGGTGGTATATATATACAATGGAATATTATGCAGCCATCAAAGGGAATGAAATCTTGCTATTTGCAATGACGTGGATGGAACTGGAGGGTATTATGCTGAGCAAAATAAGTCAATCAGAAAAACATGTATCATATGATCTCACTGATATGAGGAATTCTTAATCTCAGGAAACAAACTGACGGTTGCTGGAGTGGTGGGGGGTGGGAGGGATGGGGTGGCTGGGTGATAGACATTGGGGAGGGTATGTGCTATGGTGAGCTCTGCGAATTGTGTAAGACTGTTGAATCGCAGACCTGTACCTCTAAAACAGGTAGTACATCATATGTTTAAAAAAAAGAAGAAGAAGAAGATAGCAGGAAGAGAAAAATGAAGGGGGGAAAATCGGAGGGGGAGACGAACCATATGAGGATATGGACTCTGAGAAACAAACTGAGGGTTCTAGAGGGGAGGTGGTTGGGGGGATGGGTTAGCCTGGTGATGGGTATTTAAGAGGGCACGTACTGAGTAGAGCACTGGGTGTATATGCAAACAATGAATCATGGAACACTACATCAAAAACTAATGATGTAATATATGGTGATTAACATAACATAAAAAAAGATTTGATACAAGGACCTTTTTGGTTTCCTAAAGATTTAATCATATGTATTAACATACCATTTATTTTGCTGCCTCTATTCCCATTTCATTTTATGTAATTTATTTTCTTACCTCATTGCATTAGGTGAAACATTATCAACTGGTACTGGTGATATCTAACCATTCGAATTTTTAAGATTTTTAATGAAAATACCCTCAAATTTCTCTCTAGTATGCAGGTTTGATTTTAGTTTGGGGTAGTAAAATTTAAATTAATATTTTTTCTTCTATTTCTATTTTTACATAGAGCTCATATGAGAAATATTTGCCAATCTTTATCAAATAAATTTAGTAACTAATGATATTTCTCTCTAATGTGCTCATGCAATTAATCTTGGAAACCATTTCTGTAAAATTTCTTACTTTATCATGATGCATTATTATTTTGGTGTACATTTGAAATTTATTATATTTTTTTTTTTGCTTTTTTACTCATAAATGAATCAGCTTACAAGTTTGGAATATTCTATCAAGTTTTGGTAAAGATTTGTGAGCTGCACAAAATAAATTTGGAGGCACTGTATTATGTTCTAGACTAGTTTAAGTAGATAGTGGTTAATTTTTCTTTAAATTTTAAGTAAAATCCTTGTAAAGGATTTTATGAATGTAATTTTTTTAACGTTGAAGCTGTAAAATTTTTTCTAAATACTCCAGTGTTTATAGTGAGTTCAGATTTTTCCTTCTAAGAGCAATTTGATACTATGTGTTGCTGATAGATCACCTGCCGCCCTTTAATTTTCCCAGTTTACTCCCATTGTGTAACCAAAACTAATGATATTTTTTGCTTTCAACTTGTGTTATGGAAGTAACATTTTTGCTCTATTAAACTTATAACTCTATGGTACTGACTTTCTTTTCCTTTATCAAATACTTTAGTGATTTATTTTATTTGACATTTCCAGGATCCAGGTTTTGATATTATATAACATTTATATTCATTTATATATGCATAAGCACTTCCACAGCATGGAAATTTTAGAACTAAAAATACAATATTTGATATAAAAAATCAGTAGGTGGGCTTAATAACAGAACAGAAAGGATAGGGGAATGAGCCAGTGATTTGAAGATAGATCATTAGAAATTATCTAATCTAAAGAAGAGAAAGAAATATTTATATATTTTAAAAAGATTCAGGGCTGTGGGACAATACCAACAAGTTTAACATTTGTGTCATTGCATTCTCAAAAGGAAAAGAAAAAATAAAAAAGGATTGAAGCAGAGAAAGCTAAAATTCTGAGAGAAATGTACTGTCCTGCCCAGAAAACATACAATCAAATGAAACAGGAAAATGTACTCTTGGAGCTCTGGAGAGAATAAAGGAAATTTCAGAAAGGAGAAAGTTTGAAAAATTATACCATAATTTTGTGTATGAGCTGACCAAAGCCCGGATTCACCAATGAGCTTCACAAGTGGGAAATAAACCCAAGACAACAAAGACTTTGAGAACTGAACTGTGTTCTATATCCCACTATGCATGGAAATCTTACATAAGAACTGAAGGTTCACAAACAAGGCAGACCCCAAGCAACGTAGCAAAGGTTTTGAAATTTAGCTAAAATGGAACCACCAGCCACAGAAGACAACAGGCATAAGAAAATTTGGGGGCAAGAAGCATATGTTTTTTATCTTGATAGTTATCTCATGGATATACACATATATCAGAATAAATCAAATTGTATCCTTTAAAGATGTTTTCTTTGGTATAGATACCAATTATGCCTCAATAAAACCAAAGATAATCATTTTTTTTTAATTTGCTAGCAATAGAAATTTAGAAAATATGTAGATAAAGAGAACCATTTCCTATCACACCAAAGACTATCAAATGCTTAGGGGAAAAAATCTAGCACAAAATTTTGCAAGACATTTCTACTGAGATCAACAAAGCTTTTCTGTGAGAAAATAAAGACAACATAAATAGAACGACAGATAATCTTGTTCATGGATGTGAAGAGTCAGTTTTGTTAAAGTATCAGTTCTCTTTTATACATATGCACACACGCACGACCTAGAAAAATATCCAAGACAATCAATAAATTATTAAGAAAAAAAAATAAGGGACGCCTGGGTGGCTCAGTTGTTAAGCATCAGCCTTTGGCTCAGGTCGTGACCCCAGAGTCCTGGGATCGAGCCCCCGCATCAGGCTCCCTGCTCGGCTGGGAGCCTGCTTCTCCCTCTTCCTCTGCCTGCAGCTCACCCTGCTTATGCTCCCTGTCTGTCAAATAAATAAATAAAATCTTAAAAAATAAAAGAAAGGAAAAAAAAGTTGGATGTCAAGATTTACTATAAAGCTATAGTATTTAAGACAGAATAGTATTGTGTAAGGATAAATCACTGCACCATAATCGAAAGGCCAGAATTAGCTGGCATATGTATTGCCTAATTTATGACAAAGGTGTCATTGCAATTCAGTGAAGAAAATGACTTTTTCAATAAATAGTTCTTGATAGAAATGAAGTAATTTTGATCTATACTGTAGACAAACAAAAATTAACTTGAAAAGAATTATTTCCAGAAAAAAATGTAGTATATTCTTGATCTTATAGGTAAAAGGTTTCTTAAGATAAAAAAGATAATGCATAATGAAAAAAAATTATTAACCAGAATTTATTAAAATCAAATTTTCTACTTATAAAAAAACTCCATTCTGTTCACAAGGTCATTAAAAACAAAAGTTATTAAATAAGAAAAGATATTTGCAACCCATATATCTGACAAGTTGCTCTAAAAGACATTTTTAAAATCAATAAATAATGCTCAAAGACTTAAAAGACATTACATAGAAGAGGATATTCTAATGAACAAAAAGGTATCAGTACCATTAATTATTAGGGAAATGGGCATTTAAACTACAGTTACATATCAATACATAATATGATCCAGAATATGTAAAATTAGAAAGATTGATAATACCAAGTATTGGCAAGGATGTAGAGCAACAGAAAGTCACATAAAACTACTGGTAAAATTATGGCACCTTAGAAAACTGTTATTATCCACTAGAACTAAATACATGCTCACACCATAACTTAGAAATTTACTTCTTCAGTACATATACAAGAGAAATGAGAACACATAGTCGCAAAAAAGCATGTACAAAATATATAAAAGTGTTTAGAGAAGTTTCATTTATGACATTAAAAATTGGAAACAACCAAAATAACCCTCACAAGTAGAAGAATAGAATTGATAAATGTTGTGTATTCATATGATGGAAACCTACACAGTAATAAAGAACCAAACAGACATAATCCTGGGTCAAAGAATGCAGGCAAAAAGACTATGTACTGTATTATATACTTTATTTCTGTTTTCTTTAAGATGTATTGGTTGATCCAGGCTAAGAAAACACACCAGAGATGAACATTTGGGATTGCATTAATATTTATATTCCATAATTATTACTGGAATTGTGATTCCTAGATTACAAATATATGGAAAATGAGCTTGAAATCTTTGAAAAAGTGTGAGACCTAAGAATGTTGGACTCTTCTAGAATAATGAAGAGTGGTTTGTAAGTTTCTCTTGACTGCCAAAGCAGATGAATCAGGGATAGTGTGTATGTCCATATGTTTATACCACAGGAAAAGGAGAAAAGAGTATTTTCACATAAAATAATGGGTCATAGGACATAGGACTGCTAACTTCCATGACACTTGAGCATAAACTTGGAAGTTCTGGGTGGGGCTAAATGTGTTTTTCTTTTGCACATATTTTATGTGTGAAAGACAAGTTCTCACTGCAGTGCTACTAGATGACTGCACTGACCAGATACAAAAATACATTTACAAAGATCAGAAAAGATATCCAACTGCCAGAAATGTATAGACTGGGGAGAGAGCGGAGTCAGCCCCGACAATCTACATTACAAAAAAGCCCAGTCCAGTATGTAGGGAGTAGGGAGTTCATAAAACCCTGTTTAGAAACAAGGACAAATACATCAAATTAATCCAATCTGCTCTTGCTACCATGCATTTTTTTCTTTTTAAAGTCAGTAGCCCAGATTCAGACTTGGCTTGTCAATCACAAAACATTTTTAACTTCTAGTAAGAGGTGACAGTCCTATGGCTCAGAGTTCTCATTATCAGGCCCATCCACCCATGGAAAAACAAAAACAAAAACAAAAACAAACCAGAAAAATTTCATTTACCTAAGGATCTGTAGTACATAAATGACAGAAACATTTTATGAAGGTTGTTAAAGTTCTCGTGAAATATGACTTTCATAGAAAATCAGAGGTCCTGGCCTCACAACATCCCAAATCAGTGCTATCTGGAAGGGTAACTACCATTGGCGTCCCCTGTTGATTCTGCACTCAGCACAGGTTCTTTTTCCCAAGCATGCAGTAATTCTTAAAACCATATCTTCTGTATTTATTGCTCTAAAACTAAGCATTCAAATTATAAGGTAAAAATGCAACTAAGAAGTTTCCTTAAGTGGCATATAAACAGCATCAGTCAACATAGAATACATATATTTTAGCATTATTTTCATGGCATCACAATGTTCTATATTTTTAGATACATATGAATGATTTATCATTACTTATTGAATTTTCCCTGAAATGTTGTTTACACTCCATGAGGCACCTTGTTTTTTATCCTAGTTTTGTAATGAGTACTTCAAAGTACAGGAAATTGGAGAAGGAAAGATGGTGGAGGAGTAGGGGACCCTATTTCAACTGGTCCCCAGAACTGAGCTGGATATCTACCAGACCACTCTGAGCACCCACGAAACCAGCCTGAGATGTAAGAAGATCTGGATCTCTACAAACAGAATATCGCAGGTGGTTGGTTTTGAGGTACAAAGAAGGAAGCCCTGATCCCATGGGCAGATATCGGAGGATAAATGGCAGCAGAAGGGAGCCTGGCTGCAGGGATCCTACACCGCCGGTGAGCGACAGCCTCGCGCACTGGGGACGGGGCACAGACTGGCGGGGATAGGACTTTAGGGCAGCCCCCAGGGAGGAAACCCGGAGTGGTGGGGTCGCACCTGCGATCTGGGGGGTGGCTGGCCATTTTAGAAGCACAAAGGGCAGAGACGTGCTCTGACCTGGAGGCAGGACTTGGGGGCGCTGCGGAGGGGCGCACAACCCAGGATGCTGCAGTTTATAGCAGCACGGACAGAAACAGAGAGAGTGTGGCCTCCAGAGCTCACTGAAGAAGAGACTGCGGTGTCTCTGCTCTGAGGCAGAGGGTTGGAAATGGTCTCTTCTGCTTTGACTCACGGAAGAGACATGGAAAGCCGCCAGGGAAAGCAGCCAGAGAACTAAAGCCCCCAAAACTGATTCCCGCTGAGCCCATCCCCCACCACAGGGGGGCAGGGCAGCTCCGCCCAAACAGGGTTGCCTGAGTAACAGCGTGGCAGGCCCCTCCCCCAGAAGACAGGCTGGGAAAACAAAAGGCAAGTGCCCCTAAGGTCCCAAGGAAACAGGTGCATCTTGCTTAGGTTCTGGCCAATAATTTGGACTCAAACACCCATCAACAGAATGACTAGGAGGAGGAACCCCCAAAATAGAAAAGACTCAGAGATTATGACTTATGCTGCAGATTTACAAATGGATGCAGATATAACCAAGACGTCGGAGATGGAATTCAGGCTAGCAATTGTGAAGACAACGGCTAGAATGGAGAAATCAATTAATGGCAACATAGAGTCTCTAAGGGCAGAAATGAAAGCTGAATTGGCAGAACTTAAAAATGCTATCCATGAGATCCAATCCAATCTAGATAATCTAACAGCTAGGGTAACTGAAGCAGAAGAACGAATAAGTGACCTGGAAGACAATATAATAGATAAAAAGGGAACAGAGGAGGCCAGGGGAAAAACAACTCAGAATCCATGAAAATAGAATCAGAGAAATAAGTGACACCATGAAGCATTCCAATGTCAGAATAATTGGAATCCAAGAGGGAGTGGAGAGAGAGGACTAGAAGATGTATTTGAGCAAATCGTAGCTGAGAACTTCCCTAATCTGGGGAACGAAACAAACATTCGCGTCCTAGAAGCAGAGAGGACCCCTCCCAAGATCAAGGAAAACAGGCCAACACCCCGGCATGTAGTAGGAAAACTTGCAAATCTTAGAACCAAGGAAACCATCTTAAGGGCAGTTAGGGGGAAGAGATTCCTTACGTACAGAGGGAGGAACATCAGAATAACGTCAGACCTATCCACAAAGACCTGGCAAGCCAGAAAAGCCTGGCAAGACATATTCAGGTTACTAAATGAGAAGAACATGCAGCCAAGAATACTTTATCCGGCAAGGCTGTCATTTAGAATGAATGGAGAGATGCAGAGCTTCCACGACCGGCAGAAACTGAAATAATATGTGACCACTAAGCCAGCCCTGCAAAAAATATTAAGGGGGGTTCTATAAAAGGAGAAAGACCCCAAGAGTGATATAGAACAGAAATTTACAGGGACAATCTATAAAAACAACGTCTTCACAAGCAACATGATGACAATTAATTCATATCTTTCAATAATCACTCTCAACGTGAATGGCCTAAATCTCCCATAAAATGGCACAGGGTTGTAGATTGGATAAAAAGACAGGACCCATCCATATGCTGCCCACAAGAGACTCATTTTGAACCTAAAGATACATCCAGACTGAAAGTGAAGGGATGGAGATCCATCTTCCATGCCAGTGGACCTCAAAAGAAAGCTGGGGTAGCAATTCTTATATCAGACAAATTAGATTTTAAACTAAAGAATGTAATTAGAGATACAGAAGGACACTATATCATTCTTAAAGGGCCTATCCAACAAGAAGATCTAACAATTGTAAATATCTATGCCCCCAACATGGGAGCAGCCATCTACATAAGCCAACTGTTAACCAAAATAAAGTGTCATATTGATAACAAAACATTAATTGTAGGAGACCTCAATACTCCACTCTCAGCAATGGACAGATCATCTAAGGCGAAAACCAACAAGGAAACAAGAGCTTTGAATGATACACTGGACAGATGGACCTCATAGATATTTACAGAGCATTCCACTTAAAACAACAGAATACTCATTCTTCTCGAGTGCACATGGAACTTTCTCCAGAATAGACCACATACTGGGTCACAAATCAGATCTCAACCAATACCAAAAGATTGAGATTATTCCCTGCATATTCTCAGACCACAATGCCTTAAAACTGGAACTCAATCACAAGAAAAAAATTTGGAAGAAATTTAAGCACTTGGAAGCTAAAGACCACTCTGCTCAAGAATGTTTGGGTCAAAGAGGAAATCAAAGAAGAATGTAAACAATTCATGGAAATCAATGAGAACGAAAACACATTGGTCCAAAATCTATGGGATACTGCAAAGGCAGTCCTAAGGGGGAAATACATAGCCATCCAAGCCTCACTCAAAAAAATAGAAAAATCCCCGAAATCACCAACTAACTCTACACCTTAAAGAACTAGAGAAAAAGCAACAAATGATGCCTAAGCCACGCATTAGAAGATAAATAATTAAAATTAAAGCAGAGATCAATGAATTAGAAACCAGAAACACAGTAGATCAGATCAATGAAACTAGAAGTTGATTCTTTGAAAGAATTAATAAGATAGATAAACCACTGGCCAGACTTATCCAAAAGAAAAGAGAAAGGACCCAAATTCATAAAATTATGAATGAAAGGGGAGAGATCACGACTAACACCAACGAAATAGAAACAATTATTAGAAATTATTATCAACAACTATATGCCAACAAACAGCAATCTGGATGAAATGGAGGTCTTCCTGGAAACCTCTAAACTGCCAAGACTGAAACAGGAAGAAATTGACAACCTGAATAGGCCAATAACCAGTAACGAGATGGAAGCAGTGATCAAAAACCTCCGAAAAAACAAGAGTCCAGGGCCTGATGGATTCCCTGGGGAATTCTACCAAACATTCAAAGAAGAAACAATACCTACTCTACTGAAGTTGTTTCAAAAAATAGAAACAGAAGGAAAACTTCCAAACTCATTCTATGAGGCCAGCATTACCTTAATCCCCAAACCAGGCAAAGACCCCAACAAAAAGGAGAACTTCAGACCAATATCCCTGATGAATATGGATTCCAAAATCCTCAACAAAATCCTAGCTAATAGGATACAACAATACATTAAAAGGATCATCCACCACGACCAAGTGGGATTTATCCTCGGGATGCAAGTGTGGTTCAACATTCGCAAATCAATCAATGTGATAGAACACATTAATAAGTGGAGGGAGAAGAATCATATGGTCCTCTCAATTGATGCAGAAAAAGCACTTGACAAAATACAAACAACAAAACAAAGAGGCAACCCACAGAATGGGAGAAGATATTTGCAAATGACACTACAGATAAAGGGCTGGTATCCAAGATCTATAAAGAACTTCTCAAACTCAACACCCAAAATCAAATAATCAAGTCAAAAAGTGGGCCGAAGCTATGAAAAGCCACTTCTCTGAAGAAGACATACAAATGGCTAACAGACACATGAAAAAATGTTCATCATCATTAGCCATCAGGGAAATTCAAATCAAAACCACATTGAGATACCACCTTACACCAGTTAGAATGGCAAAAATGGACAGAGAAAGAAACAACAAATGTTGGAGAGGTTGTGGAGAAAGGGGAACCCTCTTACACTGTTGGTGGGAATGCACGTTGGTACAGCCACTTTGGAAAACAGTGTGGAAGTTCCTCAAAAATTTAAAAATAGAGCTACCCTATGACCCAGGAATTGCACTACTGGGTATTTACTCCAAAGACACAGATGTAGTGAAAAGAAGGGCCATATACACCCCACTGCTCATAGCAGCAATGTCCGCAATAACCAAACTGTGAAAACAGCCGAGATGCCCTTCATCAGATGAATGGATAAAGATGTGGTCCATATATACAACGGAATGTTACTCAGCCATCAGAAAGGATGAATACCCAACTTCCACATCAACATGGATGGGACTGGAAGAGATTATGCTTAGTGAAATAAGTCAAACAGAGAAAGTCAATTATCATATGGTTTCAGTTATTTGTGGAACATAAGGAATAGTATGGAGGACATTAGGGGAAGGAAGGGAAAAATGAAGGGGGGGACATCGGAGGGAGAGATGAACCATGAGAGACTATGGACTCTGAAAAACAAACAGGGTTTTAGAGGGGAGGGTGGAGGGGGGATTGGTTAGCCCAGTGATGGGTATTAAGGAGGGCACGTACTGCATGGAGCACTGGGTGTTATACGAAAACAATGGATCGTGGATCACCACATCAAAAACTAATGATGTATATTGTATGGTGACTAACATAACATAATAAAATTAAAAAAAAAAAGAGGCAAAGTTCAGCAAATTAAGAAGTCATTTTTTTTCAAAGATACCTATCCATTTTAATATCTGAATAAGGAGCCAGATCGAAGTATTCAACTTGCATGGCTAGTTTGTTTTCCAAGATCTAACTGCCCGTCAAAGGAAAATGTGTAAAATCAAGATTAAGTACATACTAAATCATCTGTGCTTTCCTGCTGAAGTATAATGGAATTCTGAGTAGCACAGAGAATGCAGCTCTCTGGTAAATTCTTTTCTTCATCAGCAGAGCAGCCAAAGCGTAAGAGTGAAAAATAAAACGTGGTTAACAATATTGGAATTTTCAAAAATTTTTACTGGTTTTTACTCAGTCAAAAACCACTTGTTATTTTTTTATTCTATCAACAAATATTAATTGAGAACCTACTATATAAACTATAGTGTGATGCACTCAGGGGATATAACTGTGCACAAGTGAGACATGATCTTTTACACTATCTTATAAAAGATGAGGTAAAGAGTAAGATGATAAAATTACCAATAATTTATTAATTATAGTAAATTATTCTTTTGGAAAGTATTAAGACAACTATAGTATGCTAAAAGAACCTATAGCAGAGAATGGGATAGGAGTGCTTAGGACAAAGCCTTTTTTAGGAAGTGACCTGTAAGCTGAGCTCTCAAGGGTGAAGAGGAGTTAACTGGAGGGGGCAGTAAATGGGAAAAGCTTACCAGGCAAAAGAAATAGCATTCGCACCTCTCCTGAGTCAGGAAAGACCCTTGTGTAATGGTGGAATATCTTGTTTAGTTGCAAATAAATTAAGAAAATAATTTTACTTGAGCATCAATAACTGGGTAGTTCAATGGTAAAACTTTCATAGGTGTTCAGAAAGTGTTTTTATTTTCCCCCAAAGGTTATGGCATCTTACTTCCTCTCCCTTAGCATCCATAAGACATAGCCTATGGTAAGGACTCAAGTGTTTGCCAAATAAATGGCACAGTAATCACTAAAATGACTTATGAAAGAAGTGCTTCCTGACTATGGAAGAGTAAGGGACCATTTCAGGAAGCATTCAGGAAAGAATTCACATAGCATTTGGATTTTGAGCTGGATCTCCTAGAATAAGAAAGACTTAGAAATGCAAAATATTTGTACTTTTTCCTGAGTCATGTAGTTAGTAGAAGCAAAGGGAGAGTTAAGAAAGCAAGGGCTATGAGCAATCTCAGGCAGGTCATCAAAATTCACTGAAATATTTCTGGTATTTTATTTATCACTTATTACATAATCATATGCACATAGGAAAAATCTGTCAAATTGAGCTCATATTTCTATTATCCATTTAGTATACAGATGTTGAACATTGCTATCATCCTTATGTCAGAGAACATTGGAATTGGACTCTCCCACATCGAGAAAAGGGAACTTTTATTACCTTGTTATATTCCCTCACATTCCTGAGTGGTGATGTACAGAAAACCCTCTATTTTCAAGTTAAAACAACCAAAGGAGTTTACAAATACATATTAGAACCTACTTCCTGAGTGGTTATGGTGGGTCCTGGAGAGGATATTGCCTGAAAACTGTGTTTCGAAAACACTGACGGAATCATTAGATATTCATGTGATTAGGTTTGGTTTTCAGGAAAAACATGAAATAAAAGACATGTTATATATTGGTGAAATACAACTTTTGTGATCAAAATGCTTCAGAAAAGCTTTGATTTTCATAAAGACTCCTCTAGAAAAACTTAACATTTTTGTAACAAGAGTGACACCATAATTGTCAATACAAAGTGCAGTGCTCCTAAAGTCTCAGAAATCAATCTTAATGGATAGTCTGAACCAGTCCACAGGAAGCAAGAGAGATAAGGGGAGAGGTTAAGATAAGAACTCGGGGGATAGAGGTCTTAAAGGTGAAAAGCAGTTGGAGAGAATTCAGAAAGCTCCGGGATCCATACAATAAATACATGAAAGTATCTTTTAGTCTTTAGGTCATTTATTTGATACCTAGTTATCTGGCCAGTGAAACATTGGAAAAGGAAGACATTCTGTTCAGACCTCTAACTCCATAATTTTTTACTGAATTACTTTATTCTTCAGTAAGATTCTTTGTGCTCTTCCTTCCCTATCCCTGTTAGTGTCTTTCTAGAGCTTTTGAAGACAGTAAAATGGCAAAGAAGCCTAGAAATCTAGCGTTATGAAGACAGCAAGTGAAGTCAATTTAATGCACATCTACTCTGTTCTCACTTCTGTTTTATATGCTTGCTCTGCAAGTATTTATTTTTATTTCTCAGCAAATTCACAAAGTAGATATTCCCATTGTACAGATGAGAAAATTGAGGCTCTGAAAATAAAATTACTTGCTCAGGGACTCAAATATAATAGGAATTCAAGTAAGAATTCAAATTCAGCTTTGTCTAAGCCACTAGAGCCTTTAAATCTGAACTACTTTACCATTGTCACAAATAAAATTACTCTTTTGGAATATATCCTTCTCAATGCAAGTGAAGGTTGTATTCTGAGTTATTGCTAGCTGTATATATACCTTTGTGGAAGTATGTGGGGAAAAAAGAAAACAATTTTGTACCTGGTTTCATGGGAGGTTCCACAGCGGATATGCAAATAATGAATTGGTGGGGCACTGGGGGCTGGAAGAGGTCTGGGTTTCTTTTCCATAAAATTGATTTGTGATATATAAGCCATTCATATTTATTTGCTCAAAATAAAAAATACTGGTATTGGCTTTTCCTCCTAAATCCTAAATCCCTCAATGTTGTTAGAATGTTAATTCACATTACCAGAAGTTCAAGGTCATGAAGAGTGAGGTCAATGATAAGAGTGTAATGTCCAAGATTAGTAAGTCTGAGTAATTTTTTGATATTCTACCAAACATGCTAAATGCTAATATAAGGCTATTATACATTATGACATTTACATTTGGTCTCATTTTGCTTTTCTATATTAGAATTTTGTTGATAATTTAACCAGATGTTAGTTTCTCACTCAGAATTCAGAAGTACTATAAATACAATCTGCTCCTTAAACCCTTGGGGAAAATGCACAAAATGATTTATAAATTACAGAAGAATAGGAAATTAAGATGAATGTAAAAAGCACATTTACATACACAGCCATCAGAAAATGAAATCTTGCCATTTGCAATGATGTGGGTGGAAATAGAGGGTGTTATGCTAAGCGAAATAAGTCAATCAGAGAAAGACAATTATTATATGATCTCTCACTGATATGTGGAATTTAAGAAACAAGGCAGAGGATCTTAGGGGAAGAGAGGAAAAAATGAAACAAGATGAAACCAGAGAGGGAGACAAACCATAAGAGACTCTTAATCATAAGAAACAAACTGAAAGTTGCTGGAGGGGAAGGGGGCGGAGGGATGGGGTAACTGGGTGATGGACATTGGGAAGGGTATGTGTTGTAATGTGCACTGGGTATTATAAAAGACGGATGAATCATAGTCTGTACCCCTGAAACAAATAATACATTATATATTAATTAATTGAATTTAAATTTTTAAAAAAATGATGTCCCAAGATGTATACAAGGGACACAATGAGTGCAGGAGAGAAAAGAGTGGTGCCAGATCATGAATTTGAGCTGCAGTAAGAAATCAAAAAGATGTGGGTAGAGGGGTGCCTCGGTGGCTCAGTTGGTTAAACGTCTGCCCTCAAGCCCCAAGTCAGACTCCTTGCTCAGCAGGGAGCCTGCTTCTCCCTCTGCCGTTCCCCCTACTTGTGCTCTCTCTCTGTCAAATAATTAAAATCTTAAAAAAAATAAAAAATAAAAAAAAGATGTGGGTAGAAAAATTTTTAAAAGATGAGAAAGAAAAACCATACATATAAATGATGCTTATTAAGTGTCTTTGTGAGCAATGGATAATACTATGATCAAGGAGAGAATACACTTACTTCTAAAAGTAAATAAAAGGGTAACACCATACAAGATTTTTTTGAGTTAACACCTATAAAGGTGAGAAGGAATTGTTTTATTTTGCTGTTTTGTTTTAATCCATGAAAGCAAATACCATTTTGGAAAAAAATACATTCAAATATTTGAGCAAAAGATAAGCAAACAAAAGATAATTTTTTAAGGTAATTTCATTATACAAATAATGTTCCTCCCTTAGAAAGAGTTAATATTTATTGAACGGGCCACTATAATTGCAGGTACTTTGCTTAAACTAACTCGTTTATTCTTAAAAACAATTCTGCAAGGAAGATGCTATTAATGTCTTAATTTTTCTAATTGGGAAATTGAGGTGTGAACTGAGAAAAAATAACTTGTCCAGAGTCACATAAATTATAGACCCAGGAAATCTTGCTTCAGAGAGTACCCTTAATTGATACATTATACCGTCTCTAATCCAGCTTCCTTTCCCTGCACATGTATGTCCCATGGGTTTCTATTTCTTTCCACTTGCACATCACCTTCAAAATAAATTCCTAGAAATGGGATTGCTGACTTAGGGAATACATGAATATGCAATTAGGTGTATTGAGTGTCTCTGTTGTTACCCATTACTACAGCTCTATAGGTATGCCTATGCCTATCTCAATATCTATAACTCTCCTTCTATGTGGGGGGCGGGGTGAGGAGGGGTGGAGGAGAAGAGAGGAACAGAGACATTCCTTCCATGGGGATGTAGCCTTTGGCATTCCCAGTAGCAATATATGAAAATGCCCATTTCTCCTCAACTTCATCAAGCTTTTGAATTTTTGTCTACCTGCAGGTTAGAAATGGATTCTTATTATAACTTTAGTTTGCACTTCTCTTATGATGACTGCGGTGGTTCCCTGTTTAATGGTCATTTTTATATCTATTCATATGAAATAATTGTTCACAGGTTTTTGCCCATGTTTTTGCTAGGGGATTTTTAGTCTTTTTTCTGTCCGTGTGTGTGTGTGTGTGTGTGTGTGTGTGGTGTTTATTTTTTTTAATTTTTTAAAATTTTTTATTGTTATATTAATCACCATTAATTACATCATTAATTTTTGATGTAGTATTCCATGATTCATTGTTTCTGCATAACACCCAGTGCTCCATGAAGAGCATGCCCTCTCTAATACCCATCACCAGGCTAACCCATCATCCCACCACACTCCCCTCTAGAACCCTCAGTTTGTTTTTCAGAGTCCATCATCTCTCATGATTCGTCTCCCCCTCCGATTCCCCCCCCATTCTTCCCCTCCTGCTAACTTCTTTTTTTGTTTTTCTTAACATACATTGCATTATTTGTTTCATAGGTACAAATCTGTGATTCAACAGTCTTGCCCAATTCACAGCACTCACCATAGCACATACCCTCCCCAATGTCTATCACCCAGCCACCCCATCCCTCCCACCCCCACCACTCCAGCAACCCTCAGTTTGTTTCCTGAGATTAAGAATTCCTCATATCAGTGAGGTCATATGATACATGTCTTTCTCTGATTGACTTATTTCACTCAACATAACACCCTCCAAATCCATCCACATCATTGCAAATGGCAAGATCTCATTCCTTTTGATGGCTGCATAATATTTCATTGGATATATATACCAATGGGAGGTTATCCATTCATCTGTCGATGGACATCTTGGCACTTTCCACAGTTTGGCTATTTTGGACATTGCTGCTATAAACATTGGGGTTCATGTACCCCTTCGAATCCCTACATTTGTATTTTTGGGGTAATACCCAATAGTGCAATTGCTGGTTCATATGGTAGCTCTCTTTTCAATTGTTTGAGGAACCTCCATACTGTTTTCCAGAGTGGTTGCACCAGATTGCATTCCCACCAACAGTGTAGGAGGGTTCCCCTTTCTCCGCATCCCCGCCAACATCTGTGACTTCCTGACTTATTAATTTTAGCCATTCTGACTAGTGTGAGGTGGTATTTCATTGTGGTTTTGATTTGGATTTCCCTGAAGCCGAGCGACGTTGAGCACTTTTTCATGTGTCTGTTAGCCATTTGGATGTCTTTGGAAAACTGTCTGTTCATGTCTTTTGCCCATTTCCCGATTGGATTATTTGTTCTTTGTGTGTTCAGTTTGATAAGTTTTTTATAGATTTTGGATACTACCCTTTATCAAATATGTCATTTTCAAATATCTTCTCCCATTCTGTCAGTTGTCTTTTGGTTGTGTGGACTGTTTCCTTGCTGTGCAAAAGCTTTTTATCTTGATGAAGTCCCAAGAGTTCATTTTTGCCCTTGCCTCCCTTGCCTTTGGTGATGTTTCTAGGAGGAAGTTGCTGTGGCTGAGGACGAAGACGTTGCTGCCTGTGTTCTCCTCAAGGATTTTAAAGGACTCCTGTCTCACATTTAGGTCTTTCAACCATTTGGAGTCTATTTTTGTGTGTAGTGTAAGGAAATGGTCCACTTTCATTCTTCTGCATGTGGCTGTCCAATTTTCCCAACACCATTTGTTGAAGAGACTGTCTTTTTTCCATTGGACATTCTTTCCTACTTTGTCAAAGATGAGTTGACCATAGAGTTGAGGGTCCAATTCTGGGCTCTCTATTCTGTTCCATTGATCTATGTGTCTGTTTTTGTGCCAGTACCATACTGTCCCGATGATTACAGCTTTGTAATAGAGCTTGAAGCCCGGAATTCTGATGCCGCCAGCTTTGCTTTTCCTTTTCAACATTCCTCTGGCCATTCGGGGTCTCTTCTGGTTCCATACAAATTTTAGGATTATTTGTTCCATTTCTTTGAAAAGAGTGGATGGTAGTTTGATAGGGATTGCATTAAATGTGTAGATTGCTCTAGGTAGGATTGACATCTTCACAATATTTGTTCTTCCAATCCATGAGTATGGAATGTTTTTCCATTTCTTTGTGTCTTCCTCAATTTCTTTCATGAGTATTTTATAGTTTACTGAATACAGATCCTTTGCCTCTTTGGTTAGATTTATTCCTAGGTATCATGGTTTTGGGTGCAATTGTAAATGAGATCGACTCCTAAATTTCTCTTTCTTCTGTCTTGTTGTTGGTGTATAGGAATGCCACTGATTTCTGTGCATTGATTTTATATTCCGCCACTTTACTGAATTCCTGTATGAGTTCTAGCAGTTTTGGGGTGGAGTCTTTTGGGTTTTCCACATAAAGTATCATATCATCTGCAAACAGTGAGAGTTTGACTTCTTCTTTGCCAATTCAGATACCTTTTTTTTCCTTTTGTTGTCTGATTGCTGTGGCTAGGACCTCTAATACTATGTTGAATAGCACTGGTGATAGTGGAAACCCCTGCCACATTCCTGACCTTAGGGGGAGCCTCTCAGTTTTTCCCCATTGAGAATGATATTCGCTGTGGATTTTTCATAGATGGCTTTTATGATATTGAGGTATGTGCCCTCTATCCCTATACTAGGAAGAGTTTTGATCAAGAAAGGATGCTGTACTTTGTCAAATGCTTTTTCTGCATCTATGGAGAGGATCATATGATTCTTGTTCTTTCTTTTGTTAATGTATTGTATCACGTTGATTGATTTGAGGATGTTGAACCAACCTTGCAGCCCAGGGATAAATCCCACTTGGTCATGGTGAATAATCCTTTTAATGTACTGTTGGATCCTACTGGCTAGTATTTGGGTGAGAATTTTTGCATCCATGTTCATCAAGGATATGGGTCTGTAATTCTCCTTTTAGATGGGGTCTTCAACTGGTTTGGGGATCAAGGTAATGGTGGCCTCATAAAACGAGTTTGGAAGCTGTCCTTCCATTTCTATTTTTTGGAACAGTTTCAGAATAGGTATTAATTCTTCTTGAAATGTTTGGTAGAATTCCCCTGGGAAGCCATCTGGCCCTGGGCTTTTGTTTCTTGGGAGAGGTTTGATGACTGCTTCAATTTCCTTAGTGGTTCTAGGTCTGCTCAGGCTTTCTATTTCTTCCTGGTTCAGTTTTGATAGTTGATACATTTGTAGGAATGCATCCATATCTTCCAGGTTATCTAATTTGCTGGCATATAGTTGCTCATGATATGTTCTTATAATTGTTTGTATTTTTTGGTGTTGGTTCTGATCTCTCCTCTTTCAGTCATGATTTTGTTGATTTGGGTCATTTCTCTTTTCTTTTTGGTAAGTCTCGCCAGGGGTTTATCAGTCTTGTTAATTCTTTCAAAGAACCACCTCTTAGTTTCGTTGATCTGTTCTACTGTTCTTTTGGTTTCTATTTCAGTGACTTCTGCTCTGATCTTTATTATTTCTCTTCTCCTGTTGGGTTTAGGCTTTATTTGCTGTTTTTTCTCTAGCTCTTTAGGTGTACGGTTAGGGTGTATATTTGAGACCTTTCTGGTTTCTTGAGAAAGGCTTATATTGCTATATACTTTCCTCTCAAGACTGCCTTTGCTGCATCCCAAAGATTTTTGACAGTTGTGTTTTCATTTTCATTGGGTTCCATGAATTTTTTTAATTCTTCTTTAATTTCCTGGTTGACCCGTTCATTCTTTAGTAGGATGCTCTTTAGCCTCCATGTAGTTGAGTTCTTTCTGACTTTCCTCTTGTGATCAAGTTCTAGTTTCAAAGCATTGTGGTCTGAAAATATGCAGGGTATAATCCCAATCTTTTGTTACCTGTTGAGACCTGATTTGTGACCTAGGATGTGATCAATTCTGGAGAATGTTCCATGGGCCCTAGAGAAGAATGTGTATTCCGTTGCTTTGGGATGGAATGTTCTGAATATGTCTGTGAAGTCCATTTGGTCCAGTGTGTCATTTAAGGTCTT
This sequence comes from Eumetopias jubatus, assembly GCF_037043125.1. Classification (NCBI taxonomy): domain Eukaryota; kingdom Metazoa; phylum Chordata; class Mammalia; order Carnivora; family Otariidae; genus Eumetopias; species Eumetopias jubatus. Next base: position 47,669,302 of record NW_028274814.1, on the reverse strand, counting down.
TATTTCCTTGTTGATCTTTTGCTTAGATGATCTGTCCATTTCAGTGAGGGGGGTGTTAAAGTCCCCCACAGTATTATTGTATTGTTGTCAATGTGTTTCTTTGCTTTTGTTATTAACTGCCTTATATAATTGGCTGCTCCCATGTTAGGGGCATAGATATTTAAAATTGTTAGATTTTCTTGTTGGATAGACCCTTTAAGTAGGATATAGTGTCCTTCCTCATCTCTTATTACAGTCTTGGCTTAAAATCTAATTTGCCTAATATAAGGATTGCCAAAGCAGCTTTCTTTTGGTGTCCATTAGCATGGTAAATGGTTTTCCACCCCCTCACTTTCAATCTGGGGGTGTCTTGGGTCTAAAATGAGTCTCTTGCAGACAGCATTTCAATGGGTCTTTTTTTTAAACCAGTCTGATAGCCTGTCTTTTGATCGGGGCATTTAGCACATTCACATTCAGGGTAACTATTGAAAGATATGAATTTAGTGCCATTGCATTGCCTGTAAGGTGACTGTTACTGTATATTGTCTGTGTTCCTTTCTGGTCTATGTTGCTTTTAGGCTCTCTCTTTGCTTAGAGGACCCCTTTCAATATTTCTTGGAGGGCTGGTTTCGTGTTTGCAAATTCCTTTAGTTTTTGTTTGTCCTGGAAGCTTTTCACCTCTCCTTCTATTTTCAATGACAGCCTAGCTGGATATAGTATTCTTGGTTGCATATTTTTCTTGTTTAGTGCCCCTAAATATCATGCCAGTCCTTTCTGGCCTGCCAGGTCTCTGTGGATAGGTCTGTTGCCAATCTAATGTTTCTACCATTGTTGGTTACAGACCTCTTGTCCCGAGCTGCTTTCAGGATTTTCTCTTTGTCTCTGAGACTCATAAGTTTTACTATTAGATGTCAGGGTGTTGACCTATTTTTATTGATTTTGAGGGGGCTTCTATGTGCCTCCTGGATTTTGATGCCTGTTTCCTTCCCCAAATTAGGGAAGTTCTCTGCTATAATTTGCTCCAATATGCCTTCTGCCCCTCTCTCTCTTTCTTCTTCTTCTGGGATCCCAATTATTCTAATATTGTTTCATCTCATGGTATCACTTATCTCACGAATTCTGCAGTCGTGATCCAGTAGTTGTTTATCTCTCTTTTTCTCAGCCTCTTTATTTTCCATCATTTGGTCTTCTAGTCACTGATTCTCTCTTCTGCCTCATTTATTCTAGCTGTTAGCACCCCCATTTTTTATTGGACCTCATTAATAGTCTTTTTGATTTCAATGTTTGGTTAGATTTTAGTTCTTTTATTTATTTATTTATTATATTCGACTTGGTTAGATTTTAGTTCTTTTATTTCTCCAGAAAGTGTTTTTCTAATAACCTCCATGCTTTTTTCAAGCCCAGCTAGTATCTTTAAAATCATGACTCTGAACTCTAGGTCCGACATTGTACTAATATCTGTATTGAGTAGACCCCTGGCAGTCGGTACTACCTCTTGTTCTTTTTGTTGAGGTGATTTTTTTCCATCTTGTCATTTTGTTCAGAGGAGAAGAGATGAATGAGAGAACAAAATGCTAACGGGGTAACAATGTCCCCAGAAAATATACTCTAAACAAGTCAGAAAAGACCTGAAACTGGGGGAAAAGAAAGGGAAAAAAAGAAAAAAGAAAAAGAAGAAGAAAAAGAAAAACAAACAAAAACAGAACAAAACAAAAAAATCAGAATATGATCAAATATGATCAGACTGGTGCATAGATCAGTGCCACACACTAGATTTTGGGTCTATTTTGGTCTGTTAGAAGAAAATGCCTTCCAAAATTTTAAAGAAAGTAAAACTTATATATGTACAAAAATAAGGTTTGATACAATGAAGGGATGGAATATGACTGTAAAGATGAAAATTAAAAAATTTTTATAAAAGGAATTGATAAGATAAGAAGTTGTTTGAAAAAAGAAAGAAGAGGATTAAAAAAAAAGAACAAAGAAAAAGGGAGAGAATGTGATCAGGCAGGAGACTAGAACAAAGCCATACACTAGTGATTTAGGGTATATTTTGATCTGTTAGAAGAAACTGTATCTCAAAATTTCAAAGAAAGAACAACTTATATATATATGCTAAAAATAAGGGTAACTACTATGAACAGATAGAATATGACTCTAAAAATGAGAAATAAAAATGTTTTTTAAAAAAGGGATTGATAAGATGTTCGTTGAAAAAGGGAAAAAGAAAAATTAAAAAAAAAAAGACAGTAAAAAAAAATTGACTTTGAAAGACTAAAGAATCATGGTAAAAAAGCTATGGATTCTATTCAGTATTCCCCTAGCACTGGAGTTCTGAGGTTCTCATTCATCAGTAAACCTGGTCTTGGCTGGCTGTTCTTGCTGATCTTCTGGGGGAGGGGCCTGTTGCCATGGTTCCCAAATGTCTTTGCCAGAGGAGGAATTGCCCCGCCCTTGCCGGGTCAGGGCTAAGTAATCTGCTTGGGTTTGCTCTCAGAAGCTTTTGTTCCCTGCAGGCTTTCTGTACAGCTTTGGAGGACGAGAGTGAAAGGGCGGCCTCCCAGTCTCCACCCTGGAGGAGCCGAGACCTGGGGCCCCGCTCCTTATTGCGCCCCCAAAGAAAAGCAGTCAGTCATTCCCGCCTCCCGGGTCTCCGGCCACACTCTGTGCTCACCTGGCCTGTGATCGAGCGTTTCTATCTCTGGCACCCGACTCTGGGTATGGAGTCTCCAAACCCAGCAGATCCCTGTGGTGCACTCCCGCGCCACTCCTCCCGGGGTTAGGAAGGGGAGTCTCCCCAGATCTGCCACTTGTTGGGTCCCTGCTGGAGGAGCAGTGGCCCACTGTGCCATGGATCATGGTTTATGGCAACCCCGAGCTGAAAGCCTACTCCTTGGCTCCATCTCTGCAGCCAGCTTCCCTGCTCCGATACCTGGGAGCTCTGCCGCACTTAGGCACTCCCGGTCTTTCTGTGACCCCAAGGGTCCTGAGACCACACTGTCCTGCGAGGGTTCCACCCCCTGCTTAGCCACTGGAGTGAGGTCCCTCAGCAGAACCGACTTCTAAAAGTTCCGATTTTGTGCTCCGCTGCTCTATCACTTGCCAGAAGTGGCCGATGGAGGCCCCCTCCCCACCCCATCCTCCCGAATATTGCCTTGCACGTCCTACCTTCCAGAAAGTGGTCTCTTTTCTGTTCAGAGAGTTGTTGCTATTCTTTTCTTTGATCTCCTGTTGAGTTCATAGGTGTTCAGAATGATTTGATCCCTATCCAGCTGAATTCCTGAGACCATACAAAAACCAGGTCTCCTACTCCTCCGCCATCTTGCTCTGCCATCTTTTTTCCGTCTTTAAACATTCTCTGTATATTAAGAATATCATCCTTTACCTGTAATGTATATTGTAAATATTTTTCCAAGTTTTTCATGTGTATTTTTACTTCGATTTTTGTATTTTTTGCTATGCAAATTAAAATAAATTTAGGTAGCTATATTTTTTCAAGCATTACATTTATAGCACTGAAATTTTTAAGATAATTAGAAGGCTTTCCCCCAGATCATGGAGAAATATATCCCATTTTCTTCTATTCATTTTATTTATTTAAATTTATAATCCCTTTGATGTTTATTCCTGTATATGGTTTAAGGAATATATCTAATTTTAACCTTTGACAAATAGCTATCCAGTTGTCCATACAACAACATGTACCCCATGATTTAAGATCACTATCTTTATCATAATCTAAATTTCTATATGTAGTTGAGACTATTTCTGGCCTTTGTATTCTATTCCTTTGGTCTATTTGTGTGTCTTTACCAACCATAGTATAACTGGAGGTTGTTGAGATACGTTTCAATAATTAGTAGGTCTAGCACTTCCTCATAGCTATTCTTTTGCAGTCTACATATTTTGTACTTATTTTTCCATATGAATTTCAATGTCAACTTGCCCAGATCCATCAGTCATTGGATTTTGGAGGGATCACTTCAAATGTATAAATTAACTTAAGAAAAGATCCCAACCAAAAATAGATGTTCTTACCTTTTTAAAGTCTATTTTTTTGTCTTCCAGGAATGTTTTACATTTTTATAAATAGATTTTAAATAGTCCTTGTTAAGTTCATTCTCAAATATTTCATCTTATTTATCATGATTGTAAATAGTTTTTCCATCATCATGTCTTCTTCCTGGTTTTATTTCTGTAAATGGATGTTATTTTTTTAAGATTTTACTTATTTATTTAAGCATGAGCAGGGAGAGGGGCAGAGAGAGAAGCAGACTCTTCTCTGAGCAGGGAGCCGGTCACAGGGCTAGATCCCAGGACCTGGAGATCATGACCTGAGTGGAAGGTAGATAAATCAACTGAGCTACCCAAGTGTCCTGGATATTATTTATTTTTGCATATTAAAACTCCACAACCTGTTAACTTACTGAATTTCTTATTATTAGAATTAGGTTTATCATCAATTATCTCATATTCTTTAGGTATATTATCACACATGTGCAAATATGGAGGGTTTTTTTTTTTTTTTCTTTCTGCCTATTTTTTTTTAGCCTAGTTATATTGGCTAAGACCACCAGAACAATGTTAATAAAGAGTGGAGATAATCGGCATCTATGCCATTTTCCTAACTCCATTGGAATACCTTAAGAGTTTTTCTGCAAAGCAAAATACTTTAGAATACTCAGAAACATATACACACATGTACATACAAACATACACACAACTAAGTATATGTATGTACTTCATCCAGATCAGAAAGTATCCATACAGTTTTTTGTGGATGCTTCAAATGCATTTGAAAAGAAGGTATATTTTCTACCATCAGTGTATAGTGGTCAATATATATCTAAAATATCTACCATGCTGACTATGTTATTCAGAGCTGCTATAACATAACTTATTTTGTTCAAACTTGTTGTGCTCTACTGACAGTGGCCCGTTAAAACCACCTTTTAGTAAATGTGTTACTGCCTATTTCTTCTTGCATCGACTGTAATTTTTATAATATATAGTCACCATTACTTATTGAATAGATTCATAAATATTAATCTTCATAGTGGCATTTATCTTTTAAGATTATAAAGTGTCTTTTTTTTGGGTCTCATTTAATTCTCTTTGCCTGGTATGGGGCTTGCAACACCTGCTTTCTTATGTTTCCGTTTGCCTTGTAAATCTCTGTTCATCCGTTTACTTTGGGCAATCTATTGCTTTTCTGAGTTTCATTGACTTCTGCTTCATTTCAACCTTTTTTTTTTTTGGACACTTCTGTTTCTTTTTATGACTGTGTGAGGATCTTGTATTTAATTTGCTGTGTGGAACTGTGGTTTTCATCAGCTTTATGGTTGTTTTCTTTTTTAGATGGATGACTTTTTGTAGGTAGAAAATATTTTATTCATATTCTCGAATTGTTAAAGAGATTTTCTACAGATGTAGTCTGTTTTTTTTCCTATGCCTAGTCATGTACCGGTACAAGGTTCCTAGTCAGAGAGCTCCCTCTTCTGTCAGTTCTGCCCTTGTTCTGTTCAGTTTCCTTTCCAGATGGTGCTGACATAAGGGTGCGGTGTGCAGGGAAAAGGCATGTCTTTTTTTCTTTTTCCTTTCCTCAGGATCCTTAAATCCCTATTATTATTATTATCATTATTATTATTATTACTTTCACACTCGCATCTCTAAGAGGCACCACCTCTTCATTATTATCTGCTTCTCCCACAAGGGAAAAAAAATGTGCTTTTCCAAGTTTCTCACATGTCTTACATTTCAAACCCTTTATGAAATACCAAGTCCCAAACCATGTTAAGCATTTTGGAATTTATTATTGCAGTTTTATCTTCCTGGATTGATTATGTCTTTGCTTCATCGCGCCTTCTGTTGTCCTTTTTATAGAAATCCCCGGAAGCTTCACCATATATGCATTGAGTAGTAGGCTGGAGCAAGAACTCCATTAAATTTCTTTTATCTGCTTATGGTTAATTTGGAGGTTGTGATACCCCATATCAGGAGTTGCTGAAAGGTCATGGGTCTTGTGCGGTTTATTTGTTTTTCTTACTGAGTTTATGTATTGCGGGAAGAGCTGGGAGATATTTGAAATCAGGCAACATCTGCAATATGAAACTGGAGGCTTAGCTAATATATTTATTAAAATACCCTTTCTTTTAGATCTGTACTCTAAAATATACTTCATAGTCTTATCCAGCAAAAGCTTATATGGAAGACAATAGTTTTCAGTGACTAAGCATTCTAAAATGTTAAACTGAGGGGCGCCTTGGGGCTCAGTCCTTGAGTGTCTACTTTCAGCTCAGGTCATGATCCCAGGGTCCTGGGATGGAGCCCCGTGGTTGGGCTCCCTGCTCCGTGGGAAGCCTGCTTCTTCCTCTCCCACTCCCCCTGCTTGTGTTCTCTCTCTTGCTGTCTCTCTCTCTCTGTCAAATAAATAAATAAAATCTTTAAAAAAAATAAAAATAAAATGTTAAACAGTGTTCTCCATGTATGCATTGGCTCTCTCACAGCACCTCTGTGTTATTTATTTAGTGTTTTAACAAGCATCTGTAGTCCATAATAGCTGAAAAAAATGCAAGTCTAACTATTTTAATGCTGGTGCAAGTAAAAACATACAGAGAAAGAGTATCACGTTGGATTTTACACCATAGGTTTTATAGGAACTAGAAGCATCTCAAAGGATATTGTTCAGAAAACCTCAACAGGTAATTAGAAAATATTAAAAGT